>NC_087072.1:24538441-24937229 GCF_026151205.1 Bolinopsis microptera
GGTGACCGCACCCCTCCTCTATACCAAATTTAAGCTGTTTGAAACGATCACACATTCCACGGTGTAGTGCGCTCTTACGCACGATATATCGCATAAAGGACCTTGTCTCTTTGTTTCCAACACTAAGCTCTAATATTAGGTTGTCGATTGCCTTTTGTCTGTTAAACTTTAAATTGTACTTGTCTCTCGCTAGTTTTTTGCTTTTGTTTTGAATCTGAGTTTTTGGAGTTAGAATGGTCCTCAACATGAGTAGATATCCAGTGAACACTGTCAGATAGACCCTGCAGTCCGAGGAGCTCTACTAGAGTAACCATGATTTGGATAGATGTTGTGTTGTACAGCTCAGATGTGGTGCTCTTCCTCTTAACTATTGCTCTTACTCTCCCTCCAATCAGTCTGGAGCTGGCTATCCTCATCTTCGGGACTCTTCTTTTGGTATGTTGGGAGTTGTGGTGGAAATACTCGTATAACCTGATACAGATTACAGTGCAATCTGGTTCAGTATACTAATCTGGTTCAGTATACTAATTCTAACATTTATATCCTGATGTTAGAGAATTGTCCAGAATAATAGTAAGGTACTTGAACCACAAAGATCAAGATTATTTAATTGTGTGGATAATTTGCATAATATACACAGTCATAACTTAAAATGCAGACAACAATTAAATAAAGATAAGCTGTAACAAAAGGAAATTAATTTCCTTGTGGCGCTTTCTACTGGATAAGTACTTGACACTTGAGGAACAAAAGTTAATTAGTCAATATTATGTATCCTAATTCTTATCTTTCAATTGTTCTACCCATTGATGTTATCAATAATCCAATTTTATGATTATTATAACTCAGAAACTATGTCCCCTGTCGCCCAATACTAAGTAGGCCAGTATTCGCTTCATTGGTTTATTTTTCCTGTCACCATGCCTCGGTTAAAGTGGGGCCTCAACTTTGTGAGACCGGTACGATAAGATTTGTTCTTATCACCAATAGCACAAATAAAAGTTGGGTGAAGTTAAGTGCTATCGGTGAAATAAAAGATGTAAAATATGTGCCAATGAAAAGTAAACCCCATCAATGTTTATGATACATTTTCTTGTTAACATGCCAGATTTTAACATGCCAGATTTTCGGATCATTCATGTAAATTCGCCCCTTCAGTGAAGAAGAAGGGAAGGTATAACCGTATATGGTGGTTTATTGAACAGACCCAAATGTGACCAGTTTCTTAAAACCTTAATTTGTCTCCGTATTAACTGTTATGTAACAGCTCTACTGAAACCGCTTCAGGCGACTAACTGTATCACTCTACGTTCCTAGCTTGCACATTTTAATTGCTCAAAAATACCTCTGCTCACTTAACAATTATGTCGTTAGTATCGGTTTTATTTTATTTCGGTATTTCAACGAGAATATCGGTGGTTTTGTCACGTGACTGAATGATTGAATGTGCCCAGAAATGCCCTTCCTTGTTTGGCCCAAGAGTGGTCATAGTTTCCAGGCAGAAGAACCATGTAGTGAGATACATTGCGGGTGGTAAAGCGGTACGGTCACGTGATAACTTTGTGATAATTACTGGTCACGTGTTATCGCAATTGTGTGATAATTACTGGGTTATCTAATACCTATTTAGTGCTTCTCCAAAACTGCTGTGGTTTTTCTAAATAATTATAATTTTTCACGTCAAACTTCTATTATTTGGCTGACCTAGCACATCGCGTGACAATATTTAATTTTCTGATATTTAAAACACTGTAATTCACAAGAATGGTGTTTTAAGATAGGCTGGACCTAGGTGGCCCATGAAAGGATATCATGAAGATGCTGAGAACGAGGATGGTTTTCAGCATTCTTATGTTATATACTTAACTCATTTATTAGAATACGGCCCACTAACGTTATGTTGTATTTCAGGGTGAAGCAAAGTTGATGAAAAGAAGGGAGGAAAGGAAGAGAGCAAGAAATGCACTGATAGAAGAGACAATCAGACTAGAAGCTGCTAATAACCCTGAAGTAAGTCATTCAAATGTGAGATTATATTGTATAAGTTATAACACTAATTTTAAAACCTTGTTAATGAACCCACACTAAAATATTACATTTTTGCGGTCACTAGATTTTTCTATCATACCATGTTAACCAGACAAAGCTACTAGATTTGGCTACTTGTCAAAGAAAAGGTATTCATATTACTAGAAGACGCAGTGTCACAACCTAATGCCAAAATTATGATTTTCAGATTACAACAAATACCGGGCGCAATTATCAACCGATATTTTAATGTTTTAGTAAAGGTTTCAATTTAATTTAACTCTCAATGTTGTTATCATACCCTCATAATTCACCTTCTTGTCACATAATAAATTCAATCATTTCTCAATCCAATCACCGATACATTGGTTGAAGCCAGCATTAAATTTCAGATTTGGATTACAGTATTGAATCAGTAATTTATTTATTACTATTTCTCTTTGTGCCTCCACTAAGAACCCTCTTTATCATTTAGTCAACTCCACTTCTTGATTCTCTCATCATGCGTAGGCTTTATCTTGTCGTCTATATAATTCTTTTGTATCCGGTTCTGTACACGGAAATAGTTGGTAAAATAACTGGAAGTGTATGTCTAATAGAGGATAATATCTAGCTACCATGCTATTTAGCTCGTAGTTATACCATTGTGATCTACCTCCGCCCTCCATACTGCAATACTGCACGCTAATACTGCATACTGTTCTATACTCTATAATCTACAGTGGTATGACAGGAGTATAGTGTATAGCAGATGTTTGTGTTGTGATATATTTTACTATATTGCCATACTTTTGGCTTAATGATCGTGAGTCATTATTATGAAGAGGAAAATCTAATCATAAGGTTACAGAGAGATACAAAGAGATAAAATACAATTTAAAAGTATTTTAATAACTTTCGTCTTTGATAGTAGTCATTAAAATACTCGCTGTACACAATACTCAATATTCAGCATTGAATTAGATATTTTATCCGCTTCTAGCCCACCAGTGTTTCATTAGTAGATCTGCACAGTGCTACATATGATAAATGTCTTGTAACCTCTACCAACCCTCTCGAATGTATGCTGTAGTAAAGCCTCTAAGCATTTTCAATCGTAACTCTAATTGAAGGCATAATTAGAGTTATTTAATTAGACATGAAGTCTGCATCCTGTTACTACCTAACCCAGATTAAACTTTACAATAGCGCATCCTATTACAGCCTGAAAGCTACCTTCCAAGTCATGAATATAATGTGGAGATACATATACAAACGCACCTGTTTACCTTTTGTATATATTGTGTGTTGTTAAATTTAGTGGTTTACTGGACTGCACAGCGTCATTACATCTCATTAAATTATAATTTACAAGCTCTCTGGCCGTTTTAAGGGCAGGTAAAATAATTACAGGACTTTCTGTGATGGTGTAGGTTCACCGTGGTCGTTTGCCGAGTAGTTTTGAGAGCTTAGTTCTGTCAGAGATATAGAGTTGTAGTAACTGTAGAGAGATATAGACTGTAGAGTTGTAGTAAGAGAGAGAATTTACAATGAGAATAGTTTCACGCAAAGTCACACTTCATTGTATAATATGAGGTGGTGACGTGAGGGAGACCACACACACACTGCTAACACTTCCGTGCTGGTATTGTGTCCCAACTCTGGAGACTCAGGAGCAACATTGTGCTGGTCATGTTGTAATAAGTCAGAGTAACTTGAGATTCAGATAATTGTAGCTGTACTATTGTTGCTATTACTACGGACTATATTCTGTGTGATGTCCTATTAGAATTGTAGCGGTTACGCTTACATTCCAACCATCTGTTAGCTAAAAGTAGGAATTCTCAAACGAAACACATTTAAAATGCGCTCAGTTTCCTGGTCTGCTAGTTAGAGGCCTATAGTTAGAGCCCCTGTGCTACTATGATTACATAGACCGGGCCCTTATCCCTTTTATGGGGTGTAATCTTGTAACGCGCTTTCAATAGTCATTCTCATTCTTTAGTCATTCTCAGTATCTTTTCATTCTCTACAGCCATATTTTGTTATTAAGTTTGTTTCGTCGTTATCTGATATGCTTAAAATAGATTCACAGCCGCATTAGCATAAAGTGTTCAATTACTTTTTGTGTGATAAAGGCAATCCTGCACGTATATAGTACCAGTGTTCATAAGTTCTTTGCTTTGTGTATTTTGGTTTTGATAAGACAATTGTACAGCTGTTATAAAACTTAGCTACCTCGAGAGACTTATACACTGGCGGCTAGACGTTGCGGATATGCCAGTAATACATTCTCAATAGAAAGATACAAAACGGAAGATGACTATGACGGCGTCTGTTTTGTAATTTAAGCTGCACACATGCACAGAGTACAGCTGCGAGCAATTATACCTTTTTGGAAATGTATTTTTGTAATCCAGTCTCGTACTCCTTGGTATACTTTCTGTTAATCGCCTGGTTTTCTTGTTGAAACTTCCTTGTAATTATTGAAACACAAGGAAATATTTTCGTTTTAGGTTCTTATATTGCTTCAATCGCCCTGAAACCTTTGAGTTATCTTGCACAAACCGGCTGGCAGCCCTCTGACTGGCAGTGTGTAATTGCGACAAGTATATCAATGCCTCGGTTTAATCTGGAGTGCTGTTTTCTACCAGTCTCTCCCTGGGCCGTGGCTACACCCTGTTTTAGTAATAGCCTGTGTTTGGTTTATATATCATCAAAATGTTTTGTTTGTTGATGAGAGTCGTTAGTCGCTGTATTTAATACCCGATTTGAAGGTTGAGAAATGTTCATCAAAATGAACTGAAATGTTGCCCTGTAATGGGAACGGCGCTGTCAAGTATTGCAGATGCTACAGGTCTAGCTGCCCAACTTACCGAAACAGTAGAACCAGCTACACACCGCCGCAAGTCCTCCATAGACTGGAACAAGTTGTACAATGTCACGCTCACTGACGTCTACGGGCAACAGATCCTCATACCTGTAAGTCTGAGAAAATAAGATTGTGAATCTATTTTAGTAGCCCCTCATTTGGGTGATTAATTGACTTTTAGCTCGTCGGCAGTGATGAATTAGTAGAGCCCCAGCCCCAGCTGTAGCTGTAGCTGCAGTTAGTTTGTGTGTAAACAATATTGTTTGCTATGTAAAGGTAAACACCCGTGCTAACCCTGCCTCTGATGTTTTTGACTCAGATTAGTTGATTGTTTTTCTAGCGTTGCTTGCTGTTACACTCATTCAAACTAAGTTGCCACTCCCTTTTCAACTCCGATATGGGCAAAGACAAGAAGATGAAAAAGCAGAAAATCACAGACAAGCTAAAACTCAAAGGTGGTAAAGAAAAGAATTCTAGAAATGGCGTCAGTACAGTCTCGAATGCAGCTCCGTCCTCAACTATTGAACAAACAGAAGGCACTACAGCAAGACCTGATGTATTAATATTAAAAGATCAGAGTACTAATAGTGGTACTTTAGCAGAGCATTCAGATCAGGGTAAACTAACTCGTTTAGCAGAGAGTGATCCCAGTATTTTCCCTGAAGAGACCGTCTGTCTGATGAAGAGGAATGATGCTCCAAGCCCTATTATAGGGTCTAAAGGTTTCAGGATGTCGGTTGATGACCCTACTATAGCTCATGCAGTAGATCCACCCCGTAACACAAAACAAAAGAAGAAAACCCCGACGAAAGGGTCCTACTTCAGCCCTATGTTATGGAGGAAGAGTAAGGCAGGAGACATTCCTCACCTTATATCCAGGAAGAGTATAGTCGGTGACCTTCCCTCACCACTCCCACCAAACCCAGGTGTAACTCCTCCCTCTTCTCCAGCTCAACCAGACACACCTAAACCAGGCCCCCCTAGTCTGATAGAGCGACTCCGCAGTAACATGACCGTAAGAAGAGACTCAGCAGACCATCCCTCAACTCAGGAGTCAATAGCTAAGTTTGGGAACATGGTCAACACCATCAAGGTGACTAACCGTATGTCCAGAACCAGAGCCAGACGTGTCGGAGTGATAGGGAGTCCGGGTAGTGTGGTGCTGCCGGACACACAGTTTATATCCCAGCTGTATGAGGGGTTACCACTGCCTCCCCAGCGAGTGGTTATACCTGTTGTGGGTGGTGAGAGACCGAGGTATATGACACAACCAGGTCACGTGTCACCTGGTTACCATGGTCACGTGTCACCTGGTTACCATGGTCACGTGTCACCCGGTTACCATGGTCACGTGTCACCTGGTTACCATGGTCACGTGTCACCTGGTTACCATGGTCACGTGTCACCTGGTTACCATGGTCACGTGTCACCTGGTTACCATGGTCACGTGTCACCTGGTTACCATGGTCACGTGTCACCTGGTTACCATGGTGATAGTGAGAGTCCTGGTGTTACTGGGTCAGAGAGTTCTAACTCCTCCCCCTACAGTTACAGTACTCCTCTATCTAACAGCTCCTCCTCTCAGGTAACACTGATCATATCTCATTCATAAAATTGTCAACTGTTATACATGTACAATGTACATGTACAATGTACATTGTGAACTTAAATACACATTGTATCACATCTCCCAAATCACAAGGGCTACAAATTGTGGAGTCCTCTAAATTCAATATCAACCTCTGCCCTTTAATCACTATCGTCACGACAATTAATCACTCCCAATAACACGGGGCTTGCTCCTCCAACAATATGTCAGAGGTACCCTGGGTGGGGGACTGATTCACTGATTGATGGACTTACTTCCACCTTCTTACTACCTTGTTAATATCATTGCTTTATTAAGTTTATTTTCCTAGATGCATTGCAGATTGCTTGGCGCACCCATTTGTACAATATTGTACGTTTGTTTATTGTGCTGGAAGCTACCTGGAAGCTAATATTAGTACTAATATAAGTACTATTTGTACACTTCGGCGCCCCAATTTTGATTTGTTTGGTTACATTCCTTCTGCTAAGAGCAATCATTCGACGGCTGTTTCTTCACGCCAAATGCCACACGTTGAACGATTACTATGTTTTCTTTCTGAGTTAGCCGACGCTGCAACGACTCTTTGTAATGTACATTGTTCGACAGTGATTCCGTGGCCGGTCAGTGCCGGAATTGTTATTTCCAGGAACCGGGATTCTTAATTTGAAATACGCCAGAATTTGAAAATGAAGTTATACTTTTGAAAAATGGAATGCCGCTAAAGTAAGATGCTGCCCGATATCCCGGTCGATCAGTGACACTATACAGTATAAGATGGACAATGGCTGCTGATAGGTTGAATATTTGTCCTCCAAATTAAAGGCTTTCGTGATATGACGTGATATGACGTGATATGACGTGGATCACACTTTCAAAATACCATACAATAACCATGAGCTAGCTCTCATTTACATTACAAATATATATTATTATAACATCATAGCATTTTAACTAGATGTAAATCACCCTCTTTCACCCCAAAGTACATGATGTTATATCTTGATATGTAATATGTGATAACACTGGATGTGTTTCAGGCGGCAGATAAGAAGCCCAGTATAGGAGTACAGGGGATATCGCCCAGAGAGATCGCTGCTAAAACAACTCCCTATAATGCGGTATGTCAGACTGTTTATCACTTTAAAATGTGAACTCTTTCAGTTCCACATTCCAATATCAACGTTATGATAATATCATGATTATAACTACCCATACGGCCTTTAGTTCAGCAATTTGACCACTTTCTATGTAGAAACAAAGTTCTAGAAGAATCCTATCTTATCTTCCATTTATCAGGATATCAGATCTAACGCTCCTGATGTGGAATTAGACGTGGACATACCCACAGATCTGTTAGATAACCCTACTGTTATCAGGCTAGCTCAGCAACTCCAAACCAGCGAAAACCACAGGTACATTGCCAGCTCGTTGCGCATCATTTTCAACTATTGAGTGGGGGGGGGGGAGATAATTATTCTTAAGTCTCAATTTTTGTCATGATTAATATGAGAATTTTATGCGATTTGGTTATAGAGTTTTGGATATTCTATAACAAGAAGTATCTTGTCCTCAGAAAAGAAGTGCTGATAAATTGTGCCAAGTTAGAAAACGAGCGCTCCACCCTTATTTACAAAGTAGAAGATCTCAAAGATCTCCTTGAAGACCAGTCAGAATTAGCATCAGAACTGAAAATAACACTTAAAGCAAAGTGCCGGGATATTGAAAAGTTAAAGATGCAAATGACGCAGCGATCTAAAGAGGTGGACTTGTTAACCTGTCAAGTTCAGCAACGGGAGGAACTGCTCAAGGAGAAAGCTGGCATCATTATTACCCAACTAGGAGATATCATGGAGGTCAGTGCGATTGATAATGCTGTATATCAGGGAATACTACTTTTCAATGCTATTCTACATATAGCATGATATTTATAATAATCAAGATGTGATTTTGTTGGACCGTCTAAATTGATCACTAATTGTTGATATTTTCTTGTTTGACTGCTACGCCTGCTATTGGATCGTGATGTGAGTCTGCTTGTTTACTTCAGGCTACTATTAACACAGTTTTTATAATATTAAACATTGTAACAGGTGCCTCTTGATGAAATCAACCTTGAAAACGGAGATAATGTAACGGAAAAGTATTCCATAAAGAAAGTGGAAGACATTGAAAAGCAAAACAACCAGCTCAAGGAGGAGGTTAGTGTTGGTTCATCCTATTTAATAAACTGGGCATGTAAATTGTCAACACACTTTTGCATCAACTCCCCACCGTTAGGAGTCGTTTACTATCTTTACTTATTACTTTATCACTGAGGAAGAGGGTCTCTAAACCACTGATTATCCTTTCATATTGCTTCCAAATTTCCACGGTAACGATTTAATGAGTGGCCCTAACTCTAGCTGAATTATAATCCTCTCCCAGCTCAGTATAACCCCCTCAATTCAGATCGCAGCGTTAAGAGAAGAACTACAGTCACGTGCTCAGAACCACGTGTCAAATAACACACCTGACGTCACAGCCCCAGACTATCAGAACCTTATGAACGTTAGGCGACAACTGGAGAAAGATATAGAGGTCTATAAAGCTCGCCTAACTGTTGAGGAGAGAGACAAGATCAAACTCCAGGGTCAGATATCTGTACTCGATAGTCAAGTCAAGAGATATCGCGGCCAAGTGCAATCATCGGTAAGTTCAATCTTCAACAACTATTTCAGAAAGATTTTTGTTAGTTACTACAGAATTGATGTTTCAGTTTTTTTTTGTTGAATAAAAGTTAGAGTCTAGTGATATAGTTTTATATTTCAAATTATCGAGAATTTTAATCTCAATTTGAACGTAGCCTGAGGGTGAGACTGTAACCGAGAGTGACCAGATTGGCCAGGCTAACAGTGGGAGTGAAGGTTTAATAGAGTGTACGCTGAGTGGGCTTTTTATTACATGCCAGACTTTCAATTTGTGTGTGTGTGTGTTGAGTTGTTAAAATCCAACCTTGGTGAACATTATGTAATTGTTAGCATTTGTGATGTAACAATTTGTAATCTATATTCAAGCATGACTTCATCTGATCTAAAGGGATAGTTGTGCTGGGCGTAAAGTGAAATGTGTGAACCTTTTAACGCTGACGGCGAAAACAACGTAAGCTGTCTGTAGTCAGTTTGTTTGCTACAACATAGGACTCCGCAAACAATTTGTTAATGTTTTATTGTTGCAGTCCGAGGCTGAAGATGAGGCGCTCAGAGAAAAACGTCGACTTCAAAAAGAGGTAAGGATTAGCGTTCAGTGAGGGTAAGTTTGACTAGGATATGAAACCACATTAATTGAGGTTTATGCCCTAAAGCAACACGATCGATGCTTTTCCTTATCCCTCTTTCTCATCGTAATTTTTCCCAGCTGAGGATAAAAAACGAAGAATTAACACACTGCCGTGACGAATGCGGTATGTTAACAAAGAAACTGGAAAAAACACGGACAGTAAACAACAGATAGTGAGCCTATAATGTTCCACATTGGAACACATCTCCTTTTCGACGATATCACATGTAATTAGGCTAATTAGTTGATAATTAGCCTAATTGTCAGATATACTTAGGCTTCTTTCTGGGGACTAAAATAATGTGTTACTTGGCAGGGGCAACTCCTCCGGTTAATACACACACAGACTACTATGTCTCTTGTTTTAGTTGATATATTGACAATCTTAGAAAAATAATAATACACATTTTGATAAATAACGCTACAAAGTGGGGCCGTCATCAGAGGAATTGCTAATTGGTGCGATATTGCATGTTACCTGAGGGCTAAACTTTTCTAGTATAAACGCACCTAAAAACATGCTTTTAACTTTGTTTAAGTTTAATTTTACGTCTTAGCATTAATTTTTTATACAGAAAGAAAAGACACTAGTAAGAAACAAACAATTGCTATTCTATAAAATTAATTATCCTATAATGTGTTAGATCATAAATCAGTCACAGAACGCCTAAATTGTTTAAATAGTTTTGAGGTTTTCAGGGTTTGGCAAATTGGTCCCTCCTGTTGGAGGTATTGCATTCCGACAATATGATATGATTAGTATCAATAATTCAACAGAGTTAACTTTTTTACCAATGTTGTTTGAAGCACAGATATTATGCTAAAATTGATATTTCAAATTTTGTATCAAACCGAAAACATGATCCTTTTATTGTCTTACATTATTATTACTAACGTACATATTATTTTAATTAGTATAACTCCACTTTCGACCTACAACCTATTATTTATATATATTTGACGGCCACCTATTTTTTTTTTCTAGTATCACGTTTCGACCCCCACGGTCGTTTCACTATGGTCGTCCTGACAATACAAGGGGAGCCGCGCACTTCGTGCGCGGCGGGTCATACAACGTATGACAATTTTTTTCATAATCGCACCGGTCGGTTTTTCCAGGGAGTGCGGTTACAAAACTAATCGCACTGTTTTGAGAGAAATTTTTTGCTTAAACATTAAAATACCCGAAGATCGAGTATTGTTAAGTGATTTAGCATGCTCGACCAGAATTATAATATTTGAATGTTGAAGGACCACAATTGACAATTATCAAATTTCAAAACAAAATTGTGTTCAGGTTCACAAATTTTGAAAATAATAATAACCTCACCTGGGGACCCCAGGCTATTATGTATTATGTTCATAAACAATAAAGATTAATAATAACCTACCAAGACGCGGGTTGTAGCGTGATGCACTACTGGGTCGCGCCGCGCATCAAATAATTCTTCTTCGGTAGATCGGCGAGATGCACCACTGTGCCTCACCGAGCTGCGAAGGATTGACATCGTGAATCAATCTACACTCTACTGTCACGTGACTTTTTAAACACGTTCTCTTGGTGGCCCTAAGTGACTATTCGAAATCATAGCCCTCTAATCTGATTGCTGGTCCTTGCTCTAACCAGAGCCCTCTCGCTTGCAGTAGCGCGCGACCGCTGAAACAAGCGCGTCACGCAGTACGCGTATACACATGGCACAGGGGGGGGGGGGCTGAAACCAGCTTTTCGATCAAATTCTGCCATTTGTAGTCAAACGTCGCCAACAGTTGCTTTCGTCCAATGAAATCGCTGCATTTTGCAAGTCAGTATGCATAATTGAATTGCATATATTCATATGCGGAGCTTTGCTTACATAATGTAGCGATTTCATTTGTAGCGCGATGCGTTACTGTGCCGCGCCGCGCTGCCATAAATTGACATCGTCAATTAACGATTTCATTGAACGAGAGCAGCTGTTGGCGACGTTTGACTTAGTGAAGTCATTCCCAATCTCATTTTTAAATCCCGGGATTCGGGAATCCCGACCGAAATAAATCCCGGGATTCCCGAAAATCGGGAAAAATTTCCCGGATTCCCGAAAATCGGGAATTTCCCGGGATTTCCCGGAAATCGGGATTCTCGAACATTTTGACATACGTTGCATGCCACTTTTCGCGAAACATGTATCAACGAACATTAAAAGTTTGTTGAAACAAATGTGAAATGGTACCAATCCTGGAGTTCGACTACGAGTTTAATAAAAGTGTACTTGAAGCAGTATATAGAGTGTCAATTCACAATTGCAATTTTGATTAGAATTTTTTGGACTTAATTTCAATGGAGAGGATTCTATCAACGACGTTAGCTCGTGAAAAGATAAATCCACTGATATTTCATGATCCGCCTCAGGTTGTTCATTGTTCATCGCTCTTTTGTCTATGATTCTGAGTCATTATCTATAGCTTGAATCTTCATCGTCGAGCAGTCAAAGCAGTCAACTCTGCCGAGTCAGGGTCTTCAGTGGTATTTTATTTGTCTTTGCGATGAGTGTTATATCATGATCATTTATTACCCAGCGTGAGCATCGAAGATTCGAGCATTATCAAGCTAATATAGGCGCTAAAATTATTAAAACTACATTGCATAAAATTTCCCGAAATTCGGGAAATAAAAAAATTTCCCGGTCGGGAATTTCAGGTCAAAAATGGTCGGGAAATCCCGGGATCGGGAATTCCCGACATCGTATCGGGATTGACTTCACTAATTTGACTACAAATGGCAGCGTTTGATCGAAAACCTGGTTTCAGCTCCCCCTGTGATGGCTATGTGAAATTTGATCCCAACCCTAACCCTAACCCAATTTCTAACAAAAGCATATGATGAAACTTTTGTACTTGTAGCGCGATGCGTTAATTGATGATGTCAATTCATCGCAGCTCGGCGCGACACAGTAGCGCATCTCGCCGATCGCTGTGAGAAACCTTGTACATTGTATCACGTTGCGACCCCCACGGTCGTTTCACGATACAGGGGGAGCCGCGCGCACTCCGTTCGCGGCGGGTCATACAACGTATGACAAAAGAAACCTTATTGAGTGCGCGGCGCGGCACAGTAACGCATCGCGCTACAACATACAAGTGATCGAAACAGTTTTTCGCCAATATCTCGCTAGGGGAGCATGTTAACCCTATGTTATGGGGGTGTTTCGGAATCAGCGTCCGAAAAACATCGATTGGAGTTGGTCTCAACTCTCAACTGTCAGGGACCCTTTTCACTTTTAAAACAATCTCGAAGATCGAATGTAGACTGTAGAGCTTGATTTAGCACGCTCGAGCATGAAGTCTCTAGGTAAAGTTGGACTTGACATACGTTGCATGCCAATTTTCCCACGCGAAGCGCGCGCCGCCGAAGGGATACGTAACATGTATCAAATAGGGCTACGTAACATGTTGTACTTGTAGGTTTACAACCTACCAGGACGCGCGCCGAGTTGCGCGGACTCGTCGACGACGTCTAATATATGGAACAGATATTTTACGAGTATCACCCGTTAAGTAACATTGAACATGTATCAAATAAATCACAGGCTATCTATACATCACATCTCCGCAAGCAATCCTCGCGCGCGCGCAACTTTTTCGTTGCATGGTAACGGACGGAAGGAAGGACAGATGACAACATATTTAAAAAGCGACTTTGAGTTCGCATGCTTTGTATCAAAGCTTAGCTAATTATGAGTCCTATGGACTCAATTAATTGATGATTCAAATCTACATTGTTGTAAATTATATTGTTATATATTATTCTATTTGTTTTCCAAAAAAAATTTTTTAAACCCACCTATCTCGTTTTCCAAAATCCATGTTTTTCTGCAAAAACCTCCATTCGTAACCTTTCACTATTGCCTTTTTACAAAAGGGTGAAATGGGAAAAATGTAGACTAGATACTATTTCTGCTATTATATTATATATATTATGAGTGAATTTAAATACTGATACTGATAGCCAATAAGATATCATTAAGCAGAGTCCCGTTTTTAATATTTTGACAGTCCTCATTATTTGGAATAATTTTAGTTGTTTCCAAACCACGAATGACGAATGTAATCACTTTGTTTATTTTATGTTTATTCTGGCCCATTCGTATTACTAGCAGGAACCCGTATATATAATAACCCTATGGTGTCAAGACTCAAGAGACTAAAATAATTATTACCTATTTAATTCGCGTTTTTGACATCACTTGGGAGTCCAAATTTTGGGCTCTAAAACTCCTATTCCTTGGCCAATTCTCATTTTTTTCATGCTGATTTGAAGGCCATTAAAGCATTTGACCCATTCAAAAAATGTCAGTTATATATCTTTTACGGTTTTTGCGGAAAGTCGCGTTAAAGTTGATGCCGTGGTGTCAGTAAAATGGTACGGATAAACACATCCATATATATGAATATCGTCTCGCTTTATATATAGTAAGATTGTATAAAACATTTCGATACAAAACACTGTAATATTTAGCAATATTTAGCAATAAATCAGAAAGGAAACACAGTTAAATAATAATAATACTTAGGTTAGTGGGTGAAATTATCTGCGAATCATAATTACTAGTCTAATATATTTGTACAAATGTCACCTCAGTGGCACAATTGGTTAGTACAATTGGTTAGCCTTGGCCCTTTAACCCGGAGGTTGCGAGTTCGAAACCCCGGCTGGGTCAAAATTTCAAAAATCGTCAATTAGTTCACGCATTACAGGCTTGTGTATACATGTTTCAGAAAAATAGAACTAGTCACCCACCAACGTTATTACACATTAATATTAAATTTAATGCCGTATAATACGAGCAAAGTTACACAGTTTATCTAACAAACGTAACATGTAAGGTGAATTGTCTAATGTATCACGTGTATTACGTGGGAATATGAACAACAGAGCAGTAAACACGTGCTCTGGATAACGCTAAGTAAAGTTTAGTCAGGTCAGCCTCCTCATTGTACATCCCCACTGTCACACTGTACAGTACTATTACAGCTGGCCACTGAGCAGAATAACTATCCTCACAGCCACACACTGCAATCTTACTATCAGTGTTAACACATTTCATATTAACACTGTCCGTAACTAGTGACATTAGACTACTAGTGACATAAGTAGTAACTATACCTATATCAGAATAATTTAATCCATCACACAATCTATCTAATTCATTATTAAATACACGCAGAATACTAGTAACATTTAAATCATTAAACACATGTATGACAGGTAATGTACCGTGTATAAAGTGTCCTGGTGATTGTGTAGGTAAAACTATATCTAAAATATCTGATTTAAGAGAACATAATTTAACGAATTCATCTCTAATTACAGACAAAATATTCGATAAATCAGACGTATTTCTCAAGTTCATAGATAAAGTAGTACTCTGATGAGGTGCTAATATATCAGTATTTACATTAGCTACGATTGAAATGGCACCTGTGTTAAATAACGCCCAAGCCTGAACATAATCACATGCAATCCACACATTCTTATCTGCTGATAATTCTAATAATTTGTTAATCAGTTCACTCCACATTTCAGCTTTGATAGAATAATCAATTACTGTCTGTATATCATCAATAAACAAATGATTACCACTTAATAAACTAAGTTTATCTGTTAAATATGTGGCATTTGGCCTACCTGTTATCTCCACAATAATAACACTACACAAACTCTCTGTAATCAGATCAGCTAGTGTGAGATTATCAAAAATAGTGCTTATCAGTTCATATGCTATACTAGCTTTATCCAATGAATCTTGATAATACTGCGAATTGTTCCCTTCTCCAGTAAACTTAAATACAACTACTTTATTGTCACTGTCAGATTGTATTAAGTGTATTATTTTGCCACACAATATGACAGTTTTTCCCGCCCCTGCGGGTCCATTGATCCACAACATATTCTCACTTGAATTAAACACACTATTTTGTTGTGTGGTTAAATTGAGAACCCCAACGTATTTGCTTATGACATAAGGAGCTTTTACAACACCGGGATTTTTGTCACGTTTTTTACCTCCTTTACGCTCGAAAGTAATGTGTCCTTCCTTAAGTTGCTTGTTGACATCCATAATACATCGTCCCTAAACTGCACTTAAATGTATCACAATTGTTTCTGTCTGTGGCCCATATGGCTAACAAAATGTTCCTTGCTTTCTCATGAGAATTCTGATTGTATCCAGATATTAGTATTTCTGTATTCGATACAGTTTCTTCACAAGCTCTTCTAACAGATGGTATGGCCTGAGTTACATTGTCTGCCCACCAAGCAGCATAAGTAGATAAGTCCTCATCTGTATCAGTGCAGCAGCGAGAAAAGCAGCTTAATAAACGAAGAAAATAGTTTTGTTTAAATTTGTTGTGACTATCGGACATGTCCTCTTCAAATATGATAGTCGACAATTCATCATCACTTAATCGGAGTTCTGTTTTTTCACTAAATTGAAACTGTTCTTTAAACTGCTTACTAAAATTAGGATACGCTGTGAACTGAAGAATAGTTGCGTCCTTGTCAATAAATCTGATCAGTTCCACTACCTTTTTTCTCTGTTCTGCTGACTTCCTGTACGTACCAATCAATGCCTCCAATTTTCTAGTCGTACACTCTCCATTAATATTCTCCATGTTCTTTACCTCGATAATGATAAAACTGTCCGGACAAATAATAATGAAGTCGCACTCACCCTCCTTATTAAACGGATTCTTGCACTTGTTACACTTCTTTTTGTTCCTAACATGACTTTTACCTGCACACAGGCAATACTGATCGTGTGTGTACCAAAAACTGTGAAGAACAACACATTTTCCGTCTAATCCTAATTCTAAAGCCCTATACATTTTGACTTCAGTCTCGTAGTCTGACTGATGTCGTTTGTCATCTGTAAAGCTGGAACCAGGTTGATTCTCGTCTGGATATCTATCTACGTAGGTTTGTTCTGGTGCTCTTGGAAGCATCGTGGGCTGGTTTCCAGCCGTTAAGCAGTATTCTTCGAATATTTGTTTGCCATTTTCCAAATATTTATTCATTGTTGATTAGTTAATATATCTGAAATGAAATCATCGGTAATATATAGACTTTAGTAGCAGTGAGGGGTTGAGTGTGTACTTCACTGCATAGAGTTTTTTGATACTGAATCTCCGAATCGGGTTAAATAGGTCATATTGGTAACTCAAATCACCGAACGGCACATGTTGTGTCGCTAGTCCCAATCCTGTGAAGGCTAAGCCCATATTTCACATTAGGCATATTTATATACCCCCTAATTTATACATGAACATCTAACTATCTCGTTATAGCTACCACAAGTTGGGCTCTCTCCAGTACTGTTTGGCTATTATGGCTAGTCAACTACAATCCCACCTCTTGGAGTAGAATATACTTCTAGCTACCTTTAATTCTGCTACCTCCATGCCATGACATTCCTACCCAGCTACCACCAGCACGTTATAATTCTAGCTCTTTCTAGCAACCTCTGAATGCTGCTTCATGCTCTATACAGGTACCACCAGTGGGCAGAAACCATCAACTCCAGCTCTTTTCACCATACCAGTGAAATATGGGCTTAGCCCCCACAGGATTGGGACTAGCGACAGAACATGTGCCGTTCGGTGATTTGGGTTACAGATGACCTATTTAACCCGATTCAGTATCAACAAAAATCTATGCAGTGAAGTGCACACTCAACCCCTCCCTGCTACTAGAGTAATGCAGATTAAAAAAATCAAACAATCAAGGATTAATACTTAATATTTTGATTCTATATCACACAGCTCTCGTAGTACCTTAATTATTGGAATTTCAGTACCAACTTCCAAAAGGCTAGTACCATTATTAATAGAGGGTCGTTTACTACCTTGAAATAGAAGAGTGGGATCCGAGGTTTGTTTTAGTGGTGTGTTTCCTTCTTGTCCTATAAAGGGTAGTTAAATTTATGAAAAAAAAAAGGCCAATGTCCCGAAAAAATTTTTAAAAAGTTATTAAAAATTTGCCCAAAACCTTTCCATTTATTCTTTTTTGTGTAATTTTATCACCTTTTGAGGTTTCATCAAAAAAAATTAACAAACAAGTTTTAAATTTTTTTTTTTTTTAAAAAGGAACGTTCATTTTTTTTTTTGGTTTTTTTTTGATATTTTGAATTTTATTGGGGGTTTTTAAGTCGGGAAAAAGTTTTCTTTTAATGGGGTTTGAAAACTTCAGGAAAAACTTTTTCCTGAAAAAAAAAAATTTTGGGGAAAACTCCTGGTCCACGGGCTTTAAAAAAAGGATTTTAGAATCAAAAAGGTTATTGATCATTATGGGGAAAAATCGGGATTTTTGGGCCGCAGATTTGCCCCATGGGGGGAAATCGTTTTTAAGGGGCAGCCCCAAAAATTATGGTTTGTAAAACAAGCAAAAAAATAACCAAAGTAAAAAAAAGGAATTGATTTGCTAACGAAATAAAAAAAAATTTTTTTGGAAACCCCTTTTAAACAAATTTTAAAAACTGTTTCGCCCCCATTTTCAGTATTTTTTTTTTTAAAAAAAAAAAAAGCTATGTTAAAACTTTTTTGGGGGGCCAAGTAGGGTTATTTAAAACTGGACTTTTGAAAAATTTTGCATTCAAATTTTTTTTATTGGCCTCAAAAAAAAAATTTTTTTTATTTTCCCCCCTTTTAAAAGGGGGGGTTTCCCCCAAAACTGGGGCCAAGGGGCCCAAAATGGGGGCCTCATGGAAGTTCAGAAAAAAAAAAATTTTTTTTTCCCCCCCCCCCCTTTAACTTTAAAAGAAAGGGCATTTTTTAAAGGGGTTTTTTTATTCAAAAAAACTTATGTTATGTTTTTAAAATTTGCAGTTTTTCAGATTCCCCATCCCCAAATTTTAGAAAAAAATCCGTTTAATTTTTAAAAACGAAAAATATTGCCCTAAAAATTTTTGTTTGGCTTTTTTAGGTGCCAAAAAAAAAAAAACCTTTTACAGTTGAAATTTTTAAAACACATTTTTTTTGGGGGCAAAAAAAACTGCGCTAGAAAACAGGGAACAAATTTTTTGTCTAAGCAAAAAAAAACAATCCGAGTTTCCCTTGACGGATTTTTTTGGCCAAAAAAAAAAGCCTGGGGAAAAAGTAAAAATTTAAACCAAAATTTTGAAACAAGAATAAAAAAAAATTTCGTTCAAAATTTTTTAAAAATCAAATTTTCCACACGAAAAATGATTAATTTTTTTTGTTTTTCCCCCCCCGGAAAAAAAAAAAATTTGCCTTTTTTTTTTTTTCCAAAAATACACTTTGGGGCCCCCGGAAAATGGCTCCCATTAAAAAAAAAAAAGGGAATCCTCAAAAAAAAAGTTTTTTTTGGTGGGGGAAAAAAGGTTGGCCCTATATGCTATGGTTCAAAAAAAATTTTTTGGGGTTTCCCCCTAATTATAAAAAAAAACAATTAAAAATTATTTTTTAAAATTTTGGTTTTAAAAACCCGGGGGGTGAGAAAGGGGGGGTGCTAAAAAATTGGGGCTGGGGGTTGGTTTGATCCCTTTTTCTTTAAATTTTAAAAATGAAATTCTCCCATTTTTTTTTTTTTCTTTTTTTCTTTTTAAGTGGAAATTTTAGACCACGGGTACTTGGTAAATTTACAATAAATTTTTTAAAAAAACTGTTTTCCCTAATTTTAAATCGCAATTGGGTTTTTCTGAAAAATTTTAGGGTTTTAAAAGGGCTAAATTAAAAAAATTTTCCAAAAAAAAAAGGAAGATTTGAGAGTTTTAAAAACCAAAAAACCATTCCAACAAAACCTGTTTAAAAAAAGGGTTTGGGTTTGGTCTTCCCCACAAGGGGTTTGGGCTACGGTAGGGGGGAAAAGGTGCTTTGAAAAAAAAGCTGGGTTTTTTTGGGTCCTTTTTTCTTCTGTCCACGAGGGTCTCTTAAAATCTTATCGCTTTAAAAAAAGACGGTTTTTGGGCTGTCGTTTTCTAAAATGACACTAAACTAAAAATTTAAACCTTAAAATTTAAAAAACAAAAAAAAAATTAATTAACAAAAAAGGGAAAACCCTATGGAAAAAAGAAGGGGTTTTTCCAAATTTGCAGGGCCAAAAAAAATTTTTATAGCTTAAAAAAAAAAACCGGAAGTAGGAAAAAATTTTAGTCCCCCAGGGGATTTGTTTTTTTCCAAGTTTGTTTTGGAAAAAAATATTCCCCCGAAACCCTTTTTTTTTTTAAATTTTTCGTAAAATTCGGTTTTAAACTGAAATTAAATTTCGCAAATCAAAAAACCCATTGTTTACCCAAAAGCTTTTTAAAGAATTTGAAAAAATTTTTATTTTTATTTTTTTTACAAAAAAAATTTTTTTTTCAAAAAATTTTTGACTAAAAAAATTTATGGTCTACTAAAATTTGGTTTCGTTTTAAAAAAGGGGCCCTTTGAGTTTGGGTGAAAGCCAAAAAGTGAAAGGGGGCCCCCAAGGAACCCCCCCTCTTTAAATAGGCCCCAAAAACCCCCCGTTTTTTTCATGCCGTGGTAGGCCCCCCTTACCCCCCTTGGGGGGAAAAAAAACCTTTTTTAAAATTTTAAAAACTTCCAAGGGGAAAAAAAAAAGTTATAAAAAGTTTTCGCCCCACAAAACATGCGTCAATTTAAAAAAAAAAAAAAAGGGGCAAAAAAAAAAAAGGGGCCGGGGGTTTTAAAATGGGAAGGGAAAATTTTAATTTGGTTTTTTTCTTGGTTTTTGGGAGATTTTAAAATTTGGGGCTGAGGGTTGGTTTTTTTTTCCTTTCTTTCTGTGTTACTTGAAAAACCTGAAAAATTTTTCCCCCATTGTTTTTTTTTCTTATACATTGTTTTTAGTTTACAAAAGTATAAAAAAATTGGGGGAACCCCCTAATTGAGGGGCGCCAAAAAGGTTTAAAAACCCTAACCCCCAAATCCCCCATTTATCGGGGTTGAAATGCAAAATTTTTAAAAACCCCCCCTATTAATTTGAATTTCGAAAAAACCAAAATTTCAAAAGGTCGTTGGGAATTCTATTAAACTCTTCCCCTTTTTACGTCCCCCAAACAGGGGGGGCCAAATGGGGGGCCCCCTCCCCCCCATTTTTAGCTAATAAAGCTTTTTAGTATACACAACAGTAAAATTTTTGCGGGCTAACCTAAAAAAAAAGTTTTATTGTACCAATTTCGGCCTTTTTGCAGTAAAAAGGGGGGCCCGGGGAACGGGGAGGGGCTGAGGAAGCAAGGGGGGGGAAAAAAAAAAGTGGAGTCCCTTTTTTTTTGTTACATTTGTGCAAAAAAAAACCTCAATCAAACCCCTTTTTCCACCGGCCCCTTTTTTACAAAAAAATTGCTTATAGGCTTCGTCCCCCCTCGTTTTAAAGTTTTTTGTCCCTTTTGCTTTTTTCAAAAAAAAAAAACAAGTCCCCATTTGGGGGGGGGGGGCTCTTAACCGTTTTTCCCTTTTTTAAAAAAAACCGCTCGGAAAATTTAATTTTCGGCCCACTTCCCCCCCAGGGGGGGGGGGAAAAAAAAGGGGCAAAAAACCATTTTGAGGGTTTTATTTAGATTGGGGTTTAATTTTTTTTAAAAATTTCGCGAAGGAAGTTTAAGGGGTTTGGGAAAAAACATTTTTTTTATTATTTTTCACCCAAACCCCCATAAAAACTAGAGAGGGGGAAAATTTTTTTTTCAAAGAAATTTGACTAAAAGTTAGGAAGTTTTGTTTTTTTTAAATAAAAATAAATTTAATTTTAAATTTAAAAAATCGTTTTTTGATCCCTTTTTTTTTTTTTTTCAAATGAAAAAAATTTTATTTAAAAACCCTCCACGTTGGGGGTTTTTTTTTTATCTTTTACGGGGGGTCGCTTTAAAACGGCGTGCTGGCTGTGGCTCTTACTAATTCGCTCGCCCAAAAATAATCACGTGACTTTGTTTTTATAGTTTTGCATGGCCGAACAAAACGGTTTTATATAAACTTTAATCCTATTCCTTACCATAATCCCGCAGCTATCCATAACCCTAACCACAACCTTAACCCTAACCCGAGCCCTAAACAATCGAATTCGTGTTTGACTAGCCTGTCACGTGACCAAAACGGTTTTTTGCCGGTTGGGCGAGCGATTTAGTGGGAGCAGCTGGCTGTCGTATACTAAAAGTAAAATTACACAAAATAAAATTTCCCTCAAAAAATCAATCAATCAATTACAAATTAACTAATCAAGAGCCAAATATGGAAAAAAATTGAGTTGTCTGACTCTGAACACTACAATTATAAAACATTCACAAACCTGATATCCTTGGGTCTTTACAAGATAAACGTTCCGGTTACAGTTAGGAGTTAGGAAATAGTTTTCTTCTCAGAATCGTCTGTTGAAGTTTCGTACAATTTAGTCACTGAAATCATTTGCATTCAATAACCATAAACTGTACTCGAAAATTGAAATATGTATATCTCAAGTTATGATGACCTTCGTTAGGTTTATTTATTTGTAGCTTGAAATCCGCTTTGGTATTAATTATAATATGTAGTTAGTTGATGATTAAAACTATGCCAAAATGTAAATGAGTTTCATAACTTGGTAAAACTCTTTAGTATAAATCTTCCACGTACCTGCCAAGGAGCTATAAATGTTTCGCCGACAAACACTCGTCAATTAAAACAAGTTAACAAACCAGGCTGTGTTTAACTTACTTAAAGGTCTCAAGAAAAATAAATGGGTCAGAGCGAACTGAACACGATTCACGAGTCTCTCTTTGAGTGTAGATTAATATTATTCGTGTAGGAACATGATATTACTATGAGTATGAGTCACGTGCGCTTCACATGACCCGCCAGAGAGTGCTCTGGATAGCAGCTTAGATAACGTGACGAGTAACGTGACAACTGACATTTCATTAGGTCAAGCAGCGTGGTGTTATATTACTCAACATGTTAAGTCATCGCCTGAAGGAACTGATTATCAGATTTTTATAGCCTGAAGTTTATATAATATATATAATATATATAAATATAATATATAGCCTAGTGATGTTGTATTGTCATATTGGCAGTTGCAGTTCCACAATCTACATCAAAATGTATACGTGGAACTGAGAGAAAACATAATTTCATTGAAAACAGCTGCCCAGTATCCGGTAATACACAGCAACTTCTATGGTTGGGTAATTGTCAACCATGTGACAATGTGAATGAGTATGAAAGGACCGTGAGCAGTTGAGCAACAAACTATACTAAAGAAGGAAGTCACTAAGAAGGATCTGCTGAAGTCCAGCTGTAAAGTCCCCGCTACACCTCAACAGAACTCCTCTGCGGATACGTGACGGTCAAGTCGAGCTTCATTTCATTTCATATCACGATCACCATATCATATCATTTTGGAACATGTTCATGGGAATTAAATTATTTTATTTGAACTTGTTTCCCTTTCAACAAAAGATGTGACGAAGTTAAATTTTTATGATTTTTAAATTTTTATTTTATTTTTAAGAACACTCTTGCACATTATTTATTTATTTATTTCTATTATAGTCAAGACGTGAGTGTTAGGGCTCTCATTGACAAATTTATGTTTAATCCTGTTTAATCCTGTTTAATCCTGTTTAATACTAAGACCTATGAGTATGACCAAACTTTTGCGGGAGTCCTGGACCCCAACCGCCCACCGTTGACGACAATAACGCAACATTGTTCGCACACGTTTCGTATACCTTCTTAGCTTAACAATTACATGCAGTGAATGGGATATTGACTTTGAGTAGGGAATGTTAGGACGTGATTGGATCTTGTGATATGAAAATAAGAATAGCTCATCGCATGTAATCCTCAACAAGTTAGTATATTTTTATTACAAGCTTACAGGAAAAATGTTTCATCCTTTTTATTTATTTTGTGCTCGATAAACTCGGCCTGGGCCAGCAGCCTTATACTTATAGAGCGAAACATATCTATTCACTCCTATCTCATCTTATATACCTCATATTCACGCTGTTATTAATCTACCTTTTTGTGTGTTGTGCCTTAAAGCCATTATTATCTATATATTTTTTTCTCTTTCGTGAAATTGTAACGCAGTTAATTTTTAAAATTTTATTTTTATAACTTTCTCTCGATTTTTAGAGTTTTGGTCGTCTTTATGAATTGTTGTATTACCAAGACGAGTTCGTTAGTGTTCTCTTTGGTCATTTCATGTTTAATTCCCGTTTAATTCCTGTTTAATTCCACGCAGAACAATGATCTGGACAAACAATATGACTACCACAAACTCTCCTCCCAGTACCTCTCTAGTTCATGACGGTCATGACTTTGGCTTTCAGTATATATCCCCACTCAATATCACAATAGCTGTTTATATCGTGATCCAGAACGCCATGATCATATATGATTACCACAAGGACTGGAGAAGGATTTCGTCCCTATTCTTCATTATGGTTGCTGCTGCGGACATTGGAAGTGCGTGTTCAGAGATAGGACGAGGCTCAATATCACTGCTGTGCTTGAAGGACCCGTCGTTGAGGATGCATCCTTGGACTTTTCTGGTTGCCAACTGTTTGGTATACTGTTGCTACGTTACTTCCATATATTTCGTTCTTGCGCATCGGGTTTTTGAGGACCTTTTAACATATGCGTCCATTTTCGTCTGAATAAAAAGGAGTTTTTGAAAAATTTCCTTTTTTAAAATTTTCCCGTTATTCTCTAGTCGTGTGCTTTTTTGTGTTTGGTTCTGGAATGTCGTAACTATATGAATGATAAAAAGCAAAATGTGGTGTTATTGTGGGGGCATGGGACCGCTATCATTACATAGAAGTAAAAGGGAAAACCAAAGATCGAAAAAGTTCATCTTATACTGATTTAGATAATAATAATTAGGGTATTGGTAATATCCTTTAAGAATCTATTCTATATATTATTCTATATAATAAATGTGATAACATATATTGGCACGTACAAATGAGTTCTCACAAACTAAAGTAAGTTTGTTTGTGAAAAGAAGTGTCAACTTTTAGCGAGATAGCATTAAAATCGAGTGTTGTCTCACGCCCATTGGATCCCGGGTCCATAAATAGATAGCGGAGGTGCGGTGGTCTCCAAATATAAGTATCATATTAAAACTCACATCTTTTCAATATTCGACGTCTGTAAGATTTATTTGAGACACCTAGTATACTAGATCTTGTGACTAATTCATGCCTTATAAGGCCTTATATTAATTACCTTATAGTTAGTTTATGTTACAAAACACTGCCCCGTCAAATTATCTCTGTGACCGTTGACCCGTGGTTCTAGAATATGTTGGCTGAGGAAATGATTTTTACTTGTGTGATACATTGAATTTATAACAACAAAAAGACTAAATAAAAACGACGAAAAACTTCTTCTATAATGATTAGATATAAGTTTTCTCTAGTAGGACTTGCTGTTCAAAAGCTAGTATCGAGGTCGACTAATATTTGAACAGATTCTAATCTGCGTTTGAGATATCTGCTTCGTGGATATATACTTAAAAAGTTTACAAAATTGTCTTTCTCTCAAACTCTCCATTCTTCAGGTGATAATAGATCGCTGAGATGTGTATTTTCGTCCGTGTACACGCTCTGGAGTACGTTTACATGGCAACAAGTCGAAACTGAGACAACATAGGGAATATAGCTGTGGGTGAACGTGTGTTTCTAGATGTAAATTATGTCATTCAATTTTATTGTGTTGGTGAATTCATGAATGATTTCGATTTTAAATTTTATTTTGAATATTTTGACGGATTTTTGGTTTACTGGATACTCACAGTGTATCGAATGTTACTCGACAAAACTCAGTTTCTTAATACAGACATGCCCATAATATGACTATTTCAATTTTAAATGGAGATTGTTAATATTTAAAACTAGGATTAGTTATTCTTTTAATTTCCAGTTAATCATTTTTGTTATGAGGCCAAAAATTTTGCTATTTCCTTAACAGTAACTTTGAAACCTAATTTTTACCATCGAAATAATTTTTGAGTACAACTTGGTAAAATTTGTAACTGCTAGGGAGTAGTGAAATGGGGAATGAAGTGGGTTTTTTCTTTGGTTTTAACAGGGATATCTACAGAAGATTCGAAGTCTCTTTCTTTCTTGATTAAAATTCGTGAGACCATGGCTTTTTTATTCGTTTCTTGTTTTTCCTGTATTTTTTTTTTTTTTTCGAACCAAATTCAGTGTATAAACCTGTCCAATCTAAGAATCTCCAAGACTTTTACCAACAAGACCCTGACAATTGACATATATTTGTCACTTTTGATTGAGTTGATTGGATTTTCGTTTAATAAGATACGGTTTTAGTATAACTTAGTGAGAGATATGATGTGTTGGATGTATGGTTTATAACCAGCTTATGTTGTGGTTTATTTTTTATATGGTATAAAAAAATATCAGTATTATTTATTTACCAAAGCCACGCTTTTTATTTATACAAAAACAGATTAATTCAGGCATTTATAGCTGAAATAATTATAAGCATGTTCTTGAAACAGAATAATGTAAAGTTGTCTCCAATTCAACTCTAAAATAACTACCAATAAAAGCAGTAATCAAGAGTAAAATAATTTACTGAGAATAATATCCATATAATATCCACGCTCGACGTTGTCCAGAGTCATGGTTTATCAGCAAACAAACGGGGGGGGGGGGGGGGTACACTTAATTTATTTATAGTATACCTGATCCCTCACCGCAACAAAGGTGTCTGAAAAGTACCTGCAGATAAGCTTCTGCAGCTGGAGATCCGATTTGAACTGTCTCCTTTTCTGAAGTACTCAGTTTAATCCTGACGCGCGCCACCCAAATGTTCTTATGAGACTGGGACGAAGTTATAGATGGACGAGTTGCTCAGTGTGTTGAGATAAGCCAGTGAGCTGCCATGTCTGGTAGAAGTGAGGTGGAAGTAAATGTTTTTGTGACAGGAAACATGGTCTACTGACTCTGCAGCTATGTTATCTGTAGTGCAGTTAGACTATCTGCAGCTAACTATCTGCTTAGTCTAACTGCTAAAGTCCATTTCTTCAAACATATTTTCAAAATCTTTCTATATTTCCTGTTGGTCTCTGTGCTGACAAAGCAGGGTTTGTACAGATGTTAATTTCGTCGACGGAAATTTCAATCCATAATATTTTTATATTAAATAATATTTATTTTAAAAATTATTGCTATGAGTATAATAGTACTTGATTCTTTATTTATAAGGTTGATAATAATTCTATCTGAGGCGAGTAAATTCTATAATTGTTTATTCTTTGCAGACATGTCGACCGCACTTGTAGTCACATTCCTTATTAAAGTGATTTCAGTACAAGCATGGAGTGACATTCCTCCAGAGGTGCCTCCCAGACCGTATTCTTCCCCACCTGATCCTTCTCAGCCAGCCAATAATGAAGAGTCAGATTTTATAGTATGCTTTAGAATTGACCTGGCAAAAAACCCCGATAAAGGTCATCTAAACATGTTCATTACAACAGGAGCACTTCAATGCTGGCTGTATTGCAAATATAACTTCAAATGCCACAGTCTCTCCTTTAAAATGTTAAACAGTACTTGTTCCTTATTCAACGGAGAGAGCATCCAAATCAACCGTGAAGTTGAGAAAGGCTTTTCCGTCACACTTGAAAAGGACTGCATGGAATTTTCAAAGAAAACATCTTTAGGAGCTAGTATAACAGATATAATATTACTTCTCAGCATATCCGGGGTAGGGTTTCTGATAGAGCAAGCATTAGTTCAGATAACTTGTCTGACCAAGGGCAAATCTCTAAGAGCGAAGCCAGAAGATGATTTCAGCTATAGTTTGAAGTGGAAACCTTGCAAAGAAGGAAGCAAATGGGTTCTGAAAGATCCAGAACGTCAAGATCTTAAAGTGGAAGGAGTCGATCTTTATCAAATCTCTCCAGCAGATGAGTTGGACCTGTGTCTAGATGTTCTCGTTGCTGAGGACGGAATAAAGATGGCAATATTATCAACATGTCGATCAATTTTACCTAAAGAAAAAGATCCGCAGTTGGTTTTTGTGAGAATTGAACAGATAATTAAATACCAGGACTTACACTCGATCTACTCAGCATCTGGAAGTGAGAAAAGTTTAGACGTACTTTTCACCGGAAGGAACTTTAACACTTTAGCCAAGTCACTTTTGGGAATATCGTTTAGAGTTCCCTCTTTCTACCAAAAAGAAGTCATCCTGTCCCCTGTCTCAGTACTCTACTCCACACGGAGTTATAAGAAACAAAGAAAAGGTCCCCTTTGTTCTTCCAGGATACCAAGTAGAGATACAGTGCGACTAGGGTTACGGAGTGAAAAACCGGGAATTACACATTAACGCAAACTTTAGTTTGTTCCGAAGACGCAAAACCTCAACTATGCACGAAGTCGAGTCGAGTCAGAAACAAAGAAAACAGAAAAGAAGATTTGTGCCATTTGTTCTTAACAGTGGGGATTGTCAGCACAATAATTGCAGTGATGTTACTGGTGATGTTATTAAGGAAAAAAAGGCAGCAGAAAAAGACTTCAACTAAACTTTTAGAATTGTTTCTACTTTCTAATGAGATTATGTTGGTAACTGTGCGAATGTGTTACAATTTCTTTTCTCTAATATTCCAAACAAACTTTTTTTAACCAGATCGGTTTAAACCTTTTATTCAAAAACAAACTCACAGCATTGACATAACAAATATTCTTTTCTCATTCTATGACGAGGTTTTCAAAATTGTCAAATCAATTTTCCGCATTTGGTAAAGTTGTAAAAATTCATAGAGCTGAAGACGATTTACACATGTATTTTGAAAGCTCCTGCTAAAAACAATCTTTTCGTATCACCTGAATGTTTTAAATAATCCCCCAGCCCCCCCCCCCCTCCAAAATGTATATATATTGTATTCTGAAACATGCAAAATGTTGATTGTAGTATTGCCCGTCTCTCTCTAAGATTAAAGTATTGTATAAGGATTATAATCATAATGTTTTCTTACTCCTTCCCAAATTTCAGCCCTGGTCAGAAGTCTCCACTGCTGCTAAACACTTCATACAATCTCTGATTTGCAAGGACCCAAAAGCGAGGCTAACGGCTGAGGAGGCTCTACTTCATCCATGGATCCAGGTTAGATATTACATAAAAATAACCTAATTATAATCTACAATATCATTACTTTTTGTAATGCCAGAGCACAAGAATTTAGTTTTTCTTACTGGGCCGCGCTCAGCCTGTCATTCCGGCGAATCTCTATGATTATGAACATAAATATAATAGCCTGAGGTCCCCAGGTAAAGTTTTTCGTGTCCCCTGTCAGTGACCGTCGTGACATGATTTGAGTGAGGACGATTGCAATGATTGTTATACATATTTTGCAATGATTATATTCTATTTTATCAAACAAAACACTTTCAGGAGTCTATATTCTACACAAGGTGTATTAATTTACACAACACAGTCAGCTCCAATATTCTTCGACAACGATCTATGAAGGCGATATTGAGGATGTCAGTTGATAATCATTCAGATACAACTAAACTCCTATCAAATTGAAATTGGAAGAGCACTAAGACAAAATAAATACCAGATACAATTATTTCCCATTTTCAGATTCTTGAACATAATTGAGAACAGTTTCGAGTAAGTGAGTGAAACTTTCCATTGCATGATTTAGACGTGTGTGTAGCGCGCAATAACTAATAATGAGGTTTTGCGCACGCGCGTATAATATATATGGTCCGGCCGGTATATAACGTATATATATGTGTGTATGCACGTACGTTTATGTACCGCCACTTCACCGGGCGATTTCTTTTTGGATCTACTCCAATGTCAAATGTCGCTGTTCCTATTATATACATATTGTATTTTGGCTGTAATTAACATTAGTAAATTAATATTTCATCTAAATATTGAATATTACAATAATCTGTAACCATCCATCCTCTTACTAACTTACTTTTATATTTTATCACTTGACTTTTACGACAGCATTTAAATTCAAAGAATATTAACAAGAATTGCGCCGGTTAGCGGACGCTAGATTTCCATCAACCGTAGTGATTGCCATGCCTTTTAAAATTTGAAATTAAAATTAACGATAGTTTCATGTTGGTCAAAATATTAAATAATGGTTCTTTATTCACCATTCTTGGGGCGCTACGGAACATAAAGTGGAGGGTTGCCATTGTCAATAGTCAAATTTAAAAAGTTAAATGACCGGACACCGTAGCCTGCACCTGTGTGGTGATATGCAGATAAAAGTCGTGAAATCCGTAGTAGGTAATCATGCAACTCATAATAACATTTATGGTCCATTTCGTATAACAAATCAAGCACTCACAACAAAACGAGAAGTTAGTATGTTGTACCGCATCATGATCAATGATCAAGTAAAGAAGAGCGTGAGCTACTTAACACATTTATAAGATTCGGGAAATCGCTTGTTATTCAAATCAATTACCATAGAATTCCAATTGTATGCTTGGCGCCGCGCATTTGAGGTGTAATTCAATCAATCGTCAAATCGTGCAAACGTATGCGGAGGGTAACCATGTCGACGACACCATAACTGCTCTGCGCGCGGACAATATACATTAAAATAACGTATGCGGAAGGTCATGCATGTTTTCCTTTGTGACACCGAACGAAAAACATACCTACCTACTATACCCATTCTCAATTCCTTCCACTTCTATACATCTTATGCCTTTTTAAAGAAAAAGACAGTTGATGTAAAAAATTATTAATTTTAAAACTTTTCTATTTTGACTACTATAAGCTGTAAGCGCGCGCCGCTTCCTTTTAAAAATATACATATATGTGTGTACGTGTGTGTGTGTGTGTGTGTGTGTGTGTGTGTGTGTGTGTGTGTGTGTGTGTGTGTGTGTGTGTGTGTGTGTGTGTGTGTGTGTGTGTGTGTGTGTGTGTGTGTGTGTGTGTGTGTGTGTGTGTGTGTGTGTGTGTGTGTGTGTGTGTGTGTGTGTGTGTGTGTGTGTGTGTGTGTGTGTGTGTGTGTGTGTGTGTGTGTTTACAGGGTTTAGTGTATGAAATGAAAGGGAGAAACTATTAAATAGAAAAGTAATATAACAAAGTGAAATTCAATAAAACTTCTGTGTTGCGACTTGCGATATCCGTTTGACGCGAATATATGGTTAATTCAAATCAATATACAGGGTGGGCCAAAATTCAGTGGGCATACGTTGGCCTTAATAGCTCAGTCACTGAGTGCCCAATTTAAATGATTCTTTCTGGTATGACTTACTACCACCACTGGTTCGAGGAATTTGTCAAATCGAAAAATATTAGAGTTCATTTTTTTCAAATGAAGGTTCATTTTTGCATTTATTTGATAGTGTGGATAGTCGGATCGAGCTAAATTTTATTGAATTGTGTTTGGCCATTCGAATTACGTTTGTCCTGAAAAAATTAGAACTGTAGCTTCTCAGATGACCGAGATTTGAAGCAAAACGAGTTTATTCATTACGTGTGATCAGGTGATTGGTTTAAACCTAATCGTAAATCGCATGATTAGGTGACCCCGTTAAACATTATGGGAATTGTTAAGGGTGCCCAATTACGGTGTCGTGTCACGGTGTCACATAATCACCCAGTCAATTTTGTTAATGAGATACAGAAAATGCTTGATAACTTCGTCATTTCTAATCCGTTTTGTCTCATGTTTTTTGTAGGTTTACAACCTATCAGGACGCGCGCCGGGTTGGACTCGTCGACGGTCCAATATATGGAACAGATATTTTACGAGTATCACCTGTTAACATGTTTTCAGATCATATGCAACATTTAATAATCTATCGTCTCTGAAAAAATTAGGCGTTCAGCATGTTCAGAGAAAACAATATAGGTGTTTTAATATTGAATGGGCGTGGTCTAAAATATTCGAATTTTCAAATTTTGACGACGGAATCCTCGAACCAGTAAGTACAGTGTGCCATCTGCAAAGCAACAGCTCTCAAATATAAAACATGGCGGAGCTATTAAGGCCAACGTATGCCCACTGACTTTTGGCCCACCCTGTAATCTGTATTAGAAATTTGACCAAAACCAATAATCATGGGTAGAGTGGACCGCTGCCAGTGTCTCTCTTTCCCAAACAAAAGGAAATGATATTAATTTGATTGACCGTTCTCAAATGCAAAATGATACCGAGAATGAAATCGGTCGCTCGCTTTTCCCATTCATTCACGGCTTACGAATTGTATAAATAAGTTTCGATTGATTACATCAATCAGATGCTGTAAAAATCTCTTTGAATTTGGGTTGCGTTCGGGTCGATACCTAGTATTTCGGGGTAAGGGTGGTAGTTATTACTTATTGAACAAGCTGAAGTTTATTGAATCTTCATTGCCGAGTACAGCTGCCTTTGGGTAGTTCTTCTTAATCTATTAGGTACAATTGTGAATGAATGGGAAAAGCGAGCGACCGATTTCATTCTCGGTATCATTTTGCATTTGAGAACGGTCAATCAAATTAATATCATTTCCTTTTGTTTGGGAAAGAGAGACACTGGCAGCGGTCCACTCTACCCATGATTATGGGTTTTGGTCAAATATCATCTCTTTTTGATTATAAAGTCAGGGTACTTTATAAAGTCGAAATATAAACTGATATCTTCATTAATAATGAGGAAGTTTCAACAATTTCGAAATTTTTCCTTTAAAAACATTTCCTTGTGTTTAGGTAAGCATATCGGTCGATCACTGACTGAATATGCCACTTAATACTCATTCAAGTTGGCATTAAATTCATTTATAATGACATTAAACTGTCGTGGCAAAGCAGAATTTGTTGGAAATCACGAATGAGCAAAATTGTCACCTTTCGCACGTGCAAACTTTGAGCGGACGTTGCGTGCGCATCCAATATTGAATCGCCGTAAATTTTTGCATGTAATTGTTTTATATATAGCTTGATAAGCATGCGAAGTTTCAAAGTATTTCAAGAAGAAATGTAATCACAACGGCACTCTAAAGTTGACAGAAAATGACGAAAACAGCAATTTTCAGTGATTTTAGCAATTTTTAATCAATTTGGGCGTGTCCCCACGTGTGCAACTTTTCGATTTTTTACTTTAAAACTAGCCTAATGCACAATTTATACCTATAGGAAGCAGAACTGAGCTCCACAACCCAAGGCATGGCCCAACACCAGAGAATACTAAATCGCAAAATTGACGTTTTTATAAAATAATTCTTCAAAAAAGCACAAACTTCAATGACGAATATCTTTATGAAGGAGCAAGCTAGAAAAACTTTTCGGTAGATTTTCAGAATGCTTGAGCAATTATCTAAGATGAAAATTTCCTCAGATTTTGAATACAATTACTTTTTAATGGTGTAAAATCATTTTTAAAAGTTATTACTTTGTCAAAAATCAAGTTTTAAAAACGGTTAACTTGATGACGTCATCAAGGGGTGTTCATGACGTCAAATAATTTGTTTATACAATGTAAACTAAAGTGTAAACAATTATTTTCAAGACCTGTGGTAGGAAATGGCTGTATCTTTTATACTTTTGAATCTATGGACAATTAAATACAGGCTACAATTGACTGGCAAAGCGTCTATCCCTGAATATATATATGTATGTATATATTTTACCAAAACCCATAATCATGGGTAGAGTGGACCGCTGCCAGTGTCTCTCTTTCCCAAATAAAAAGGAAATGATATTAATTTGATTGACCGTTCTCAAATGCAAAATGATACCGAGAATGAAATCGGTCGCTCGCTTTTCCCATTCATTCACGGCTTACGAATTGTATAAATAAGTTTCGATTGATTACATCAATCAGATGCTGTAAAAATCTCTTTGGGTTGCGTTCGGGTCGATACCTAGTATTTCGGGGAAAGGGACAAGGGTGGTAGTTATTACTTATTGAACAAGTTGAAGTTTATTGAATCTTCATTGCCGAGTACAGCTGCCTTTGGGTAGTTCTTCTTAATCTATTATACAATTGTAAATGAATGGGAAAAGCGAGCGACCGATTTCATTCTCGGTATCATTTTGCATTTGAGAACGGTCAATCAAATTAATATCATTTCCTTTTTATTTGGGAAAGAGAGACACTGGCAGCGGTCCACTCTACCCATGATTATGGGTTTTGGTAAAATATCATTTCTTTTTGATTATAATGTCAGGGTACTTTATAAAGTCGAAATATAAACTGATATCTTCATTAATAAGGAGGAAGTTTCAACGATTTCGAAATTTTTCCTTTAAAAACATTTCCTTGTGTTTAGGGAAGCATATCGGTCGATCACTGACTGAATATGCCACTTAATACTCATTCAAGTTGGCATTAAATTCATATATAATGACATTAAACTGTCGTGGCAAAGCAGAATTTGTTGTAAATCATGAATGAGCAAAATTCTCACCTTTCGCACGTGCAAACTTTGAGCGGACGTTGCGTGCGCATCCAATACTAAATCGCTGTAAAATTTTGCATGTAATTGTTTTATATATAGCTTGATAAGCATGCAAAGTTTCAAAGTATTTCAAAAAGAACTGTAATCACAACGGCACTCTAAAGTTGACAGAAAATGACGAAAACAGCAATTTTCAGTGATTTTAGTAATTTTCTATCAATTTGGGCGTGTCCCCACGTGTGCAACTTTTCGATTTTCAACTTTAAAACTAGCCTAATGCACAATTTATACCTATAGGAAGCAGAACTGAGCTCCACAACCCAAGGCATGGCCCAACACCAGAGAATACTAAATCGCAAAATTGACGTTTTTATAAAATAATTCTTCAAAAAAGCACAAACTTCAATGACGAATATCTTTATGAAGGAGCAAGCTAGAAAAACTTTCCGGTAGATTTTCAGAATGCTTGAACAATTATCTAAGGTGAAAATTTCCTCAGATTTTGAATAAAATTACTTCTTAATGGTTTAAAATTAATTTTAAAAGTTATTACTTTGTCAAAAATCAAGTTTTAAAAACGGTTAACTTGATGACGTCATCAAGGGGTGTTTATGACGTCAAATAATTTTGTATACAATGTAAACTAAAGTGTAAACAATTATTTGCAAGACCTGTGGTCGGAAATGGCTGTATCTTTTATACTTTTGAATCTATGGACACTTAAATACAGGCTACAATTGACTGGCAAAGCGTCTATCCCTGAATATATATGTATATCTATCTATGTCACGACAATCTGTCGTAAAACAGGGGTTCTAGAAAACCCATTTCCCGATGCTCCTGAAACTTGAAACTTTTTTTACAGTCGATTTGGTCAACGTCTAGACGCCCTGCAAAATTTCAGATCTCTAACTCAATTTTAACATCGTTTTTAAGGCACCTGAATATGGCGATTTTGGGTTTTTTACCGAATTTCGTATACCAGTGCTGGCGAGTATTTTATGCAAATTTCTTAAAAATCTCAACATAACTATTTTTTATTCCTGTCATCTTTGACATCAAATTAGAATGTTTTGAACTAAAAATAAATCTGCTGAACGACTTCCGATGAGTCCTAATGCCTGGAAAACTCCTGCCGGAGGCGGCGGCCTTCGGCCGCCGCCTCCGGCCGGAGTGCACGCTTCGCGTGCACAAAAGAGGCTTGTAACGTGTACCAAAGGGGGTATAATAGTAAAGGGGGTATAATAGTAAAGGGGGTATAATAGTAAATGGGGAACATAGTATACCCACAATAAATGCAACGGTCGTGCTTGCCAGCACTGTGATTTGACCAAAACCCATAATCATGGGTAGAGTGGAGCGCTGCCAGTGTCTCTCTTTCTCAAACAAAAGGCAATGATATCAATTTGAATGACCGTTATCAAATGCAAAATGATACCGAGAATGAAATCGGTCGCTCGCTTTTCCCACTCATTCATGGCTTACGAATTGTAATAAGTTTCGATTTATAACATGTAATTTGACCAAAACCCATAATCATGGGTAGAGTGGACCGCTGCCAGTGTCTCTCTTTCCCAAACAAAAGGAAATGATATTATAAATTGATTGACCGTTCTCAAATGCAAAATGATACCGAGAATGAAATCGGTCGCTCGCTTTTCCCATTCATTCACGGCTTACGAATTGTAATAAGTTTCGATTGATTAGGTACATCAATCAGATGCTGTAAAAATCTCTTTGGGTTGCGTTCGGGTCGATACCTAGTATTTCGGGGTAAGGGTGGTAGTTATTACTTATTGAATTAGCTGAAGTTTATTGAATCTTTATTGCTGAGTACAGCTGCCTTTGGGTAGTTCTTCTTAATCTATTACAATTGTAAATGAATGGGAAAAGCGAGCGACCGATTTCATTCTCGGTATCATTTTGCATTTGAGAACGGTCAATCAATTTATAATATCATTTCCTTTTGTTTGGGAAAGAGAAACACTGGCAGCGGTCCACTCTACCCATGATTATGGGTTTTGGTCAAATATCATCTCTTTTTGATTATAATGTCAGGGTACTTTATAAAGTCGAAATATAAACTGATATCTTCATTAATAATGAGGAAGTTTCAACAATTTCGAAATTTTTCCTTTAAAAACATTTCCTTGTGTTTAGGTAAGCATATCGGTCGATCACTGACTGAATATGCCACTTAATACTCATTCAAGTTGGCATTAAATTCATTTATAATGGCATTAAACTGTCGTGGCAAAGCAGAATTTGTTGGAAATCACAAATGAGCAAAATTCTCACCTTTCGCACGTGCAAACTTTGAGCGGACGTTGCGTGCGCATCCAATACTAAATCGCTGTAAAATTTTGCATGTAATTGTTTTATATATAGCTTGATAAGCATGCAAAGTTTCAAAGTATTTCAAAAAGAACTGTAATCACAACGGCACTCTAAAGTTGACAGAAAATGACGAAAACAGCAATTTTCAGTGATTTTAGTAATTTTCTATCAATTTGGGCGTGTCCCCACGTGTGCAACTTTTCGATTTTCAACTTTAAAACTAGCCTAATGCACAATTTATACCTATAGGAAGCAGAACTGAGCTCCACAACCCAAGGCATGGCCCAACACCAGAGAATACTAAATCGCAAAATTGACGTTTTTATAAAATAATTCTTCAAAAAAGCACAAACTTCAATGACGAATATCTTTATGAAGGAGCAAGCTAGAAAAACTTTTCGGTAGATTTTCAGAATGCTTGAGCAATTATCTAAGGTGAAAATTTCCTCAGATTTTGAATAAAATTACTTTTTAATGGTGTAAAATCATTTTTAAAAGTTATTACTTTGTCAAAAAACAAGTTTTAAAAACGGTTAACTTGATGACGTCATCAAGGGGTGTTCATGACGTCAAATAATTTGTTTATACAATCTTACTATATAGTAAGGGGAAAAGTGGCATTCCGTTGGATTTGAATGTTCACAAGGATTTCTCAACGGAATATGGTAGTTAAGACCCCTACGAACATAATTAGACTTGTTGCCAATTTTGTATCTCAACAGAAACACCACTTTTACCACTTTTTACCACCTTTGTACCACCTGTCTGGTTTGCCAAATATCTTTAGTTGTGAACGTCGTAAAAGGCTGCAAATTAACCTAGAATGTTTATCTTATCAAGGAGTAAAACTTTTGTGTGAAAAATTTTTACATTGGACAATCAGCTAATTGGATAATTACCAATTAGTTAATCACCAAAAAATTTGAAAATTTTTTATTGGCTCAAAATGATTGAAATCGTTTAAAACACGGAGAAATGTAGTTTTTAGAAAAACTTCAAAAATTTTTCACTTAAAAATTTTTTTCGAGACTTGGAAAAAAGTTTGAAAATTTAAAAATATTTTTTTCCGCCAAAAGTGATCGAATTGCATGAAACGTGGATAAAAATGCTTTGCAGAAAAACTTCGAAGATTTTGAGATAGGGGAATACTAAAATCATCAATATTTGAAGTTGGAGTTCAGTAAATCTCGACATATTTTAGTAATTAGGAATAGCTTAGCGGAAAGGGCTGAACCTGAAAAAGGTTAACCACACAATATTAGAGTTTCATAACTAATTACAATACAGCTTTATCAAATTCCACATAAAGAAACAGCACAAAAGGACCATTTAAGATCGAACCGATTTTACCTGCTGTACTATCATTTTATTGATTTCAATGATCAAAACCTCTGTACCGTCAATCTTGCCAATCTATACCGGGTATCTGAATGTACCGGACCTCTTATTTACCTCTATAATTAGACCCAGTTGTGCAAGAAATGCGATTTCTCACAGGGGTTTCTTTTAACTGTGCACTTTTTGTCACTCTCGCAACTCGCAAGAGGCCCGGTATTATAGGGGGGTATAGGAAGCGAGTGTAAATATACCTTCCATCATCCACTGTGCCCCCACTGTGGCTTTTTTGTATTGTGAATGCGCATGCCGCTTCGTTTGCTATGCCAGATACCTCGAATAACCCCCATATGTCATTGCCAGGGTCGGGATAGAGCTGGAGATAGCATTGAAAAGTTGCTAGGAATAGCTAGATTTAGAGTAAACTGGTGGTAGCTGGGTGGTGCTAGCATGGATGTAGCAGAACGTAGCTACACGGGGTTTCATTGGAGTTGGTTATTTTAATGGCCAAAGAGTGCCGGAACTAAAGTTACTTAAGATTGCAGTTGAGGGGCAGTGTAAACCACGGTGTAGTCAGGGACACAGAGCTACAGTGCAGGAGTACTGCAAGTGCAAAAGAACAGTGCAAGTGATACAGTATGCAACAGTAAAACGCCGAAGAAGGAGATAAGATTGTGGCTGCAGAGGAGGAGAGGAGCTGGAACCTGATTTTGTTTGGGTTGAAAGAAGAGTAGGAAGAAGAGTTTCCTGCTCTGGTAACTGCATTTTTGGAATAGGTGGGGTGAGAACTTATTTTCAAGCGACAAGGGTGGGCTGGAAGCAACCAGGTACAGCTATCCGACCTATTAAGATCACCGTCCTGAGCTTAACAGCCTTTCATCAGAATCTGATGAAAACAGAGAGACTGACCCACCCTTTTTAGATTGATTGATCAAAGTGAGTCTCTTTAGCCCTCTTCTTCTTTAGAGCTTTAGGTTAGTGATCAAACTCTTCGCTACTCGCTCTTCACTGGATCTATCAGGACAGATTCACATCTTTTTAGGTCTCAACCAGCCTTAGTTTTCCTGTTTTCATCATGTAGTACGTTCTGCTACCTCCATTTTAGCACCACCCAGCTTCCATCAGTTCACTCTAAGTCTAGCTTCGTCGGCGTTTTACTGTTGCAGACTGTATCACTTGCACTGTTCTATTGCACTTGCAGTACTCCTGCACTGTAGCTCTGTGTCCCTGACTACACCGTGGTTTACACTGCCCCTCAACTGCAATCTTAAGTAACTTAAGTTCCGGCACTCTTTGGCCATTAAAATAACCAACTCCAATGAAACCCCGTGTAGCTACGTTCTGCTACATCCATGCTAGCACCACCCAGCTACCACCAGTTTACTCTAAATCTAGCTATTTCTAGCAACTTTTCAATGCTATCTCCAGCTCTATCCCGACCCTGGCAATGACATATGGGGGTTATTCGAGGTATCTGGCATAGCAAACGAAGCAGCATGCGCATTCACAATACAAAAAAGCCACAGTGGGGGCACAGTGGATGATGGAAGGTATATTTACACTCGCTTCCTATGTAGCACACTTAGTGTACCTAGCTGCTCGAACTTAGTGGTAGGATAACAAAGTGAAAGACTTTAAATTTTGGGGTTTTGTAGAAAAGTAAAGATTGTAACGTAAATAAAAATGGTAAACTCCAGAACTGATCTCTCTCTAAACTAAACATGTGAGTGATAAATTTAAACGTAGAATTCTGTCTCGTCTAAGGTGGGGTGGAATTTTAAGAGTTGACGGATGAATCGTGACAAAAACTATCAACAAGGTGAACTAAAACGGAAGATCATAAATGGGATGGTGTGTCACGTGATTAACTAAGATAGGCCTGATTGGATGGCTAATTAAGTGAGTGAAGATTATTGGATTAAGTGGCATGCTTTCTACTGTGCTTGATGACAACCTATGAAACTAACTGATGAGAAAATGTAACTTATATGAATTCAGGTGCTGCCGTAGTGACTATTAAACTATTTAATTTGAGGTGTGAGTGAAAAATACTAATTTGCGCACAAACAAAATATCAACCATATAAATATTTCTGACCAGTAACTTTTTTAGGAATTATGCCCAGATTATAAAGATAATATAAAGCCTACACACTGCACACCTATACCCCCCTATAATACCGGGCATCTTGCGAGTTGCGAGAGTGACAAAAAGTGCACAGTTAAAAGAAACCCCTGTGAGAAATCGCATTTCTTGCACAACTGGGTCTAATTATAGAGGTAAATAAGAGGTCCGGTACATTCAGATACCCGGTATAGATTGGCAAGATTGACGGTACAGAGGTTTTGATCATTGAAATCAATAAAATGATAGTACAGCAGGTAAAATCGGTTCGATCTTAAATGGTCCTTTTGTGCTGTTTCTTTATGTGGAATTTGTGGAATAAAAGCTGTATTGTAATTAGTTATGAAACTCTAATATTGTGTGGTTAACCTTTTTCAGGTTCGGCCCTTTCCGCTAAGCTATTCCTAATTACTAAAATATGTCGAGATTTACTGAACTCCAACTTCAAATATTGATGATTTTAGTATTCCCAAATCTCAAAATCTTCGAAGTTTTTCTGCAAAGCATTTTTATCCACGTTTCATGCAATTCGATCACTTTTGGCGGAATAAAAATATTTTTAAATTTTCAAACTTTTTTCCAAGTCTCGAAAAAAATTTTTAAGTGAAAAATTTTTGAAGTTTTTCTAAAAACTACATTTCTCCGTGTTTTAAACGATTTCAATCATTTTGAGCCAATAAAAAATTTTCAAATTTTTTGGTGATTAACTAATTGGTAATTATACAATTAGCTGATTGTCCAATGTAAAAATTTTTGACACAAAAGTTTTACTCCTTGATAAGATAAACATTCTAGGTTAATTTGCAGCCTTTTACGACGTTCACAACTAAAGATATTTGGCAAACCAGACAGGTGGTACAAAGGTGGTAAAAAGTGGTAAAAGTGGTGTTTCTGTTGAGATACAAAATTGGCAACAAGTCTAATTATGTTCGTAGGGGTCTTAACTACCATATTCCGTTGAGAAATCCTTGTGAACATTCAAATCCAACGGAACCCTTAAATCGACCACTTTTCCCCTTACTAATATATAAAGCGAGACGATATATATATATATATATCTGTGCCATTTTACTGACACCACGGCATCAACTTTAACGCAACTTTCCGCAAAAACCGTAAAAGATATACAACTGAAACTTTTTTGACTGGGTTAAATGCTTTATAAAGCATTTAACCCATTTTTTCATGCTGATTTGAAGGCCATTATAATGGCCTTCAAATCAGCATGAAAAAATAAAAAATTGGCCAAGGAATAATAATTTTAGTGCCCAAAATTTGGACTCCCAAGTGGTGTCAAAAACGCGAATTAAATAGGTAATAATTATTTTAGTCTCTCGAGTCTTGACACCACTTTAGGGTTAGACGGGTTCCTGCTAGTGTAAACTAAAGTGTAAACAATTATTTTCAAGACCTGTGGTCGGAAATGGCTGTATCTTTTATACTTTTGAATCTATGGACAATTAAATACAGGCTACAATTGACTGGCAAAGCGTCTATCCCTGAATATATGTATATGTATATGTATGTATGTATGTATCACGACAATCTGTCGTAAAACAGGGGTTCTAGGAAACCCATTTCCCGATGCTCCTGAAACTTGAAACTTTTTTTGCAATCGATTTGGTCAACGTCTAGACGTCCTGCAAAGTTTCAGATCTCTAACTCAGTTTTAACGTGGTTTTTAAGGCACCTGAATATGGCGATTTCGGGTTTTTTACCGAATTTCGTATAACAGTGCTGGCGAGTATTTTATGCAAATTTCTTAAAAATCTCAACATAACTATTTTTTATTCCTGTCATCTTTGACATCAAATTAGAATGTTTTGAACTAAAAATAAATCTGCTGAACGACTTCCGATGAGTCTTAATGCCTGAAAAACTCCTGCCGGAGGCGGCGGCCTTCGGCCGCCGCCTCCGGCCGGAGTGCACGCTTCGCGTGCACGAAAGAGGCTTGTAACGTGAACCAAAGGGGGTATAATAGTAAAGGGGGTATAATAGTAAAGGGGGTATAATAGTAAAGGGGGTACATAGTATACCCACAATAAATGCACCGGTCGTGCTTGCCAGCACTGTGATCTATTTCAATTGTAAATGAATGGGAAAAGCGAGCGACCGATTTCATTCTCGGTATCATTTTGCATTTGATAACGGTCATTCAAATTGATATCATTGCCTTTTGTTTGAGAAAGAGAGACACTGGCAGCGCTCCACTCTACCCATGATTATGGGTTTTGGTCAAATATCATCTCTTTTTTATTATAATGTCAGGGTACTTTACAAAGCCGAAATGTAAACTCATAACTTCATTAATATTAATAAGGAGGTGATTTCAACGATTTCGAAATTTTTCCTTTAAAAACATTTCCTTGTGTTTAGGTAAGCATATCGGTCGATCACTGACTGAATATGCCACTTTATACTCATTGAAGTTGGCATTAAATTCATATATAATGACATTGAACTGTAACTTCATTAAACTGTCGTGGCAAAGCAGAATTTGTTCAAAATTACGAATGAGCTAAATTTTAACCTTTCGCACGTGCAAACCTTGAGCGGAAGTTGCGTGCGCATCCAATATTGAATCACCGTAAATTTTTGCATGATGGTGTTTTATATATAGTTTAATAAGCATGCAAAGTTTCAAAGTATTTCAAGAATAACTGTAATCACAACGGCACTCCAAAGTTGACGGAAATTGGTGACAACAGCAATTTTCAGTGATTTTAGCAATTTTCTATCAATTTGGGCGTGTCCCCACGTGTGCAACTTTTCGATTTTTAACTTTAAAACTAGCCTATGACACAATTTAGAGCTTTAAGAAGCAAAATTGAGCTCCACAACCCAAGGGATGGTGCAACACCAGAGAATACTAGAACGTAAAATTAGCGTTTTTATAAAATTATTCTTTAAAAAAGCACTAACTTCAATAGCGAATATCTTTATGTAGGAGCAAGCTAGAAAAACTTTCCGGTAGATTTTCAGAATGCTTAAACAATTATCTAACTTCAGTAAGCTTTCAAATTTTGAATAAAATTACTCCTTAATGGCGTAAAATCGATTTGAAAAGTTGTTACTTTGTGAAAAATCAAGTTTTAAAAATGGTTAACTTGATGACGTCATCAAGTGGTGATGATGACGTTGAATTACTTTTTAACATAATGTAAACTAAAGTCTAAACAATTATCTTCAAGACCTGTGGTCCGAAATGGCTGTATCTTTTATACTTTAGAATCTACGGACACTTAAATACAGGCTATAATTCACTGGCAAAGCGTCTATCCCTGAATCACAATGCTGGCAAGCATTACCGTCGCCCTTATATTCACAATACTATTTACCCCCTATTATACTATTATATCCCCTTTATTGTTTTCCAGGCATTAAGACTTTTTCGAAAGTAGTTCAGCAGGTACATTTAAGTTCAAAACATTCTAATTCAATGTTAAAGATGACAGGAATAAGAAATAGTTATATGGAGGTTTTTAAGAAATTTGCGCAAAATACGCGCCAGCATGTTATACGAAATTAGGTAAAAAACCCAAAATCGCCATATTCAGGTGCCTTAAAAACCATGTTAAAATTGAGTTAGAGATCTGAAACTTTGCAGGGCGTCTAGACCTTGCCCAAGTCGACAGTAAAAAAAATTTCATGTTTCAGGAGTATCGGGAAGTGGGTTTTCTGGAACCCCTGTTTTACAACAGATTGTCGTGAAGTTATATAATAATATGTATAGACGCTTTTTGCAGTCAATTGTAGCCTACATTTAAGTGTCCGTAGATTCAAAAGTATAAAAGATACAGTCATTTCGAACCACAGGTTTTAAAGATAATCGTTTATACTTTACTTTACTTTATATTGAAAAATAATTTATCATCATCATCATCACTTGATGGCGTCATCAATTTAAGTGTTTTTAAAACTTGATTTTTGACAAAACAACAACTTTTCAAATCGATTTTACACCATTAAAGAGTAATTTTATTCAAAATCTGAGGACATTTTCATCGTAGATAATTGTTTAAGCATTCTAAAAATCTACCGGAAAAGTTTCCTACCTTACTCCTTCATAAAGATATTTGCTATTGAAGTTAGTGCTTTTTTGTAGAATAATTTTACAAAAACACAAAAGTTGTGAATTAGTATTCTCTGGTGTTGGGCTATCCCTTGGGTTGTGGAGCTCAATTTTGCTTCTTAAAGGTGTAAATTGTGTTATAGGCTAGTTTTAAAGTTAAAAATCGAAAAGTTGCACACGTGGGGACACGCCCAAATCGGTCGCTCGCTTTTTCCATTCGATCACGGCTCACGAATTGTAATAAAGCTTATTGATTTGAAAAAGCGAGCGACCGATTTCATTCTCGGTATCAATTTGCATTAGCGGACTGTTCCTCAAATTAATATCATTTCCTTTTGTTTGGAAAAGAGAGACACTGGCAGCGGTACACTCTACCCATGATTATGGGTTTTGGTCAAATATCATCTCTTTTTGATTATAATGTCAGGATAATTTACACAGCTAGTCGAAACTTCATTAACAAGGAGGTAATTTCGACGATTTCGAAATTCTGCCTTTGAAAACGTTTCCTTGTGTTTAGTTAGGTATATCTGTCGATAACCGACTGAATATGGCACTTTTTACTCATTCAAGTTGGCATTAAATTCATATATAATGCCATTTAAATATCGTGGAAAGCAGAATATATTCGAAATCACGAATGAGCAAAATTCTCACCTTTCGCACGTGCAAACTTTGAGCGGACGTTGCGTGCGTATACAATATTGAATCACCGTAAATTTTTGCATAGTGGTATTTAATATATAGTTTGATAAGCATGCAAAGTTTCAGAAGATTTCAAAAAGAACTTGGATCACAACGGGACTCCAAAGTTGATATAAATCGTGAAAATCAAAAATTTTAGTGATTTTAGCTATTTTAAATCAATTTGGGCGTGTCCCCACGTGTGCAACTTTTCGATTTTTAACTTTAAAACTAGCCTATAACACAATTTACACCTTTAAGAAGCAAAATTGAGCTCCACAACCCAAGGGATAGCCCAACACCAGAGAATACTAATTCACAACTTTTGTGTTTTTATAAAATTATTCTTCAAAAAAGCACTAACTTCAATAGCAAATATCTTTATGAAGGAGTAAGGTAGGAAACTTTTCCGGTAGATTTTTAGAATGCTTGAACAATTATCTACGATGAAAATGTCCTCAGATTTTGAATAAAATTACTCTTTAATGGTGTAAAATCGATTTGAAAAGTTGTTGTTTTGTCAAAAATCAAGTTTTAAAAACACTTAAATTGATGACGTCATCAAGTGATGATGATGATGATAAATTATTTTTCAATATAAAGTAAAGTAAAGTATAAACGATTATCTTTAAAACCTGTGGTTCGAAATGACTGTATCTTTTATACTTTTGAATCTACGGACACTTAAATGTAGGCTACAATTGACTGCAAAAAGCGTCTATACATATCACCTTAATAACACCAGAATGTGTGTGTGTGTGTGTCTGTCTGTCTGTCTGTCTGTCTGTCCGTGTGTAATTTCCGGTCGGTTATACAAAAAAAACGGTAAGAGTTACGGGACTGATTTTTTCGGTATAGTGTCGATAAAACTCTGATGAAGCCCATAGGAAATTTTTTTTTAAATCGGCCGATGGTAAGTGGTTTAATTGATGGTTTTGTACCACAAATGTTACATAAAATTGCGTGAGCAGAACGGCAAGAATTACGGGGCTTGCTCTCTCTCTCATTACTGTGTAATATGTTATAGCTGCATTTAAGTAGCGTCATAATTGGATTAGCCTGGAAGATTCGCTGTAATGTTATACCTTAAGCTTATTAGGGGAGGGGGGACTGTTATAAGTGTTTGGGGTCTGTTTGGACTGCAGAGAGAGAGAGAGAGAGAGAGAGTTCATACGACAATGTTATGCGTGTTTTCAAATATAATATGCGGGTGTGGTGCGGAGTTAACAAGGGTTAATTTCTATAACGATTTAAATAAAAATAGAAAGCGGTTCAAGACGGGAGTGATGAGGTGTAATACTCGGTGTTCAGACCTTATGATCATGGAGTGTGGTGCCTCATGGCTAATAATGACTTAATTATCCACAAGAAATAACTGATTATGAGATTATTGTTTAAGAAACTATTGGGTCACCTAATGCGGGTTTTGACTCAGCGGGTAATTACTCCTACCCTTTTTAACTGCGGCAGTGAAATCCCGGCCGTAGGCCGGGTTACACTAGTTATTATATAACTTCACGACAATCTGTTGTAAAACAGGGGTTCCAGAAAACCCACTTCCCGATACTCCTGAAACATGAAATTTTTTTTACTGTCGACTTGGGCAAGGTCTAGACGCCCTGCAAAGTTTCAGATCTCTAACTCAATTTTAACATGGTTTTTAAGGCACCTGAATATGGCGATTTTGGGTTTTTTACCTAATTTCGTATAACATGCTGGCGCGTATTTTGCGCAAATTTCTTAAAAACCTCCATATAACTATTTCTTATTCCTGTCATCTTTAACATTGAATTAGAATGTTTTGAACTTAAATGTACCTGCTGAACTACTTTCGAAAAAGTCTTAATGCCTGGAAAACAATAAAGGGGATATAATAGTATAGGGGGTAAATAGTATTGTGAATATAAGGGCGACGGTAATGCTTGCCAGCATTGTGATATATCACGACAATCTGTCGTAAAACAGGGGTTCTAGAAAACCCATTTCCCGATGCTCCTGAAACTTGAAACTTTTTTTACAGTCGATTAGGTGAACGTCTAGACGCCCTGCAAAGTTTCAGATCTCTAACTCAATTTTAACATGGTTTTTAAGGCACCTGAATATGGCGATTTTGGGTTTTTTACCGAATTTCGTATAACACTAACAGTGCTGGCGCGTATTTTATGCAAATTTTTTAAAAATCTCAACATCACTATTTCTTATTTCTGTCATCTTTGACATCAAATTAGAATGTTTTGGACTAAAACTAAATCTGCTGAACGACTTCCGATGAGTCTTAATGCCTGAAAAACTCCTGCCGGAGGCGTCGGCCTTCGGCCGCCGCCTCCGGCCGGAGTGCACGCTTCGCGTGCACGAAAGAGGCTTCCGACGTGTACCAAAGGGGGTGTAAAGGGGGTATAATAGTAAAGGGGATAGAATAGTAAAGGGGGTACATAGTATACCCCCAATAAAGACACCGCTCGTGCTTGCCAGCACTGTGATGTATCACGACAATCTATCGTAAAACAGGGGTTATAGAAAACCCACTTCCCGATGCTCCTGAAACCTGAAACTTTTTATGCAGTCGATTTGGTCAACGTCTAGACGCCCTGAAAAATTTCAGATCTCTAACTCAATTTTAACATGGTTTTTAAGGCACATGAATATGGCGATTTTGGGTTTTTTACCGAATTTCGTATAACAGTGCTGGCGAGTATTTTATGCAAATTTCTTAAAAATCTCAACATAACTATTTTTTATTCCTGTCATCTTTGACACCAAATTAGAATGTTTTGAACTAAAAATAAATCTGCTGAACGACTTCCGATGAGTCTTAATGCCTGAAAAACTCCTGCCGGAGGCGGCGGCCTTCGGCCGCCGCCTCCGGCCGGAGTGCACGCTTCGCGTGCACGAAAGAGGCTTGTAACGTGTACCAAAGGGGGTATAATAGTAAAGGGGGTTTAATAGTAAAGGGGGTATACTAGTAAAGGGGGTATAATAGTAAATGGGGTACATAGTATACCCACAATAAATGCAACGGTCGTGCTTGCCAGCACTGTGATATCATTCTTAATCAATAAACATGATACCAGTCTTTTACTTTGCTTCTAATCAATTAATTATCATTCGGTATTTGTTCCTCCAGCTGGAAACTTTAATCTTTTGTGTCGGTTAATTTTGTGACAGTCCAGATTGGTCCTTGGCTCAGTGGTTGATGATTTGGTGTAAGCTGTGATGGAGATGCACTCATCTCATAATATAACAATGCATAACAATTTCACGTTCCTAGTCCTGACACAATTAGAGTCATGGATCGGGAAAACATTTATATTACAATAAATATAATAAGGATAATTCTTAATAAACATATAATGAATTTGACCAAAACCCATAATCATGGGTAGAGTGGACCGCTGCCAGTGTCTCTCTTTCCCAAACAAAAGGAAATGATATTAATTTGATTGACCGTTCTCAAATGCAAAATGATACCGAGAATGAAATCGGTCGCTCGCTTTTCCCATTCATTCACGGCTTACGAATTGTAATAGGTTTCGATTGATTAGGTACATCAATCAGATGCTGTAAAAATCTCTTTGGGTTGCGTTCGGGTCGATACCTAGTATATCGGGGTAAGGGTGGTAGTTATTACTTATTGAATTAGCTGAAGTTTATTGAATCTTTATTGCCGAGTACAGCTGCCTTTGGGTAGTTCTTCTTAATCTATTACAATTGTAAATGAATGGGAAAAGCGAGCGACCGATTTCATTCTCGGTATCATTTTGCATTTGAGAACGGTCAATCAAATTAATATCATTTCCTTTTGTTTGGGAAAGAGAGACACTCATGGCAGCGGTCCACTCTACCCATGATTATGGGTTTTGGTCAAATATCATCTCTTATTGATTATAATGTCAGGGTACTTTATAAAGTCGAAATATAAACTGATATCTTCATTAATAAGGAGGAATTTCAACAATTTCGAAATTTTTCCTTTAAAAACATTTCCTTGTGTTTAGGGAATCATATCGGTCGATCACTGACTGAATATGCCACTTTATACTCATTCAAGTTGGCATTAAATTCATTTATAATGACATTAAACTGTCGTGGCAAAGCAGAATTTGTTGGAAATCACGAATGAGCAAAATTGTCACCTTTCGCACGTGCAAACTTTGAGCGGACGTTGCGTGCGCATCCAATATTGAATCGCCGTAAATTTTTGTACGATGGTGTTTTATATATAGCTTGATAAGCATGCAAAGTTTCAAAGTATTTCAAGAAGAAATGTAATCACAACGGCACTCTAAAGTTGACAGAAAATGACGAAAACAGCAATTTTCAGTGATTTTAGCAATTTTCTATCAATTTGGGCGTGTCCCCACGTGTGCAACTTTTCGATTTTTAACTTTAAAACTAGCCTAATGCACAATTTATACCTATAGGAAGCAGAACTGAGCTCCACAACCCAAGGCATGGCCCAACACCAGAGAATACTAAATCGCAAAATTGACGTTTTTATAAAATAATTCTTCAAAAAAGCACAAACTTCAATGACAAATATCTTTATGAAGGAGCAAGCTAGAAAAACTTTCCGGTAGATTTTCAGAATGCTTGAACAATTATCTAAGGTGAAAATTTCCTCAGATTTTGAATACAATTACTTCTTAATGGTGTAAAATCATTTTTAAAAGTTATTACTTTGTCAAAAATCAAGTTTTAAAAACGGTTAACTTGATGACGTCATCAAGGGGTGTTCATGACGTCAAATAATTTGTTTATACGATGTAAACTAAAGTGTAAACAATTATTTTCAAGACCTGTGGTCGGAAATGGCTGTATCTTTTATACTTTTGAATCTATGGACAATTAAATACAGGCTACAATTGACTGGCAAAGCGTCTATCCCTGAATATATGTATGTACTATGACTATGTATGTAAGTATGTATCACGACAATCTGTCGTAAAACAGGGGTTCTAGAAAACCCACTTCCCGATGTTCCTGAAACCTGAAACTTTTTATGCAGTCGATTTGGTCAACATCTAGACGCCCTGAAAAATTTCAGATCACTAACTCGATTTTAACATGGCATGGTTTTTAAGGCACCTGAATATGGCGATTTTGGGTTTTTTACCGAATTTCGTATAACAGTGCTGGCGAGTATTTTATGCAAATTTCTTAAAAATCTCAACATAACTATTTTTTATTCCTGTCATCTTTGACATCAAATTAGAATGTTTTGAACTAAAAATAAATCTGCTGAACGACTTCCGATGAGTCTTAATGCCTGAAAAACTCCTGCCGGAGGCGGCGGCCTTCGGCCGCCGCCTCCGGCCGGAGTGCACGCTTCGCGTGCACGAAAGAGGCTTGTAACGTGTACCAAAGGGGGTATAATAGTAAAGGGGGTATAATAGTTAAGGGGGTACATAGTATACCCACAATAAATGCACCGGTCGTGCTTGCCAGCACTGTGATATCTATAATCACTAAATCGCAGTCTCTTTCTTTCTTTTTTATTGAAACTGGTAATCTTGTTTTGCTCTTATGAGTGGGTCAATCATTTATTTTTAATTGTAGTTGACGAAATGAGAGTCTCCACTCAGTGTGGAGACTCTCATTTCGTCAACTACAATTAAAAATTTTTATTGAAACATTAAAAGTTGTCTAAAATATTACAATCTTAAATATCAAAAGTCTAATTATAGATTATAAATTCAAAAATTCGTCCGGGGTTTTGAGCTGTTATTTTTTCTATCACATCCCGATAAAACACCATGCTAAGATAGTGTTTTGTACTGTAGAACCATTCCAGTCCACACTCCACAGCAGTTTAGATGCTCATATTTACAGCAAACAGAAGAACGACGAGGAAAATTGAGCTGAATTTCAGGGCTGCTGCATCAGAGTGGTTATGGTTGTCTCCCTGATCACTTTTATCTTCTTCTTCACTTTCATCTTCCTCTGAAGGGGGAATTTAATTCAGTAAAAGATACCTTCACTCTAGAAATATATCGGCATGATCTATTTTATATGGCTTTGATTAATTATTGCAAGCTGCCACGAATAGATATTGGAGGACTTCGCCGCTTCGACGCGCCGTGCGAACTAGCATTCTTGCTTCGCATCGCATCGTCGATCGTTGCTCTGCTTCGCAGAGCAACGATCTTGATGGGTTGACATCGTCAACCAAGAATAGATACAAATCTTATATTTATATTTAAGAACAATAAACCAGTAAGATATGGGTCAGGCCGTTAACCAAGTGACGAGATCACTGACTGAGTGCTCGGATCACGTATCCGATGGATTTTGAAATGGTCATAACTCAGCCAAATTTTGAACAATGAACTTGAAACTTTGGGAAAGGTTTTAAATTATCAAGCCAAATGTCTGCAAAAATTTTTGAGTTCTTAGCTTAAAGCGTTCTCATTTTATGAAGACAATAGTGAAAAAGAGGCATTGTCACGCCACGCCCACTGTAATTAGGCGTGGCTTACGAAACTTTCAGGTAATCTAAGTTTGACCCATATCTATAATCTCTGAAATTTTGGTGCAATTTGGAGACGAATTACGTGAGTTATTAAGAGGTTGCGTGTGGGTAGTCACTTTTGGGTTATTAAACGAACCTGGACAAGGACCGGAGTTGCAGTTTTGCGCCTCTGTCAAACTTCCCTCACAATCAGCACCACCATTATCTGGGGCTGGGTCATTACAGCTTCTTTCCCTGGTCTGTTGTCCTCCTCCACAAGAAGTTGAGCACTCTGACCATTCTCCAAACGCACTCAATCCTCCATCAACTATAAAGTTGAAAAACTGTGTTATATATCAATTGGTCCGTAATCGACCGTTCACATCTTCGGAGGTATTATTTATCTCCACATCTTTGATCTTGTAAAGTTTTTACACTGAAATGCAGGACCGAGGTGGTCGATTACAAAATTGTTTTTAAAAAGCATGTATTTACTGGTATGATGCTTAAAGCATGGAATATCTATTGCACGATAACCCATTTGAGGAAGATCACCTGTGATATGAATATGATCATCAAATTTCGTATTTGTTGTTTTTAGCTTTTACACAACTTTCATTATCATAGACACTGATCTAAAGATATTTTGACATTTTTACTGCTTAACGACTGCCTTTTTTGCTAATAATTATTGTACGAAAAATTAATTTACAAATTATCTGCTAAAAATGCAAAAAAAAAGATAGAAAATATTGGATTTTTGATTGTTTTGAATTGTAGGTTTATAACCTACGTACCAGGACGCGCGCCGAGTTGGACTCGTCGACGGTCCGGTAATATTTGAAACAAATATTTTACGAGTATCACCCGTTAAGTTTTGAATGCCTTCGAGCTTGATTGACGATGTCAACCCTTCCTAGCTCGGTGCGACCCATGAGTAGTGCATCGCGCTACAACCTTCGAGTGTTCATTTTAATGTCCGTTTATAATATTAATTATGTCCGTTCATTTAATGTCCGGTCAAATATGGTCCGATAAGGTATATCAAGATTTAAAGTGGACGGTTAGAATTAGGTCAAGGTGGTTAGCTGTAGAGGTCCAATAACGCTAAATTTGATCGATGATTTTACGGAATTTCGAACTTTTTGGGAATGATTTTTGAAGAAACAAATGTTGTCATCATTGGTTTATTATTATTATCAAACTTTACACAAATCCAAAGTAGTTACTAAGAACATCCTAAAGACCTGATAAGTCTACTTAAAAGACTTGAAGAACTGAAAACTTACTATAAATGCAAAAAATGGAACTTGGACAATGGACCGAAGAAAACATCTTTATCGGTATCCAATCAATCATGATCAAATCTTCATCTCCTCAGTATGTTAGGTAAAGCCTAATGAACCTCATTAATACACGCTAACGCCTTACTCTTGATCAGATTGGGTAACGAGATCACTGATTGAGTGCAGAGATCACTGACTGAGTGCTCGGATCACGTATCCGATGGATTTTGAAATGGTCATAACTCAGCCAAATTTTGAACAATGAACTTGAAACTTTGGGAAAGGTTTTAAATTATCAAGCCAAATGTCTGCAAAAAGTTTTGAGTTCTTAGCTTAAAGCGTTCTCATTTTATGAAGACAATAGTGAAAAAGAGGCATTGTCACGCCACGCCCACTGTAATTAGGCGTGGCTTACGAAACTTTCAGGTAATCTAAGTTTGACCCATATCTATAATCTCTGAAATTTTGGTGCAATTTGGAGACGAATTACGTGAGTTATTAAGAGGTTGCGTGTGGGTAGTCACTTTTGGGTTATTAAACGAACCTGGACAAGGACCGGAGTTGCAGTTTTGCGCCTCTGTCAAACTTCCCTCACAATCAGCACCACCATTATCTGGGGCTGGGTTATTACAGCTTCTTTCCCTGGTCTGTTGTCCTCCTCCACAAGAAGTTGAGCACTCTGACCATTCTCCAAACGCACTCAATCCTCCATCAACTAAGTTGAAAAACTGTGTTATATATCAATTGGTCCGTAATCATATCAACCGTTCACATCTTCGGAGGTATTATTTACCTCCACATCTTGTAAAGTTTACACTGAAATGCAGGACCGAGGTGGTCGATTACAAAATTGTTATTAAAAAGCATGTATTACTGGTATGATGCTTAAAGCATGGAATATTTATTGCACGATAACCCATTTGAGGAAGATCACCTGTGATATGAATATGATCAACAAATTTTGTTGTTTTTACACAACTTTCATTATCATAGACACTGATCTAAAGATATTGTGACATAACTGATCTCTTGATGGTATCGAAGGCCGAGCTCATGTAGATTCCCATCTTGTGGAACTCCCATCTCTTCTCTTTCACAACAGAAATCAGAATTCGTTGAGTCCAGACAATATTGGCACAACTATGACCAGCCTTGTAGGCATTTTGCCATGGTCCTGTGTACTCTGCAATTTGTCTTTGAATTCTGTGTAGACTGTAGAGTAATCAAGGAGAGCAGTTTCCTAGTTCCATCCAGAAGGCAAAGAGGTGATCTGAGGCTCTTTAGAGGTCCTTTTGGTTGCCCTGGCTTCTGAAGAGGGGTTAGAAACCCTTCTGTAAAAGAGGGTACATGCTCATGTACTTCAAATGATCGATTAATGAGACATGCATATTGCTGGAAGAATACAGGTGGTGCGTACTTCAGCAGCTCGTTAGGAATCTCATCAGGACCTACTGCTTTCCCATTTTTCAACTTTGAAGCAGCATATTGGACTTCTAAGGAAGTTATAGGAGTATTCAGAGGACGTGGGGGTCCAGTGAAAGGTACCAAAGGAGGGTCTGAGCTGGTGTAGTGATTTTTAAACCACTCTCTAATGATACTTGCTTTCTCATCGTCACTTGCAACTAGCTGATTTTCAGAGTTTAAGACAGATATTGGCTCTGACTCTTTGTTGGCAGCAAGAGCTCTGGTAGCCTCGAACATCCTCTTCGTGTCATCTGCAGCATTGATGGTGTCAGCTAGTTGGTTGGCTAGAGCTGTCTCTAGATCTTTAAGACGTTTATTGATATCGTTCTTGAGTTTATTGATACGCTTTCTCAATACTGTCCTGTCTCTAACTGAATTGTCGTTGAGTTCTTGTAAAAGTTTGTGTTTCTCGTCAGACATATTGCATACATGCTGATCTGATGAATGATGATGTCTTTGGGTTTTCTTCTTGACACCCACAGTGTTAGAGGCTGAAGACTTGATAGTTTCAAACAGCTGTTCGAATCCTGTCTTAGTGTCAGCGGAAGGAGGAAGACTGTCAATTTGCTGAGTGACAGTTTGCTGGTACTGATCTTGTAGTTCCTTGTTACAAACCAGAGATGTCGTGTTGTACCTTTTAGCAGCTGATGTTCTGTTTCGGTATAACTTAGTTTGCTGCCTCAGGTCTATGGTAGCTTTTACAATCTTATGATCAGAATGTAGTTTAGCTCCTGCATAGGCCATAGGCCCTTGCATCATTGAGAAAAACAGTGCTGCGTGACCGGCATATAAATACATAATCAATCTGAGAAAAATAAGGGGAACTTCTTTTGGTCTTCTTGTCTTTCACCCAACCATTTCTTGTGGTTATATGACGACTGGAATGACAAAATGCAGTGTTTGCAGCAAACAAACCATTAGAAACAAGAAAGTCCAATAATCTCTCACCATTTTCATTTCGTCTTCCAACGCCATGCCTTCCAATGTTCTTATGAAGGCCATTTTGAAAGTCATGATCAGACCTTTTGCCAAGTTTGGCATCGAAATCTCCTAGGATCCAGATTTCATGTCTTGCAGGCACATTATAATTGCTTCCTGAAGCTCACAGTAAAACTGGTCAGTAGCAGCCGGATTTGATAAAGTTTTTGGGTTGGTTGGACTGTAACAGTTCACGATTCGCATTTTGCATGGTGGTTTGTTAACAAACTTGGATGGAATAAAAAAGTCCATGAAAGCAACTCGATCATGCCCCACGAAAAACCTCACCGAACCTCCACGCGGTGTGGGGTGGGTGGCTCGAACGGGAGGTGCATGGGTGTTTCTAACCTATGCAAAGGAAGGGACTAGCCATCTCTACAACAAAGGAAAGGCTCTAATAGCCTTTACTAACCTTAGAACCGCAGCATAACCGCTTTTCCCACAGGCAAATAACACCTTCCGCAGGAAACTAACACGCTCACAGGCTCCCACATGACGTGTAACCCCTGGATTTGGTTTTGGATCGGACACTCAAAACTACGATAGAGGAGCGGTCTACACGCTCACAGACTACCACGTCTCGTGTAACCCCAGGATTTAACACGCTCACAGGCTACCACGTCTCGTGTAACCCTAGGATTTAACACGCTCACAGGCTACCACGTCTCGTGTAACCCTAGGACTTTAACACTTAACAGACTCTAACACGCTCACAGGCTTCCACGTCTCGGTTTTGGATCGGTTTTGGATCGGACACTCAAAACAACGATAGAGGAGCGGTCTACAGTGACAGAGTGACGTTACAGGAACATTGCATACTCATACGAGTTGCACGTAGCAGGCCATGACCTCTCCTGGAAGTCCCTGTCTCTCCGTCGTTAACCCGGCGGGGTTGCACCAGGGGCGGTGGTAACAGAACTTCAAGACTCTCGGAGTCTGTTGTCGATATCTATATTTAATATATTTATGGTATATAATTTGGGAGTCTCTCTCTCCGGCAGCAGGAGTTGGAGAATGGGGACGCGTTGTGAAAGCCACCGTAACGAAGTCTTACTGTCGACGCCGACCAATCAAAAGAAGCAACTCGATCACTGATCTCATGAAATGAACGGAAATAATGATTGACACGAGCGTTGATTAAGAAACCCGTCCACCATGACGTCAGACGTCCTGTCTTCTGATCAAACAAAAAGAGGCGATGATTTCCTGGTAGTTTCTTATCCTCAAACTGACAAATTTTAGTCTCTTAAATCCCTATAATGTCCAAGTCATACCTGTCACAGTCGTTAGCAAGCAAGCACTGCTTGTCTGTCTTCGTCAAACCTCGATCATTCCAAGTAGCAAAGCCGAGAAGAGCAATTGGTAACAAGGATTACGGTGACCAGTTCTACAGCGATCTTTCGCGTAGGGGTAGATAGTCTGGTTGCAGCCACCATGCGAGTCCATCACGAACTACACGCCATCCTAATCATTGGTTTAATACGGTTAGACGGTTAGAAATTATCGCCGATAACCGATAATGACTTTTTCACAAATTATCGCCGATAATATCGGTTGCGAACCCTTTTATTGATACAAATTCGGGGAATTTAGTACTTATATTAGTATTACTTATATTTATTATGAATACTTTTATGTTGGTCAAACGTAGATTTATATATGATTGCGTTTATTGCATTTGGTATTATGAGATGGCGGGAGCTATATCGGACTATTATAATAGCTGTAAGATGTTATTTCAGAATTTTAGGTTTTAGGGTAAAATTTACAAGTAAGTTTATCAATACTCAACCTGGGCAATTATCTTCATCTGAACCATCTTCACAATCTGCTGAACCATCACAAAAAGAATTGTCCTCAATACATTGCACTCCATCCGCACAACGTGCCTTCCCTTTCTCACATTCCGCTCCTGGGGGATTAGTTGATGTTTGTAATTATATTTAAAGAATATAGAAGTATGGATTATTATAAAATTATTATAAAATTAGTATGGGAAAAGCGAGCGACCGATTTCATTCTCGTATCATTTTGCATATTTTGCAGAAGGTCAACCAAATTAATATCATTTCCTTTAGGTTGGGAAAGAGAGACACTGCAGCAGCGGTCCACTCTACCCATGATTATGGGTTTTGGTCAAATTTGTTTCTCTTTAATACAATTCACCTGTTACAACAACTTCGGCTACATTTATGTTCCCTATACTCTTGCTGAGCTTTACAGTGTCCCCGTCAGTGTCACAAATCAGTGTGTAGATCTGGTCTGCCTGCTCTAGTCCGTATGTTAGTTGGAGTGTCCTGCAGGAGCTCTGTTTTACCTCTCCTTGGTACACTGACACATCTACTTCGTTATGACCATCCACACACATCTTAAACTGAGCTTCTTTCTCTGCACACCATTGACTTTCAGGACGGTTTTGGTACCAGTTGGTATAAAATTGGTGGTAGATAAGGACCTTGTGGATAAAGTAGGTTCCATCAAACTCTAACTTTATCCAGCCTGCTCCGTTATCAGCCTTTGTAGCTGCCATAGTTGAGAGGTCTTTATCGATTGCATGTGTTGCTGCAAATTGTTCCTCGTTGCCATAAAGTGTTTCTCCTTGTGTAACCTTTGTGGGGGTTAACTCTGCGACTGCCGACTTTAGCTTTAGACCTGAAGTATCACAATTAAAATACTGCACATTTACCTATTTGATACAAATTCGGAGAATTTAGTACTTATATTACTTATATTTATTATGAATACTTTTATGTTGGTCAAACGTATTTTATATATGATTGCGTTTATTGCATACGGTTTTATGAAATGACTCTCACTCAATAAACGTCAGCTAATTCACTAACTACCACTCTTATCCCGAAATACTAGGTGTCGACCCGAACGCAACCCAAAGAGATTTTTACAGCATGTGATTGATTTAATTAATCGAAACTTATTACAATTCGTAAGCCGTGAATGAATGAGAAAATCGAGCGACCAATTTCATCCTCGTATCATTTTGCATATTTTGCAGACGCGGTCAATCAAATTAATATCATTTCCTTTTGGTTGGGAAAGAGAGACACTGGCAGCGGTCCACTCTACCCATGATTATGGGTTTTGGTCAAATTTGTTTCTCTTTAATACAATTCACCTGTTACAACAACTTCGGCTACATTTATGTTCCCTATACTCTTGCTGAGCTTTACAGTGTCCCCGTCAGTGTCACAAATCAGTGTGTAGATCTGGTCTGCCTGCTCTAGTCCGTATGTTAGTTGGAGTGTCCCGCAGGAGCTCTGTTTTACCTCTCCCTGGTACACTGACACATCTACTTTGTTATGACCATCCACACACATCTTAGACTGAGCTTCTTTCTCTGCACACCATTGACTTTCAGGACGGTTTTGGTACCAGTTGGTATAAAATTGGTGGTAGATAAGGACCTTGTGGATAAAGTAGGTTCCATCAAACTCTAACTTTATCCAGCCTGCTCCGTTATCAGCCTTTGTAGCTGCCATAGTTGAGAGGTCTTTATCGATTGCATGTGTTGCTGCAAATTGTTCCTCGTTGCCATAAAGTGTTTCTCCTTGTGTAACCTTTGTGGGGGTTAACTCTGCGACTGCCGACTTTAGCTTTAGACCTGAAGTATCACAATTAAAATACTGCACATTTACCTATTTGATACAAATTCGGAGAATTTAGTACTTATATTACTTATATTTATTATGAATACTTTTATGTTGGTCAAACGTATTTTATATATGATTGCGTTTATTGCATACGGTTTTATGAAATGACTCTCACTCAATAAACGTCAGCTAATTCACTAACTACCACTCTTATCCCGAAATACTAGGTGTCGACCCGAACGCAACCCAAAGAGATTTTTACAGCATGTGATTGATTTAATTAATCGAAACTTATTACAATTCGTAAGCCGTGAATGAATGAGAAAATCGAGCGACCAATTTCATCCTCGTATCATTTTGCATATTTTGCAGACGCGGTCAATCAAATTAATATCATTTCCTTTTGGTTGGGAAAGAGAGACACTGGCAGCGGTCCACTCTACCCATGATTATGGGTTTTGGTCAAATTTGTTTCTCTTTAATACAATTCACCTGTTACAACAACTTCGGCTACATTTATGTTCCCTATACTCTTGCTGAGCTTTACAGTGTCCCCGTCAGTGTCACAAATCAGTGTGTAGATCTGGTCTGCCTGCTCTAGTCCGTATGTTAGTTGGAGTGTCCTGCAGGAGCTCTGTTTTACCTCTCCTTGGTACACTGACACATCTACTTCGTTATGACCATCCACACACATCTTAAACTGAGCTTCTTTCTCTGCACACCATTGACTTTCAGGACGGTTTTGGTACCAGTTGGTATAAAATTGGTGGTAGATAAGGACCTTGTGGATAAAGTAGGTTCCATCAAACTCTAACTTTATCCAGCCTGCTCCGTTATCAGCCTTTGTAGCTGCCATAGTTGAGAGGTCTTTATCGATTGCATGTGTTGCTGCAAATTGTTCCTCGTTGCCATAAAGTGTTTCTCCTTGTGTAACCTTTGTGGGGGTTAACTCTGCGACTGCCGACTTTAGCTTTAGACCTGAAGTATCACAATTAAAATACTGCACATTTACCTATTTGATACAAATTCGGAGAATTTAGTACTTATATTACTTATATTTATTATGAATACTTTTATGTTGGTCAAACGTATTTTATATATGATTGCGTTTATTGCATACGGTTTTATGAAATGACTCTCACTCAATAAACGTCAGCTAATTCACTAACTACCACTCTTATCCCGAAATACTAGGTGTCGACCCGAACGCAACCCAAAGAGATTTTTACAGCATGTGATTGATTTAATTAATCGAAACTTATTACAATTCGTAAGCCGTGAATGAATGAGAAAATCGAGCGACCAATTTCATCCTCGTATCATTTTGCATATTTTGCAGACGCGGTCAATCAAATTAATATCATTTCCTTTTGGTTGGGAAAGAGAGACACTGGCAGCGGTCCACTCTACCCATGATTATGGGTTTTGGTCAAATTTGTTTCTCTTTAATACAATTCACCTGTTACAACAACTTCGGCTACATTTATGTTCCCTATACTCTTGCTGAGCTTTACAGTGTCCCCGTCAGTGTCACAAATCAGTGTGTAGATCTGGTCTGCCTGCTCTAGTCCGTATGTTAGTTGGAGTGTCCTGCAGGAGCTCTGTTTTACCTCTCCTTGGTACACTGACACATCTACTTCGTTATGACCATCCACACACATCTTAAACTGAGCTTCTTTCTCTGCACACCATTGACTTTCAGGACGGTTTTGGTACCAGTTGGTATAAAATTGGTGGTAGATAAGGACCTTGTGGATAAAGTAGGTTCCATCAAACTCTAACTTTATCCAGCCTGCTCCGTTATCAGCCTTTGTAGCTGCCATAGTTGAGAGGTCTTTATCGATTGCATGTGTTGCTGCAAATTGTTCCTCGTTGCCATAAAGTGTTTCTCCTTGTGTAACCTTTGTGGGGGTTAACTCTGCGACTGCCGACTTTAGCTTTAGACCTGAAGTATCACAATTAAAATACTGCACATTTACCTATTTGATACAAATTCGGAGAATTTAGTACTTATATTACTTATATTTATTATGAATACTTTTATGTTGGTCAAACGTATTTTTATATATGATTGCGTTTATTGCATTCGGTTTTATGAAATGACTCTTACTCAATAAACGCGTCAGCTAATTCACTAACTACCACCCTTATCCCGAAATACTAGGTGTCGACCCGAACGCAACCCAAAGAGATTTTTACAGCATGTGATTGATTTAATTAATCGAAACTTATTACAATTCGTAAGCCGTGAATGAATGAGAAAATCGAGCGACCAATTTCATCCTCGTAATAATCAGTCTCCTATCTGCAGACAACCTTATAACGTAAATGTGGCACTGTGGCACTCGTGGCACATGCTACATATATAAATATCTTACCACCAAAATTAAAGTGCCGCAAGTGCCACATGCTACATATGATAGTGCCACAAGTGCCACATGTGAGTGCCACAAGTGCCACATGCTACATATGATAGTGCCACAAGTGCCACATGTGAGTGCCGCAAGTGCCACATGCTACATATGATAGTGCCACAAGTGCCACATGTGAGTGTCGCAAGTGCCACATGTTAGTGCCACAAGTGTCACAGTGCCACATTTACGTAATAAGGTCGGCTCAATAATTGAAACTCGATAATGAAAAACTCCGCAACCAGAGGTGAAAATTAAAAACTACTTTATCAACGAAGGTCTACCTGGAACGGTCTAAGTCTAGGCTACATTAATAACAGAAATTCAACAAAGTGACTGATAAGAAACACAGATCATTCTTTAAGGGGGGGGGGGGGGGGCGGGGGACCAGTGACCGAACTTTTGTGGGGGTCCCGGACCCCAACCGCCAAACTGTGCCCGCGGGGCGGCCACGCCCATATTTGGTCCAAATTAGGCCAATTTAGCCAAATACCCTGAATATGCCCAAAACCCAGGTTCATGGTGCTTCTACTTGTAGCTAGTGGTCTCCTGAACTCGTATATGAAATTTCATCAAGATTGGACAAAAAATGACTGAGTTATGAGCCAAAAACCATATGCCCATATTTGGGCATACGCACTAAATTTGGTAGATTTCGTCCCATAAATTAGTCAAGTATCAATATTTTTGGATGAGACTAACTTTATATGAAAGGTAGGCCTAAAACACATATTCTCTGTCAGTTATAGCTTTATATCTGTTTAAATGTGGATACTATTACTATTACTAAGGCGAAAATACCCCAAAAAAATAAACAAAATTGCCCGTATTATATTTTTGTTCGTGATATTCGAGGAATTGATTTCATCAATTTGGAAATAACTCAATCAGTTTTCAAAATTTTTGCATGAAATTTTCGGAATCGATTCTAAATCGCATTTCAACCTTATTCTAGGAAGTCGATTTTTTTCTTTTCACCCTTTTGTAAAAAGGCAATAGTGAAAGGTTACGAATGGACATTTTTGCAGAAAAACGTGGATTCTTGGGATTGCATTAGTATAGGTGGGTCAAATATATGTCGTGTTCCTTGCTTACTTTAGGTAGTGCGCCATCGACAGTGAGCCGCGCGTGCCGACTGTAGGATGGTTTTTTAGCGCTAATTTCGGCCAGCACAATTTTCTTCAAACAAATAGATATTCAGTATACTTCCCGACCTCCGATTGCAACAAAAATTGGTTAGCTTACTCATTGACTTACAAGGAAAGTGTCCGAAAAATTTAAAGCATATCCAACCATCAGAAATTATGTTACAGCTAAAAGCAGCGCATTTTGCCCCATTTTCATCACTATATCAACTCCGATATCCACCAAATTTTTCGGACAGTTGTGAAAGCCCTATTGGAAGGTCGTCGCCAATTTTCAGAATGATCTCATTCAAAGAACCGAAGATAAATCCAAATAATACGACAAAAATCAACGAATTTGGTCAAATTTGGTCAAATTACGCGACTTTTACAGCTAATTTTGCTCCAAAAGCCGCGCACCATCAAATATGGCACCTAGGCGAAACTCACTGATCTTTCCAAAAAAGATATGACAAATTTGGTATTGTGAAAATTCTCACAGTCTCTAGAAAACAATGGTACAAAAATTTTTAAAATCCGAGCAAGTTTATTTTTATCGTGCACCTCCTACTTACTTACTTACTTACTTCCGTTCGTTACCATGTCAACTTGCCGCGCGCACGCGCGCACGGATTGCTTGCGGAGATGTGGTGTATACCCAGAAAAACTTACTGGCTAGCGATATTACTACAGGGTGATCGCCTTTTCAAAGCTTGTTGAGCTCCGCGCGCGCTCGTAAGTTCATTGAATTGCATTTGCACGCTTCAAACATTCCAAAGATGCAATTGTACAGCGTACCACGTGATACGATTCAGCCAATCAGAGAACAACAATCTGCAAAGTTATAGCTGCGCAGTTTTATAAGGCCTAAAATATGACTTTTCGCGATAATTCAAAATCTACGTTGTTTTTAATTTTCCCCCTGAGGGGAAACGTTATTTTTACAAGGCGAACATTTTGTTGAAAACCAGACGTTTCTATCTCTTTTACTTCCAAAGTTAGGCCCCTACCAGTAAGGTTTCTTGGGCCCAGTTGACGCGTAGCAGGGTGAAATGACTTGCTCTTACCTTTGTAATAAGAGTGAGCTAAAGCTCCATGCTAAGATAAGTAACATCGTTAGTAACAATCATAACACTCCTCATATCTCAGATTCCACGTTATCTTCCAATGTATGTTACTAGACGTCTTTCCAAATGATACTTATTTGAATCGTTATCTATCTGCGTATCCTTTACATCCTTCCCAATCAATAAGCTGGATATTGACATTGGGGTAAAAGTCCAACGTGATAAAATATTATTATTCATGTAAATAATGTCCCTCATGATAATAATAGTGTCCGTTCATCACGTTATAATAAGATTCTTATCGTCAATAAAATATTATTAATCATGTAAATAACGTCCCTCATGATAATAATAATGTCTGTTCATCACGTTATAACAAGATTCTCATTGTCAATAATATATTATTAATCATGTAAATAATGTCCCTCATGATAATAATAATGTCCGTTCCTCGCGTTATAACAAAATGACGGTCATGAACTGACTGTCATGTATAATATAATATCGTTATGTATCATATTAATCCAATAGTCATGATAAATAGTATAACATATTTGTATCATTTCTATCATGTCCCAAATGTCCTATTACCCTCTGAAATACCCCAAATTCCATCAATCCTCATCTGCGTCTGGTTGTCCGCTGGCCTCTGCATCTTCGTACCGCTTCTTCTTCCCGTCCGCCTGCAGTAACCTCACTGGATTCCTAGTCCTCCCGGATCTCCGAACGGTTAGCGCCGCATCAGGTGGAGCTACCGGGGACTGTTCCATGACCTCTGGAACACCGTCGTTCACTTGAGGGTGTAGTTCATCTCGCTGGGGTTGTGTCATCGTAGGGCTGTCCGGCTCCGGAGCCACCTCACTGCTCACTACTCTCTTGTGCGTTTTCAAGTAGTTGAACCGTCTATCTTTACGCGTGCCTCTACTGTCCTTATCCACTGGCTCCATCGTGTAAGTATATCCGTCACCCTTGATCACTGTTATCCTGTACGGCTCCGAGTAGCGGGGGGATGTCTTCCCGCCTTTATTGCTCCTTGCTTCGTCCGTGAGCCTATAACGCACCAAGTCGCCTACTTCGTACGGGGTTTTGCAGGGTCCTTCTTTCTCTGCTGATTCCACTCTCTCCTCTTGATATTCGACCAGGTTTGTTCGTGCTTGCTCAGTCAACAGTCTGCATTCTTCGTCCCTCTCCTCCAATACAGTTGTTCCAGGCGTCTTCACCTTATCCCTCTCCTGAGCAATCATGTCGTCTGGTCGGTTAAAATCCCTGCCAAACAAAAGCCTAGCTGGAGTAAAACCTGTTGTAGCGTTGATCGAGTTGTTGTGGCTCCCTTGTACCAGGTATAAGGCCTCCGGCCACTTCTCCCCATCGTTCTCGCAAAGGCATCTGATCTGGTTCATTAACTGGTTCTGCCTCTCTACTTGCCCCTGGCTCTGGGGGTGTCCCGGTGAACCCAACTTGTGTCTGATACCCACTCTTTTACACAGTTCCTCGAACACCTCTGCAATAAAATGTGGACCTCTATCCGATCTCATCTTTTCCGGGATCCCGAAAAGACTTATCCATCTTTCGACCACTGCATCTGCTGCCGTTTTTGCTCTTGCATCAATGCTCGGTACAAAGATTATGAATCGACTAAACACATCTTGCATTTGGAGGACGTACCTGTATGGATGCTCCCTCGCTGTTTGGAATGGACCAAGAAAATCAAGCATCATCTCCTCCAGAGGTTTTCCGGGTATACTCGTCTTGGACACTGGCGCCTTATTCGGGTTGTTAACGTGTTTGTTCAGACCACACTCTTCACATGCCTGAACGTATTGTTCTATGTCTTGCCTCATGTTCGGCCACCAAAAGTTATCTCGTGCCCTCTTCCAGGTGCGTGTGTTCCCCATATGAGCCGCTGTAGCACTCCTATGAACAAGATTCATAATCTTGTCCCTGTACGTCTTAGGAACTATTATCCTGTTCTTTTCCACTGTTCCGAAAGGGTTGCTTTCCCGCTTCTTTCCCCCGTTGAACCGTAATCTTAATATCCCCTCTGAGTCGATGAAAATCCTATCCCTATGCTTCCACATCGCTTTGACTTCCTCATCGTTGCTCCCGCTGGGCTTCCTCCACGATTCTGATTCGCTATTCCCGGGGTTCAGATCTGTTCCTTTCAAAACCGCCTTACGCATCGTTTGTACTGCTGCGTCATTGCTCTGCTCGCTTAGGATCTGTTCTCGACTGACAGTTATCGCCTCCTCGCCTCCAGCGGTCATCACGACAAACACTTCACTACGGTCTTTTACAGCTACATTTCCGTCACATTTGACCCGTGAAAGGTAATCAGCTATTCTCATCTCTGGGCTTTTCCCTTTCTTATGAGTGACTTTCATGTCAAACTGCTGAATCAGGTCTAACCAACGTCCCCTTCTCCCCGTCTCATTCTCCGGTTCAAGTGAACGAAGCCAACTCAGTGCTTGGTGGTCCGTAATAAGGTTGAACTGCTTGCCTAGATACACTCTGAACTTCACTACCGCCTTAACCATCGCCAACAACTCCTTCTCGGTAGCTGAGTATCCCTGTTCTGCTTTGGATAACGCGTGGTGGTAGAATGCCACAGGCTTCAGGGTATCCGGTGCTTCCATGCACCTCTGTGCCAGCATGGCTCCTGCTGCCATTTGACTACAGTCTGTTACTAAGGTGAATGGCTTATCCATGTCGGGCAAACTCAACGACACTGCGTCCGCAATCAATTTCTTTATTGTTGAAAATGATTCATTCATTTCCTCCGTCCACTTCAGCCGGGCATACGGCTGGTCCGTGATCGCATTATACAATGGCCTGGCAATCTGTGACAATCCTGGTAGCCACCTTTGCACGTAGCCAAACGCACCTAAAGCCCTTCTAAGCTCTCGTACATTATGAGGGCGCTCTATGCTCCTCAGTTGCTGCACTCTCTGTTCGTTTATCTTCACCATGCCTTCTTTGATGGTGCATCCCAAGTAACTGACCTCCCTGACTCCAAACTGGCACTTCTTCGATGCCAAGGCCAGGCCTGCATCCTTCACCTTTTCCAGCACCTTCTTGAGCCGTTTCATGAATACCTCCCAAGTTTCCCCCCAGACTAGGATGTCGTCCAAATAGCACAGTGCATCGACGAAGTTTGAACTCCCCAAGATCACTGACATCATCCTTTGGAACGAATATCCTGCACCTTTCAAACCAAACGGGGTTCTTCCTGCAAACTCATAATGCCCCCATGGTACTACAAATGCCGTTGTCTCCGAATCTTCCTTTCGTAGTGGTAACTGGTGGTATCCCGACTTTGCATCAAGGACTGCAAAGTACTTAGCCTTCCCCAGCCTGTCCAAAAGATCGTCAATGAGTGGTATTGGATGTAAAGTCGCTGTATTTGATTTCTCATTGGTTATCCGATAATCAATCGCCATCCTCAGGCTCCCGTCTTTCTTGCGTGCACACACTATGGGTGATGCCCATTGGCTGTTAGATTCCCTGACTACTCCTTGTTTGAGTAGCTCATCGACGTGTTCCCGGACTTCATCGGCTAACTCTTTTGACAACCTCCTCGGCTTGCTCACTACTGGTGAGCTGTCCTCTTTCAGCCTTATGGTGTGCTCCACACCCACTCTAACAATAGGCAGCTCTCCTCCCTTATAGAACACACCTTCATATCTGTTTAGAAGTCCTATTAATTGACCCCTCTTGCTCGGCTCCAGCTCACTGCACACCAACTCGCTCAATTCCGTTGCTTTGCCTTTCTTTGTAGCCCTGGTGAACGCTTTACCCGCATTGTGGTTCGATACCCATACGGTCCCGAGTTCAACTGTAGCAATGGGATCCCCTTCTGCCAGTGTCACCTCTTCCTCTCCTAGATTTGCTACCCTGATCTGTACCTTACCGCTCTTTGTTCCCTGAACAATCCCGTAAGGTGTGCTTACTAGCTTATCGTCAAACGTTATTGGTTGAACCATATACTCCTTACCCATCTCCATGTTGGGGATGTAACATGTCACTAACGCCTCACTCCTGGTAGGGATCTTACGTTCGGCATCCACTACCACTTCCACTGAGTTCTCCTCCTCAATGGTCCCTGCGACGCTGCTCCTGCCTGCGGCTGGGTGGCATAGCAACTCTATCTCTTCACTGTTACCATTGATAGTCATCACACTCTTGTTGAAGTCAAATGATATGTTGGCTATCCTAGACCAGAAATCTATCCCCAATATCATCGAGCAGATCATCTTCTCAACCACAATGAATCGCTGGTGGGCAAAAGTCAGTCCACCCACAGAGACAGTTCTTCGTATCTCTCCCGTGACAGGTATTCTTTCGCCGGATACTCCTCTCCCACATAACGCCGATTTCTCCATTGTGGCCTTCTCCTGTTCTGTAAGTAAGTCTTCACATATTAATGACCACTGGGCCCCTGTATCGAACAGTGCAGTTTCCTCAACTCCATTCTCCCACTTAATCCTAATATATGGTGTCGAGTTCAGACCCTCTGAAGCGATCCCCTTCATCTGTTGTAACTGCTTCCGCCGTCCTTTACCACCCTTTTCAGGAGTAATGACCCGAAACTGGGCTCTGGCACATGCCCAAGGTTTCACGTCATGCTCCTCCCCTTCTCTGCTGCTAGGTTGCTCTCCAGTATTCTCCCCGCCCCCATCATTCTGCCCGTCTATAGGGGGCTCTACCGAAAATCCGTACCCCTTCCTCTTCCAGCCTTGTCACCTCTTCTTGCCGGTCTCCACGTAGGGTCCTCCTTCTTTCGCACTGCGCAGTGAAACCATCCCCCTCGGTGTTTCTTTTTACAGTAGAAACATTCAAGGAATTCTAGTGGTAGCCCGTCTGATGATTCACCACTTCCTCTCGAACTGTTGCTCCTGTTTGACCGGCCTGACTCACCGGACGATTGCTTCCTCCTGTCTCCAGCATGTGACGATGACTTCTGCTCCCACGCGCTAACCGAATATTCTTGTGCTGCGTTGATGCTGCCGGTCTCCTTACCCATGGCTTTTACTGCGTCGTCCGTCTTCTTTGCTATATCCGCTACCTTCAGGAGGTCCTCCAGGGGTTTCGCCTCTTGCCGTGATTTCATCCAGCCACCCTCTAGCAGCTTCCGCTTGATCCTCTCGTCCCCCAATCCACTTACAAACTTCCATGCTACCCTTCTGTCGAGGTCTAATTGGCTATCTCCGTCGTATGCCTCTTTCACCGTCATTTGCAGTCGGGTCATGTAGTCACTGATTGTCTCCCTGGGCTCCTGGATACTCTTCTCAAACCCAAGAATGTTCAGTTCGATTGCCTGTACATTCGTGAATTTATCCTTCAACTTACTTACAAGTAATTCGTCGTTACTTGTCCACGGATTCAGCATGGAGCTCGCAAAACTCACGTAGTCAAATGCTTCCCCTTGCAGACAAAGCGTCAGCTTCCCAGCCCTGTAGGATGGGGAGTCCCATCCTCTCAGTCGTGCCCGCATGTTCAGCTCTTTGACCACTTTATATCTCTCGATGAACCTTCTCATTGAAACTGCAGAGTAGTCCCCGTCGTGTCCGAAAGATAGGTCTATCCTCTCTTCCTTTCCCATCGCGTCGTACGGCGTCCCCAGTACTTCTTCCTCTACTGGCTCCTGTTTCACCTTGATGCTTCCTTGGGCCATTTCTCCGCCATAACTGCCCGTCAGCGTTGTACAGGCTAGTACTGTTTCTGCGCAACTCTTCTGAAAGTACTCCGCCTCGACATTGTCATTCGCCAAGTCCTCTTGGGCCAATGTCATCCGCTGGAGCAACTCTACTGCTTCCTTGTTCATTTCCTCCCACTTCGCTTTATTCTCCTGGATCCGCTCCTGAACATTGCCAGCATTCTTCTTGATCTCCCGGTTCTCTACTTCCAGGGCTGCGATCTTTTCCGACATTTCCTTGTTGTTCTTCATCAACAAAGCCAAGCTGGCCTGTACCTCTTTCATCTGTTCATCCATAGCGTCGTTCGTATTCACTTCAGTCACCAATGAAATGACTTGCTCTTACCTTTGTAATAAGAGTGAGCTAAAGCTCCATGCTAAGATAAGTAACATCGTTAGTAACAATCATAACAAGGGTATTTTGGTTCAAGACTTTAAATTAGAATCGCAAAATTAGCCGTATTATTCCTCCAAACTTACGACTTAGATGGACTGAGATTAGCCCTTAAAATACAGCTTACACTTTTTACCTTATGATTGGGTCGTTATTCTAAAAAAAATTGTCAAGAAGTGTGGCTCACCGGTTACTTAATGTCACACTGACTGGCTGCAACAGGTGCATATGATCTGTGACACGAGATATCCTTGTGTTTGGCTTGTACTAACTCTAATTGGGTATTTCGTCACAAGTCATACGAATCGATACTTATACATAAAACCAATACAACGCACAGTTTAAAGACTTTCGGTTTCATTTTTAAAGGCATCCACTTTGACAAAGCATAACTCGCCATCAACCACCCCGGCCCCCCTTTTGCAGCTTCTCGGCTATCTCATACCCAGAAAAGTTTTCTGGGTATGAGATAGCCGAGAAAACCTTACTGGCTAGCGATATTACTACAGGGTGATCGCCGGTGGCGATTACGATTTCCCCTCTTGAGGGAATCGTACGCATGTTGTTAACTGTCAGACTTTGGACGAGGAAATGTTCTCGCGCCGTACGTTTATTATGGTAAAGCATTTTGGTACCAGAACGACAAATCTGTTCAAAATAAAAAGTTAAAAAATTCGAAAATACAGTGTTTTTGTGAATAACTTAGAATATATTTCTAATGATTTTCTCAAGGTCTGACTGATAGATTTTCTTTAAACTTTCCAGATAGTTACATGGCTATATGACGGATAATGTGTAAGAGTTTGGGAGAATTATATGTGCCAAACTTGAGATATAATGATTTCAAACACAAGAAAATATATATATATAAGATATTGCGAGCGTCCTGTTACTCGCTTAGATGCAATCTCTGTGAAGTATTGGATGAGAACTGATTTTAAGTAAGGATTTTAAATTAAGTTCAGGATTATGAAAAAATTCTCCGATTTGCAGTTCGAATAATATGTGTTTGTGATGCATCCGGCATCAGCATAATCTCAGAGTAAACATCTCTCGCGTGCATATCTTTTTTATCTTTTTTAGCAGAACTCTTTCCTCAGAAAGTCACCGAGTAAAAATGAAAAAGTCAGATGACTGTAACAAAGCAGCAGAAATCCCACACATTGATACTTTGATAGCCCACTCTCATCACTATGCTGAAATTAAAAATATAATTTTTGACTGTACAATGGTAAGTAACTTTTCAAATCTCAATCAGGTTTTAATTATCTCAGTTACTCGCCAGATTTTGAACGATTAGGCGCTAGACAGTATGATTCTAAAGATTTACAATCTTAAATTTTGTACTACCTTTTTTCATCATTAGAACAACATTACGAAGTACTCCAGCGGGGCAGCGGACATCTGAGCAGAAACGATTTCACTCGACCAAGGTACTGGAGCTGAAAAATTCAGAGTCATTTCTTTTGTAAACAAGTGAAAAAGAAGTACTAAATTACAAACAATGTCATTAAGCTTAGTAGTGATCATGGATGAAGATAACAATGTAATTAGGAACAATGTAAACATGGAATGCAGCATCGTATTGATTGAGTGGGTTTCAGAATTAATTTGAAGACAACACACTTTAAAAAAAGTTTAAAGCAGTCGGTCGGATTAACAAGTAAACAAAATACAGTAGTCCCGGTAGTAAAGCTTTAATATACCACACATCATGAGGAACAGTGTGTAAAAAATAACATTAAAATAATTTACTGGCTAAACATTTCAGGTTACTAAATGATTGAAAGTGCCTGTGTACCATACCACTGTATAGTGTGTACTATTTACTGAGCTATATTAATATATCGTTCATTGCTGGGAAGGCTGTTAATTTAGGATAGAGTTATTGTGGCCCTCATATCAGTTTGTTCTTTTGTAGTTGTTCTCAAACTGCTGAGTAAAAGTTTTACAACTTAAAAGCAGTGTTTATAATTTAATTTATTACTATTATTATTTCAAAATTCAAATATAACAAAAGCTTGGCGGTCGATCATAGTTTCGCAACGTCTATCCCAAATTTAAAATTATTCTACACATCCCACTGCACCTGTATAACATCAACCCAGGAAGTTATTAAAGGCAAAGCATCTCTTAAATCTCTTAGAATATTGTACTAAGAACTAAAACAAATTCAATTGGGAATTGAAAGCTGTCTTCATTACGAAATTTAATACACATGACTCACTCCATGCACTAATTTGTTGTTGTGAAACCAGCTTTTTTTTTTGCCGGTACCCTTAAGGGATTTCAAGTCAACTTATAAAATCAAAAAATTCACACACCAAACAATATCTCACTCCCATCGGGCAGAAATTAACCTTTAATAAATCATAGTAAGTAAATGTATAGTCTATAGAATATGCGTATGAAAACTTAGCCTAGTTAAATAAAACCTACTGGTGAGACTTCCTTCACGATTGCTATTCAGCAATGTATGGTCCAAAAATCATCACGGGAAATTATATGAGTAACAATCCCGTTGGCCATACTTCATCAGATCTCAAAAAGTCTGCACTTCGAGTTGCTATACCAAATTTGAAATTCAGCGAAATCACGCACTTTATTCTAAACTCTTAAACTCAGCCCAATTGCACACAAATCAACAAAGAAGATAACAGATTAATCTGAGTTAATTATCTCTTATTTGCATTCACTACACTCAAAACTTTTCCGTCGTTAATATAGTGATACTTCGACGGTTCAGCAGATATTTTCTCCTTTAATTGAGCTACAAGTTTTTTATGTGTTGCTTGTTCCTCTCGGTTTCTATCTGGAGCAACGAACCAGCTGTGGTAGGTTGTACAGAGGGACTTTTTCAAATGACTTGCTCTCGAGAGAGCCTCTTTCACTGATTCGTTACTATTCATAGTCACTTTGATTGGCCTCGGCCTACCATCCTCCCGTTTCTTCACACCGATACGATTAGCAGCTACAATATCAGAGTGGTTATTGTGTTGCAAAATCTTGTCCAGTACTTCATCTGCTAAATCAGCGGGGCACGTGGAGTAATCCTCCGGAACTCCGTGGACGATGAAGTTCCTGCTCCGAGCGTCGTCTTGAACAGCAGACTGTACTGCTTTCTTCACTGTCTTCAAAGTTGGAGCTTTATTGTCGCAGTTTTTCCTGGCAATTTCGCTCCATGTCTTCATCTCCGTTTTAATCTCAGTTTGAACAGTCTCCTGCACAGATTTTAGCTGCTCTCTCTGCACTTTTATCAGTTCTGACTTAACATAATCGATGGTACCGGCTGCAGATTTGCATAAAACAATGTTACTGATCAGTGATTTGGTTAAGTTCTCAATGAGTTTTGCCATCGTGTCCTTGTTACATTTCATGAGTGCTGCATGATTCAGTTCCTCAAATTTTTCAATATTGACAGCGTTCTTCGCAGTATTTGCAGTATTGACAGCTTTTAAAACTTTTTCCACTGATGAATGCAAAGCTTCCTCTTGTGTGTGTAGATCTGCTACGTTGAATTCCATTGTCAATTGTACAACAAACGGGCTGTACAGCACGGTGCTGTGTTAAAGTTGATAAAACAGCTGATAAGAGACGATTTAAACCGTTGCATAAGCTAGATAAAATGATTGCTACTGAAAAATTAAAATAATAGACCGAATAGAAATTACATCAAAGATCAATTAACAAGTACCGTAGAATGGGGGAACTTCGCCATGTTTTACAGCTATTTCATGTTATTTAGAAAATACGACACGAGTACTTGAAAAAGTTTATAGCTCATATGAACAGGATTGGTAAAGCAAATGTTTTCGTATGAACCACATCAGCCAGGCATAAATAGTCAGCTAGATTGGTGCCACTGAAATCAGGGCGAAGTTACCCTGCAATATGGGGTAACTTCGCCATTCTGAAACTATACCATATTCGGTGCTAAGCACCATACCACTCGAAACTCTTTTATATTTCCTTGATATACTTGCCAATTTTACTTATCTAGCTCTAGCCTGCGTGTTACAATGGGCAATTTGGTCGCCGGGGTAACATCGCCATGCTGCGGGTAACATCGCCGGGATGAAGTAGAAATGTAGTCGAACTTCGCCAATACACGTGCGTGACTTTGCCAGCCGCGCGCGAATTTCGCGCCAAACTTCGCCGAACAGATGGGATCAGAAGAGGGTAACTTCGCCACACACAAATTTGAAAACTTTATAATATCAGTTGTGTGCATCATGGCTAACTAAATTTGCCCTTAAATGAACAGGACATATGCTAATGATGTCACACAGAATTAATTAAGGATATAATTGTAAAATATGGGAAATATGCAAGCAGGAAATTTTAGCCACTTTATAGCAATATTTCATGTTGCCTGAGTTTAATTAACATAGTAAACGTTTATTTTTGAATAGGAATACCTTTATAACCATTTGTTCAACACAATACTATACAAAAACTCGATCTCCTAACAATTCAAAACAGTAAAATGATTATTTGAAAAATAGTGGCGAAGTTTCCCGACACGGCGATTTTACCCCAATCTACGGTATATTAATTGAGTGTATCATTAATTAAGTCCTCCAAATCCAAAGCACTGGAAGAGAGAGCTGGGTTGAGTGATAAGTGAAGAAGTGAAGAAAGCTCATTATAATGATTACGTGAACATGTTACATGCTAGTGGAATGAGTATACTAGTATAGATACACCTGTAGGTACTTCAAGGGTCTTTCCAGAGACTGATGAAAAGGGTGATGGGCTTATATTACAGTATTTCGGTTGTAGTTGGAGCTAGGAGAGAAGTTGCCCAGGGTTTGGAGAGTAATTTGTTGTTAAGGATGACGGAGTAGGAATTCAGGCAGCCTGACAGGAAACGGTTTCCAGAGATGTTGACGCTGCCGTTGGATTTCTTTTTTGCACTTCTCTCCCAAGATGTGTATCGCGATTATTGACGTCCTCGGCGATTTTAAGTATGGTCTTCCTAATATCCGTAGAGTTGAACCAGAATCTGTTGGGGGTCGTTTCCACCACTAAATGCCCAGAGAAACCCAAGGCATAGAGGTCCAGACGAAAAGTTATCCGTCCGCTGTTGGCACGGCATGGCATTGATATATTTCACATTCCTTGCTGTTGGATGTTCTTCTCTTGAACAGACGAAAATCTGGTCACCATCCTCAGGCACTCACTAGATGATTTAGTTGCTACAGGAACTGGCAGGCGATTATCAATCTTCGTTGCTGGCTCCATTTTCCTAAACTCTAAAGAGTGGAGGAATCAAGGGGAACTAAATTAAATAATTGGATGCCAGGAACTAGAAATAAATATACTGGAATACTGTGATTCCCTGAAGAGGTCTAATTCTAATTGGAACCATCAAGGGGAACTAAATTAAATAACTGGATGCCAGGAACTAGAAATAAATATACTGGAATAATGTGATTCCCTAAAGAGGTCTAATTCTAATTCATAATTGGAACCATCAAGGGGAACTAAATTAAATAATTGGATGCCAGGAACTAGAAATAAATATACTGGAATACTGTGATTCCCTAAAGAGGTCTAATTCTAATTGGAACCATCAAGGGGAACTAAATTAAATAATTGGATGCCAGGAACTAGAAATAAATATACTGGAATACTGTGATTCCCTGAAGAGGTCTAATTCTAATTGGAACCATCAAGGGGAACTAAATTAAATAATTGGATGCCAGGAACTAGAAATAAATATACTGGAATACTGTGATTCCCTAAAGAGGTCTAATTCTAATTGGAACCATCAAGGGGAACTAAATTAAATAATTGGATGCCAGGAACTAGAAATAAATATACTGGAATACTGTGATTCCCTAAAGAGGTCTAATTCTAATTGGAACCATCAAGGGGAACTAAATTAAATAATTGGATGCCAGGAACTAGAAATAAATATACTGGAATACTGTGATTCCCTGAAGAGGTCTAATTCTAATTGGAACCATCAAGGTGAACTAAATTAAATAACTGGATGCCAGGAACTAGAAATAAATATACTGGAATACTGTGATTCCCTAAAGAGGTCTAATTCTAATTGGAACCATCAAGGGGAACTAAATTAAATAATTGGATGCCAGGAACTAGAAATAAATATACTGGAATACTGTGATTCCCTAAAGAGGTCTAATTCTAATTGGAACCATCAAGGGGAACTAAATTAAATAATTGGATGCCAGGAACTAGAAATAAATATACTGGAATACTGTGATTCCCTGAAGAGGTCTAATTCTAATTGGAACCATCAAGGGGAACTAAATTAAATAACTGGATGCCAGGAACTAGAAATAAATATACTGGAATACTGTGATTCCCTAAAGAGGTCTAATTCTAATTGGAACCATCAAGGGGAACTAAATTAAATAATTGGATGCCAGGAACTAGAAATAAATATACTGGAATACTGTGATTCCCTAAAGAGGTCTAATTCTAATTGGAACCATCAAGGGGAACTAAATTAAATAATTGGATGCCAGGAACTAGAAATAAATATACTGGAATACTGTGATTCCCTAAATTAAAGAGGTCTAATTCTAATTGGAACCATCAAGGGGAACTAAATTAAATAATTGGATGCCAGGAACTAGAAATAAATATACTGGAATACTGTGATTCCCTGAAGAGGTCTAATTCTAATTGGAACCGTGATCGCCTTTTCAAAGCTTGTTGAGCTCCGCGCGCGCTCGTAAGTTCATTGCATTTGCACGCTTCAAACATTCCAAAGATGCAATTGTACCGCGTACCACGTGATACGATTCAGCCAATCAGAGAACAACAATCTGCAAAGTTATAGCTGCGCAGTTTTATAAGGCCTAAAATATGACTTTTCGCGATAATTCAAAATCTACGTTGTTTTTAATTTTCCCGCTAGGGGGAAACGTTATTTTCACAAGGCGAACATTTTGTTGAAAACCAAACGTTTCTATCTCTTTTACTTCCAAAGTTAGGCCCCTACCAGTAAGGTTTCTTGGGTATATATAATAGCTAGTCTGTGGTAAATGAATGCGCGGCACGAGCGTAATTTAATGTATACTAGTAATGTATAGTATTATGTAATAATTAGCCCAACTTGAACGTGGCACGCGTAGTGTACTGATGTTTCGATATTATTATCATAAGGTGAGCTGATTAGAGCTTATATTAATACTAATAGTTATAGTGAATTAATGGAAATCTAGCGTCCGCCAAAACGAAACAACGGGCGCAATTTTTGTTAATTTAGGCCTCCAAACAAATTTAACGGCCAAATTCTGAATTTTGCACTGCAAATTTTGGACTTGGCCTTGGCCGCCATATACATTGATCAAATGGAGTAGTATAACAAAATAATACTCTCGCGCTCTGAGGGCCGCGCATGATAACGCCCGAACGTAGTGAGACTGAGGGTGTTTGCGCGGCCTGATAGAGTGAGACTGAGAGAGTATTATCAGTTATAACCATAAATTGCATTCCGATGTAGTTAAGAGCCAGGGGACAATAGTTGGTTTGCAGAAATTGAGCAGCTTGATGAATTGAAATCTGTGGTTGTAGCATTGCAGTTGAGGATACTGTAAAATCAGAGTTGAACTTAAAGACATACAGCGCCGCGGTTTTGGAATCAAACACCTCAGCAGCATGTTCTTTGTTGGATTCGGATAAAATCATTCTGAAGAATGTCGTTAAAGACATTGTGGCAGAAGGTGACCAAAGTCGGAATCTGATGTTATTTGGTCTAAAGGAAGATGAAGGGGAACTTTTATATGACAAGGTCGGTCAAGTGTTGTTAGAACTTGGTGATTGGTGAAAAGCCAAAAATAGAAGCTAACAGAATTGGTTTGAATAGAATCAAGGATTTTAAAAAAAGTGGGTGATCGACCCGTCAAGGTGACTTTGACGAGCTCCACAATGATCGTGCAGCATATTTTGACTAGCAGCAAAGCATCTCCGTAGCTCGGAACGTTTTAGTAAAGTCTTTAACAGCCCAGATAGGTCTCCAGAGAAACGTGCAGAGCAACAACATGAGATTATCAAAATAATATAATCTGAAGTTTAGTTATTAATGAGTATTATGCTCATGTAACTATGTCTATAAGAGTATAAGCCAACATATTTTTATGACCTAAATATGCAAAAATGGAGTGATTTTTCATTTTATCTCAGAAATTAGAGCCATTTAAAATCCAAACATTATTTCCAACTCACCCTGCACATTGGAGTCCGGTAATAGTCCGAGACAAAAGGGAAATCAGGTAGCTTTTCGTTTTAAAAGCGATTTCTCAACGGTTATCAACTCTTTAGGTACAGGTACTCTAGTTCAACACGTACCCTAGTTCGACAAACCCCACAGTTTGACTCTGTTGAAGTAGAGTATGAGTACTCTACCTCATACCTGAACTTTAGTTCGATACACACTGAAGTTCGACAAGAGAACTACGACTGGGCGAAGGGGACTAAAATTCTTTTCGTAAGGCATGCACTGAGAACGCTCATTAGATCTTTATACGGCCCAATACTAAACTGCATGGAGTAGTTACTAATAATAATTATTAATGTTAAATTGTCATTTTTCTTTTAACGCACGAGTCTTTCCACAGTCTGTAGAACGCTGATTTGACGGAATACTTACGAGACAGCATGCAATGTGGTCACTTATAAGGTATGATGCAGAGGTCAATATAATTAAAGGTCAATCAAAGTAATTGGAATACAATACACTGGCGTACAGCATGGCATAAGACACGTGGTTCTGATAGCTAGACTACCGAAGAATGCTGAAGGATTGTTCACGTATAATTACATCTTACGCATGAATATTGTACCGAAATTACACTGTTTCATGTTTAATTCCTGTTTAATTCTTGTTTAATTCCACCGTGGCAAGCCATCGCCACCAGCTATACGGTTCTATTCTTGGTCCTATAAATTCAATTATATGTTATATTTCCTTATTAGCAGTGTCCCAATTTATCGGAATTTCTCTAATAACAATTAATTAACACACTACCCTGAACAAGTCCCAGGTTTTGTGTAATTTATGCTAATTTACAGCACATTGAAGGTCGGGCTATCAAATCAAATATTTAATTATCTCTAGTTATGAACTTGATATTTTATTTAGTTTTCCTGGTTGCTTCGTGTGACCGAGCCTTTGTTGAAAGAACGCTTATTCCAAATGTCACCCCTGTTACTGTCCCGTCGCTATTCTATAATTTCTCACTTATTATTAACTTATTAACTTTGGTTTGAATCCTCAAAAGTGTGCTAGAATAACTTGTTAACTATAGCAAACCCGTTCATGTCGTCTAATTTCTGCTCGGTAAATGTTTTAATAAAAAGGCGGTATTGCAATATCATCCAAATTGCCTTGTCAATTATCACCCTTCCCCCTTTTGTGTTCCATATATACATTATGAAAGAAGGAATAGAATTAATTCGTTTCTCCACAGTAAATTTTGTTAAACTTTTTATAATATGTACAGAGATTTATAACATCCATTATAAAGTATATTATAGCTCCACGAATAAAACATTAAAACAAAAATTGTCAGAAAATCGCTATGGTACCACAACAACATAAAACTCTAGCTCCCATTGCGGCCCGGGCCCGGGTTAAACAGCTCAGACCCATATATTACATGTGCACACGCCAACCATAAACTCTTGGTTGGTTTACTAATTAATTAATTAGCTAGTAATAAACTAAGATCGAGATGTCGGATGATCAGTCCTTGGGACCCAAACAAAACTAATTTCGTTATATATTCCAGATCTAGTCCGTTTTGGGCTTATGCCTCCTCCTCGAAATCTCCACCGTATTTGATGAGCTTGATGAATCGCTTCCAGTCCACAGCATCTCCCTTCATTGGGGCGACCTCGTACATCTGTTTGATCTGAAACAGTGGGAAGTTAGAACTAGGTTCCAGGTTCACAGTTATATAGGCTGTGCGATTATGAGAAGAGTCTTGGAGCAATTTTTATTGCACATAAACCTGTCTTTTATGGAAATCAGAAATTTGAAATTGACGTTGTCCATTGTCGAGCATTTTGTGGTATTTTAGAGTTTCGACAGTTTTGTAATTTGCAGTTCTGGTCGACTTAGTTTCCAGGAGAAAGCAGTAAATAATAAAAAGTATATTCACCTCCTCTTTCGTGAATCTGTCTCCAAGCTGGGTAAGAGCGTTGGTAAATCTGAAATTGTGATCACGTTACTTCATGCTTCATGCTAAGGTGCTTTATAAAATGCTGTTCAAACATAACTCTCATTCATTCATTATTTAAAACGTCTAAATAAAGAAAATTCTAAAATAGATCGGATAACATTTTCTAGTAAGAATGTTGGAAAATTAAAAGTTATGGATGCAGTTTCGTTGACAGCTGGTGGATTGAAATAGTTCTGCTGGGTGACAATTGACATGGTCACAAGGAATCGGTGGAATATTCCTTCTCAGTAAAACTTCAAGCAGATGCATGTCCTACAAGTTCTAGCGGGTGCTTATCAGCAAGTTTTACAAATGTGCAGTATAGATTTAATTCAAATTGAGTATAGATGCTTTTTTGCTAACACTCTGCATCTCTATAGTACAAATTCTCAGTACGTATTCTGCTGTCGTAAATTTAAATATTTCAGTTAAAAACGTGAGCTGGGGTTGTCATCGTACTAAAATGCTGGTTCAACTCAGCGATGTTGGATATGGCTTCAGCTTGCCAAGTTGTCCAAGGTGCACATCATTCCTTTTCTCCATTTTCCTTCTCCACTCCAGTTCCAATGTGGTGAAGAGGGTTGTCTCTGACTGACTATGGGACATGCTGGCGAGCAAGCAACTCACAAATGGACACATAGCGCATAACAGTAGTTTTCAGCAGCAACATTAGGAGTTGTCGGTCAGTAACTACATGCCACTTGTCACCCGAATATAATATCACAGTGTGTCTACGTCAAACATACTGGGTGGTGAGAGACCACTAATACTAGTGAGAGACCACAAATACTGTGGTCTGCTGCTGCAGACCTGTAATTTAAGGGCATTAAGGTGACAAGTGGGTAGCAGTTGCAACCAGACAGGTTCCATAACAGATAGCTTACACGACAAATTGTACATTCAACAACACACAAATTGTCGTAGACTTTTTGACAGGGCTTAAAATTTTTAAGGCTTTGTTCAGAGCGTTAAAATTAAGGGTACTCATTTTCTGTCGGGCTTTTCATATTATTCATTAAATGTCGTACATCAATATTCAATATTGTTTTTGGGAGGGGTTATTGGGAGTGGATCTTAACAAAATGTTGGTTTCATATCAGTTGAATGGTGACTTTAAGGAAAATGCTTTGGGTTGGGGAAAAAACTCGATTATGATTATCGTGGAAATACGGGGAATCTTACGGGGTTCAAGTATCATTTTAAAAGGCCTACAACCCGTCAACAAGTCAACGACGGAACATAACAATATTGGCATGCTACAACAGGGTAACTATCGCAGTATCATACAGTAAAACTACAAGCATTTAGCCATGCTGAACTCTTGCTTGGTGCTCGGTGTTGGATGGGAACAACTCATCATGCTTCTCGGGATTCTCCTTACTGTGGCTTCGAGATAATGCCGGTGGCCTCAGTATCGATTGTTAAAAAGGCGCTGACCAAGGTATCATCGGAGTCGGTGTTTTGCAACTTGACACCCATAAATGTTAAAAACGTGGTGAAGTTCAGTGGTCCAGTTGCTTCTTTCATCATTTCAGCAAAGTAGTTATCATCGCTCTTTATCACACCTAAAAACATGGTGAAGTGTAAAATAAAGAATTAAGAAGTTGGCGGAGGTCGGGTCCCATGCCTGACCAGGACCCGAGCTCGCTCCCAGATCGGTTACTCCCCCTAAACTTACGTCTTCTGGTCGATTGCGCCGGTGTTGTGCACATCGAAGCAAGCGAAAGCGTTATGGAGGACATCCTCGGGGTCGGTATCAGCCAACTTTTCTCCCATGAAGGTAAGGAAAGCGGTGAAGTTAAGCTGTCCGGGACTCACTTTGGTCATTTCGGCGCAGAATTTGTCGTCTTGCACGATTCCTAGTATGGCGGAGGTTATTGATTGTTTTTGGGTGAAGAATTGTGAACCGACTTCCAGATAAACTGAGAATAAGGACATACTGTGGTATTGCTGTTATCACCCGTCATTAGTATTTGCTATGAATCAGTATTTTTACCCCAACATAGAATCAGATATGAGCACAGCTTGACATGTTGTTTTGCTGATGCTTGTTGCTGTGCTGCAAGAACTACTACCTGCAAAGTCCTTACAAGGCTTCACGGATGTAAGGTTTCAATTATAAGGCACCATCTCGGGGACTTGAAGGAGCTGTCAGCTGTTGAAAGGCCGTATTTTTCAATAGATTTACTTTATTTACTTGGTGCATGGACACATCACTGCTACCATTGCAGGAAAGGTTAATAAAATCTTATTATCCGTATGCAAGTGTAGTGGTAAAATATGGCTTTGTAAAGCTTGGCGTCTTTTCCGTGGCGCTGTTAATTGATTTATTTAACCGGAAAAGCTGACCGAAACCTGTGCAATATGGAATATGGATGTACTTTTACCGAGCTGTGGCCTCAGAGAAGTGTGAATTTCTGATTCGCCAGAAAGTCTGTGAGGATGATGAAGCTAATGTGATTTGACCAAGCGGCAACCAGTGTAGGCTGGCATATATAGAATTGAGTTATCAATTGGCCTGGACTTCCCCCGTGGTAACTTGATGTGAAGTCTAGCCTGCAAAAACCCAAACTCTCCAACCGGACTGGACCGGCTTTAACACTCGCAACCTATATGTTAGCAGCTTTCTGGAGAAATTTCTGGAGAACTTGCAAAAATATGGAATAGTACACTAAATTGGAGTGTCCAGAAAAAGGGAGTTGAGATGTCAACACCTCTGTGGAGAGTGTTGTGGTGCGAACAGCAGAATAGCATTCCTAGGCAGGGGAACCCTTACAAGTGTCAGCTCTGGACAACAACATCGCTATACTTTAGACAGGGCAGTGAGAAGCAGTAGGATAGAACCACCCTGCTGGTAGAGTGAGAGTTGTGGGTAACAGCTAGACTTCACCCAGACGACCTGCTTGCGGTGGCTGGGTAGACTTTGTTAACTATCTACTAACTATAACTCTGCCGAGGTAGAGCTGAAGCTTGCAGAGGTAGAACTGAAGCTTGCAGGAGACACGTGCATTTGCAACTGTTGCACGTGCATTTGCAGAACTGTTGAGCGTGTTTTTGTGTGTGAGTGTGAAGACTAAGTGGACAAAGGGTTTTAGAGAAATGTGGTGAAAGTGGTGAAAGGAGCCTGAAGACTTGTAATTAACAGTTACTATATTGTGCTGACTTACACCAGATCTTGTTGACAAGTACCATTAAGGTTGTAACGAACATTCATAACTGAATCGAATGAATTGAATCCAAATGAGGTCTAAATAGCTAAATCAAGTTAGATTGAATCCCGAATGATAACTAAATCAAGGTAAATCCCAAATGATAACTAAATCAAGTTAAATTAAACCCCAAATGATAACTAAATCAAGTTAAATTGAACCCCGAATGATAACTAAATCAAGTTAGATTGAACCCCAAATGATAACTTAATCAAGTTAAATTGAACCCCGAATGATAACTAAATCAAGTTAAATTGAACCCCGAATGATAACTAAATCAAGTTTTAGTAACGAGTGCTGCATTGTTCTTACCAAGAGAAGCCCACATGTCTTTCAAATCCTTTTCGCTGATAAATCCATCACGATCTTGATCGATGATTGTGAAAGCCTGAAAGTAATTGCTTGTGATATCAATGTTCATATCATGTTGGAATTATGTTGGTATCCAAATATTTTCCCTTGGAATTGGTCCTCCAAATATTTACTACGCTGCTCCTTTCTATGGTTGCCTGAAGCCAGTTCAATGCCACATAGTCACGTCGCGGAATTTAGTAGTAAAGCAAGTTGCTCATCAAAATGTATCTGTTAGGAATCGAATCAGCGATATTTTTTTTTCAGAAAAATTGCCATATGGATTATCATTATATAGCTATCGATTACTTTATTTATTGTTAGACTGAATGTTTGACAAGACTACTCTTAGATTCGGCCGTTTATTATTCCGTCAGTCATATGCAGAACCCACATGAATGCATGGATCCGCGTTTTAGACAAGAAACATATAGTGCGCTGACGTGCGTAATGTCTTGTCAGCGAGTACTGCAAGTTTCTACTTCAATAATATGATCTAATGTTCTCTTTGTTAACCACTAATGAACTGGGTAAGTTAACGTTTGCTATTAAAGTTACAACGTTAGAAATCTAAATGAAATATCTTCTATGGAATGCCATTAATTTATAAGCTTCCTCGATAGAATTAGTCTAATAACTTAGAATGATTCAGCGAAATACTAAGTAGAAGAGAGAGTTATTTCATTTATTTTTACCGTGGTGATAATCAGAATTATACGGTATAATGAAGCTAAACAAAAAGTTTTAGAATCTAGAGTTGAAAATAAAAAATATATAAAGATAAAAACTTATGACAATGTTTCTTACTTCCTTGAATTCCTGGATCTGTTGCTGATCGAAGTTAGCGAACACGTTGGATCCAGATCTCTGGGGCTTCTTACCTTTGGCCTTAGACTGAAAAGAGACAAAGATTAAACAACGACCAAGCTTTGCAATTTATATTGGGTATCATTTGTTACTGGTTAGACTTTGAAGCTTTTTATTCTTTTGTTGAAGAATTGAGACTGGCTCATTGATGTGAAATTGGAGAGATAACTTTAAGTCAAAGTATATTGAAAAGGCCTACCATTTTTACGACAGAATAAAGAAGCAAACACTGGACAAAGAATTCGTTACTGAAGCAAATATATCGTCGTCAATATTTGAGCAAGTAGTGAGTGTTGGGAACGGATGTGATAGGTCACGAGCCGAACCCTGCGAGATCACGTGACAGCCCACGTGCCTGTCTTCTAGTCAGCTGCAAGTCTTTAAGTCACGTGCGACGGAAGGCAGTAATATATTCGGTTTAGATTTTTCTGCACTTCAGAAGCTAAATGTAATTGAGGTGGAGCTTGCCCATTGGTTGGTCGAGTGCGCCTCGGCAGCTGGAGTACCCTGTGGTGGAGGCGTTGTGCAAAGGTAAACCCTGGTGAAGAGGCGGCGTGCGGTGTTGAGGGGTAGTGCGGCGTCCTGCAAATTCCAGCGCAGCATCGCGTTACTATGTGATGAGTTATCCCGTCAACACGGCCTGACCAGAATACACTGCTTGCTAGCAATTTACATTTAATCCTTATAAAAATACCCTTAACCTTGGCCTACATCTTCCAGGGCCGTTCATTTTCACCAAAACTCTGCAGGCGGATGTTGCCTGCAAATAGTATTAGCAGTTGCCTGACTTGCAGCAGTGGACAGCCCAAACATATTTAATTGAATTTAGCTTTTTCAGTCCAGAGAGAAACACACATGTTCTAATATTGTGTGTAGCTTTGAATATACGCCTTTAGCCTGCTCCTAGCAACCCGCTAACTTTTAGTAAAGGAAATGTTCCGGCTTCTATTGCTGCTTTTCATAGCAACTTTACCGAAAGTTATCGGCTAAAGCCTAAATTGAGTAAATTCAATAGTGTAAACCTTGTCCGGCTCTTCATATAACATGGCTAGAAACATTTGGGCGATTCAAAGTAAGGTTTAAAAATGCGTAGTTCATGGAGTCACGCTTGCTGTGTGAATTTAAACGGATCTCTCATTAGTTTGAATCCAAAGGCTTCCCTTGTGTATGAGGTTGATTTCCTTTAACAAAGACAAAATAATTCATGAGAAGGGTAAAGTGGTCCTCATCTTAATAGTGTGTTAGAGGCAATGTTGTTACTCGTACCTTTCCTCAGGATTGCAGACTCTCACACAGCAATATACCTGACAGCTGTAGAGAATATAATAGATGATGGTACCTACTCGCTGTAAAGCAAATAAAATTAACATGATTACTAATACAAATTGTTTGTCCTTTTATGTTTGCATGAGTATATAATCTGTCAAAACGTTTAGTAATCGGAATGAAAAACAGTTTGTTGGATTCTTTTGTTCGATAACTTTGTAATTATTCCTATTAACTCCTTTTGTTTAAGACCATTATCGAATATCTTGGACAACGAATCTAGTTGGGCCATGAAAATTGTAGAGTCGTAAAATGTATCATAGGACATCTCTAAAAATCGCTCCATAAATGGTCTTATCAATAGTTGATGTTGTCATCACGATATCGTATTCAAATTCTGCAAAGCGTCGTGCTGTGCACCTAGTACATTTACCTCAACATAAAGCTAAAGCATGACAATATCCCCACGACCTCGAAGTTCTTGGGACTTTCTGGCGTCAACAGCTTTTTAAAAATTACGCTAACCTCGAGTCTTCTGGAAAGTTTTAAGTTTAGCATGGGTGTACATTCTGAGTTGTGCCCAGCAGCAAACATTTTCCGAATAGAGTTAAAGTGTTTAATTGAATACTTAATGTTAATGATTTGCATGTGACGACAATTATGAATAGTTTGACTATTTTATACGCGATTGAACTGTTCCTATAAATTGTGCCGCAAATTTTTACGAACTTTCTGGAAAATTAGCATGATATTGATATACTGCAGTACAGATATCGTCAGTAAAATATCGTATTCATGGTCGAGGTCCGGATCAATGAAAATGTCCCCGATCAGTATTATGTCTAAAACGTTTTAAATAAGGCCTTCCAAGTTATCATCAACAAATAAATGGTTCATGCGGCAATTTGTCGGGAAAAGTGCGTCAATTTGTCGGGGAAAATGCGTTAAGTGCAATAATTTTTTCGTGCGTTAAAGTGCGTTGGTCACAAAATGGGTAGGTGGCCATTGTTGTAGATAAACTGATGGACAATTAAAAAGAAGTAAAACAAGATAATTTATCAGTCAGAAACGTGACCACATGTGAAAGCCTGTTAGAAAATTCTCTGTTACGTCCCCAAGAAAGTTTATTTAACTGTCGTGTGTGAAACTTGATCAAGTTGAGAGTAGTCGGCTATATTCGAAAACTAAGGATTACGTATGGATAAGTTAGAATATGCGGCGCTTGGCAAATTTTGAGCAGAGAAAGACTAATCACTTATAATTAGCGTTAAAGTTAACTGTGATTCCAGAAAACATAACAAATTATAGGGAAACAAAGTGTTTCAGCAACCCTGTCCCCTACCGTAATGTTGCATATCAGGTGCAATTGTTATCATGCTCTCCTATATTCACTGGAATGAGTCGATTATATTATGTTAAATAAGGTGAAAATTGCATTAATATCACTCCAGGTAACTTCAAGAACATTTAATTTTTTATATTCATTGATCTTAATAGCTGAGCATCGACATTTAGTTTTAATGACGATGCTGATCAGGACAAATACACAATTATGGAGCATTTTAGGCGCTATGAAAATGTAGTAATTGTTCGCATCGATGATATCGAAAATATCGCAGTACGGTTTCAGAATAAGGGTTTGCTCCTTGAATATACCGTGTCAGGAACACAAAGTTGTTGTGTAGACAATAATGTGATAAAAACGAGAAGTTTTAGTAAAGAACAAAGTTCTATAGTTTCTCTATTATAGAGACCTTCTAGTTCTACAGATCGCATTGCTCTTGCAATAACTGAGTACGCCTTGCTTTAAAGTTTGAAGCCAATATGAACTATTTATAGCCATACAAATTATAACAATTGGATTTTGTTTGTGCAAGGTACTCGAAAGTCAATACTTTCGTGCAGGATGTTGGAGCAGTTCAGGGTTCTGCTGTATTATTTGTAGGGTTTTATGTCAAAAGTAAACTTAGCCGAAGCTAGATATTTGACTAGGATATAAGAAAAGTGATGAAAATCATAAGAGTTTATAATTATTCAACTTAACTAAATGACAGGCAAACTGGTAGAAATAATAAAAGATCCACTAGTTCCCTCTTACAAAATTACAAAAAAAGACATAAAAACGTTAACATATCATACTTCAAGTAATACATTTTTCACGTTGTCATGAAAATGAGTAATAATCAAATAGGCCAAAGAAAAGTAGCGCACAACTTGCCGGGTTTTATAAAATTGTAGCTGCGAGGTTATTTTGACTGCCACAATCTGAATCAGGATTTTTGTGTTTCTCTTCGCACGGATCGACATTTTAGTGAATAGCGTCCATTTTTTTAATCATCATGAAAATTTGGGGACTTTGCCGATCCAAAAAAAACCCGAGATGTGGAATTGATGGCGAATTAATGATGGGCAAAATTTGTATACGAAGTGATGATTCGTGTGGAACTAAAAATTTCAACCTGTTCTATTTCTGTCCACCTTTTTATGCAGAAAAACTTTAAAACTGCAAACCTGTGTTCACTTTCTTTGATTCACGCCGACAGTACAATTATAACGCAAGTAGAAAGTTTAGTTTTTTAGCATTCCGGAGATATTGTAAATGTTCAACAAATTGTGGCGTTTTCTGTCGCATAAAAAATTCGAATATATATCGAAATAAAGTTTTACTTTAGAATAAGGGCTTGCTACCTGGATATGCCGTGTTAGTCATATTGGGAATGCAAAATTGTTCTGTAGCCAACAATGTGATGAAATTGAAAACGAGAAGTTTTTAATTAGAGTTAAGTTTTATAGTTTCTCTTGTTATGGAGTAGCCATTTAGAGATTACATGCTCTTATATACGCCCTACGAATAATTAAACATGCCTTCCTTTAAGATATGAACTCAATAGAAAACATTTATACTGATATCAACAGAGCAGAATTAGTCTTTGGTTAAACTACAGCTAATACTCAGAAGTTAGTACTTTCATACTGTACTCTGAAGCTGTTCAGGGCTCAGTGTATATTTTGTAGGGGTTTGTACCCACAACAAGTTATTAGCCCGCGATATATTTATAAGAGACGTGATGAAAATCAGAAGTTTTGATAACTAGTTAACCTAACAAGCTCCAGAGCAATAGGAATAATATAAATTCACAAATTCTTCCTCGAGATCCTATACTTATAGTTATAGCAATTTTATTGAAACTAATGTTTACACCTTTTCGTCTTGTGGGAGTTAGACATTATTGGACAGTGAAAAGCACAATTTATCCAAATGACCGTCATAAATCTTGAGTTGGTTCTATTGTAGCTGCCATGCTGTTGACTGGCATAATCTGCATCATTAATTATGATTTCTGAACGTTTTTTTTGTACGAACTATAAACGTTACGGTGAATTATAGTTATACCCTTCTCCTTGGATATTAAATGCAGTGGCCATTTTGTGAAAATTCATACATTCAATATTTCTAATTTCCGTTCATTTTTAAGCAAAATATTCTTAATTTAACAAATAATTACTTACTAGACATGTTTCAAAGTAATTTTAAGTAATTTTAAAGTATGTAAAATGGAGAAAAAAGTAACTCCAAAATGTTATTTATTGGGCAAAATTTGATTGTTTAACCAATGCAGATAATAGTCGCAATGGTTATAAATTATATTCAATATCTAAGACGATAGCTATCTTAGATCCAGCAGAGCGTACTATGATATGCTCGTGTCCTCAGCCTACGTACTCGGATGTGCTCGATCAGACTTTGACCAATCTACTTATCAACCATACGGAAATATCACCGGGATAAGTACAAGACTCGAATGACCTATCTTGCATTTTACAGACCAAGTGGTTCGTGCGACCGACGACAACGAAGAAGAAAATCAGACCTCATTCTTGGCAGTAGTTGAATATATTATCGTTCATTTTTGGGAATCGCAAAACTATAATTATGAGCGTGATGTCGTCCGTTAATAATGTCTCGTTAAAGCTATCTTTTAGGCTATCAAGGCCACGAAAGTGGACCTGGCCACAGCACAATGGATTAATGATTATCAATATGGTTACTAACCATGATAAATCATAAGAATACGTCGTGGAGGGTTCGGATCAGGAGGTGGTGCCCAAGCAGAGATACTGTATACCTGTTCCTATTGGACCTGGTACTGTGGGTCCAATAGCTCAATAGCGGTAGTGGTAGTCGATGACATCTCTTTATCTTATTGAAAGCCAAGGTATTTATCAAGAATATGGAGGCCAAACTTGCTGTGTATTTTAGATGTACATGGCCTTGCAGAAAGTGTCTCCAAGAACCCATACATTGTTTGCAAGCGGCTGCTGTATCTATAGTTCTATAAGTATAAGTCACGGCTTCAATGTCACATAACACTAGCAATGACTCACGTCAACGAATCCATTTTAATGTTTAAAAATTTTCGAACATCGTTCATTGAGTTTACTCCATCTTTGAAGCAGCAGACTTTCTCTTGAAGTCACAAATTTCTCTGACGTCACCAGTTCACCAAAGTTGCACGTGTTGTGACAATGATAACCACCAACTTTGCACGTGCAGAACTAGTCAGGAAGCACCTGGTTTTACCCTCTCCAGAGGCACCATGTGACTGATTGAGAGCAAATTATTAAACACGACAACGTTAAACGCCTGTTAGATAGTTAAACTCAAATTTGCACTATCATGACAAATATTCCTAATAATTATGCCTTCCCGAAACTTCCACGTTCAGTACGGGATTACTGTGAGATCCTTCTGCAGTCCTAGCGATCTGGCCTATGTTAACTTTAACACCACTTAAACGAGCCCTGCTACCCTCTTTAATAATCTCCCTAATTTTATCTCGATTATTGCACCACTGTTTAGTGGTTCAGGTCACTTTCATGGCGGCATTAATTTGCTCTCATATATATTTCAGGTTGGTCTCAGTTTTCTTATAGGAAGGGAGGAGTTATATTGGTTCTATCTACCGACCCGCGGTGAGTCAAACTCAATGCAGCTTTCTTTTTATTATATGTTTACTTACTAACTATTAATATTGTGGGCCCTAAAATTCTCGGTATAATAACCAGCGACGGCTAAACTGTGCATAAATTATAATTATAAAGTCACAACACCGCAGGTTAGTAGCTATAAGTTTAAATGAACTTAATTCCTAGCCTAGCTATTATTGATGTGAACTATGTTTGATTATCATGAATATATGGGATAGTTAGATAGTTAATGGGTCTCATAAAGCCTTATGTGATTATTATTATCTATACAATGCAACACTGTATGAGCTTAGTTTTTCCATGTGAGTTATTTGCATTATCATCAATTTTTAAAAGTAAATACAAGGAATAAATGCAATAATTCGGTACTTGCTTGAAAGAAGACATTTATTTTTCCATGGAACACAACAATTCATGAGGAAGAGAAAACATGTTTTTGTTTTACGTAAGCGAGTCGCTATTTTCGGTTTGCAGCTTAAATTGAATTAGCGTGATTTAATACGTTACCGGATTTTAAATTCCTTAAACATTATATCATTATCATGCTCAACTGCACGTCTTATATGAAATTTTACGGCGATACTTGTGCCGCCTTGCGATAAGATAAAGCTTGCATTGTCCGGGTTAAATTTCAAAGGAGCAAATGTGATTTTATCTTACATATGTCCACCTTTCAGGGCTTCTGAACTCAATATGACAGCGAGGTTTGTGTTTTTACAGTTTTCCCCTTTGCATGTTTTCTTAGAAGTTTTTGCTTTTCGGATATCAAAATTTAGTATTGTGCCTACATGGACGTGAATTTGAAGATTTATGCATCTTTTGAAGTTTATATAACTTGTCAGGCGCCAGTTTTTAAAATGAGCAATTTGAAAATTGTGCTCGAATTATCAAACATTTGTGCACACTTGAATTTGCCACGTAAAACTGGCTGCAACACATTATAATGAATTCCCAAATTTAACCATCCCATTTAAGATTGTTGATTTCCTCTGTATTTCAGGTTCTACCTCCTAGTCTCTATTCTAGAGCTAGTTGCTGTACTGACTACCGCCCGGAGCTTTGTACGACGAGATGTTAACAACCCTGCAGTACAAGCCCCCCTCCTCCAAACCCAGTTCCTCGGTGCATTGAGCATACGTAAGTTTCTTCTCTCCCACTTTATTCTAAAGTAAGCTTGGTACTATACTATATTTGTACCATGTGAACGAGTTGCATTCATTTTGGGCACCTTCATTTACTTTTATGCTTGAACTCGACCACTCAAATCTTTTTGTTGGATGTTGATGGAAGTTTCTCAGAACCAACGGACGATTCATCCAACCCAATTTGGCCGTATTTCCCCGTAAGTTACTTGTGGAAGGGGGTAAACTTTCTGTACAGTGTACGGCAGTAAATCACTTGATCAGATTAATCCATTGTGGCCAAAAAAATGTTGTTGGCAGATATATGTTATATGTAACTGTGATTTCGTGTGCAAAATGATACGTGATAAAGCTACCACTGGGTCTTTATTTTGACAGACACTGGACGCGAATATGCGAGTCTTATCAGTTTGAGCTGATCTTCAGATTTCAAATTCAAGTGTTAACATAACAAAATACTTAGCACTTTTATCATCACATTTCACAACGTGTAAACAGCATACTCAGAATGCTTTAAAAGTTTATCTCTTCATGTTTCTAGACGGAAAATCTTTTCAGATAACGACCAAACGACCCAGTGTTTCAACAAATTCCAAAATTATCTGACAGCTAGAAGCGAAAACGACGACAAGGACTTAGGCAATTACGAAAAGTGTGACAATATCTGGACCATTCTCGACCTCATCGGGGTACGTTATATAATTATTTTGCAGAATGATACTAGTACTACGTTGAAATGCACAAAATGCGATTATTTTGCACCGATGAATGTAAAATTAACGTTATATCACAAATGGGTATGATTAGGTGTCAGTGACATAAAATAGGTGCAGACTGGAAACAAAATGGTTGTGATTAACACAGTGGCGCGGCGTTCTTGTCTGAGTTTCTATAAATAAACATATTTAATTTTTAATGTATAACCACTGAACTTGTTAGTGACTTTGGTGACGACTATTACTTGATAGTCACAATGCTACAAATTCTAAACTTTAACGATTGCTATCATATCAGGAGGTGGAAGAGGCCACTGACTGTGATGTAAACAGCACTCAGCACCAGCACCAGCAACAAGCCATCGCAGATAGGTCCGAGCAATGTAAACTCTTCACTAGAAACGTGAGTACTGCAATTTATATGCAATTTCTACGCAAATTTGGTATGAGTGATATCTCAACGATCCCTTATTATAGTTATACAGTTATAACGACCTTTACCTCTTGGCACCCTTTTTGCTTTTCGATATGTTAATATCTCCAAGAATAGAATTATATTTACGACCACGAATAGTTACTGATGTCCCAAAAACTTACTTCATTACGATTCCATTTTCAGGGGTGCCCTTTCTACGGCATGGATAAACATTGTTCCTGTAGACCTAATGACACTGACTGTGCTTAAAGTTAATGGAACTCATGCTTAATTCTTCATAGACGAGATGTGAGCATGCTCCTACGATAACTGGATTCCTAATAGAAATTAGTAACGCTGAAATTATATTCTTTTTTGATTGTGTATATTCTTTTTTGAGAAGATTACATTAGTATCCTTTTTAAAAAAGATGTTCAATGATTTTGACATTTAGATGTTGTATAACTTTTTTTAACTTTCAGAAATATTTTCATGATTTTCGGAGTCGCATTGTAACTTATAGATTCTCATTTTCTTTGCTTACACACAGACACTTTAATTCTATTTCAAGGTCAAAGCTCTACTACAGAGTATTGTAGTTTAATACAGATACAAATTTCTCTGCAGCAGGTAAACTGTAAAATTTTCATAGAATTGTAGAAGAATTATAATTATAGATCATACATGATGCAATTGTGTCAGATTATAAACATAAATCAAACAGGGTTACTCTTAGTCCTTAGATCACACACTTTATACAAACAAATCAAGTTATCATTCCCAAAAATCTGCGATGAAATTAAATAAACTCCTTATCTCTTTATCAGTCCTTTCGTCACGGCTTATTATGCCCTTCCTTATATAAAATGTCGGTGTTCAGGTTCATCCGCTGTTTTATTTTTCAACAGTAGCACGAGTTTTGTATTTTTATATGGCCCTTTTGAGGTTCTTTCATTTCGAGCCACTTCAAATCCAAATTTTCAATAAATCAAATTTTCATTATCATCACTCTTCAGGTTATTATTGTTCAAAGCCTCAATAATCAAGATTGAACAAAAAATGACTGAGTTATGAGCCAAAAACCATATGACCATATTTGGGCATACGCACCTAATTTGATCGAATTTGGCCCATAAATTGGTCAAATATCAATATTTGTGAATGAAACCAACTTTATATGAATGGTAAGCCTAAACTACACACTCTCTATGATTTTCAGCTCAATATCTACCTAACTGTGGATTCGGTGTTCGATCAAATTAGGTGCGTATGCCCAAATATGATCATATGGTTTTTGGTTCATAACTCAGTCATTTTTTATCCAATCGTGATGAAATTTCATATACGAGTTCAAGGGATCACTAGCTACATGTAGAGCACCTAAAATCTGGGTTTTGGGCATGTTCAGGGTATTTGGCTAAATTGGGCCTAATTTGGACCAAATATGCAGTTAGGTGGTTGGGGTCCGGGACCCCCTCAAAAGTTCGGTCACCGGTCCTAGTTTGTTGGTCAACTGCTATCTCGAAACCAAGTTTCACAAAAAAATCAGGGTGAACCCCCCCCCCCCCCCCCCCCCCCCTTAAAGTAGGTAGGCAATCACAATGTATCTAGTGGGACTTGGACTACAGGATCAATGTTATAAACTTAAAAGGTGATATGAGGTGACATATTATGCTGTAATTATGTAATTATACATACACTATAATTATACATACACTATAATTAGTATGTAATTATGCATACACATATAGTAATTATGCATACACATATAGTAATTATACATACACTATAATTAGTATGTAATTATACATACACTATAATTACAGTCATCTCATACAATTTATTTGTGCAAGTTATAATAGTTTTGTAATCTTCTATCTTATCGATCATACGCAGTCAATATATACGTCTTTCATTCTGACCTAAGGCTAGGCCTCGTTGGGGTGAGTGACATGCACTTTAAATGTTACAAAACCTACTGTTGGTAAACTAAGGACAAAATGCGATTCGGTAATTTGTAAAAATTATAAAAATTACTTTACCAATTAGATATAATTTTCTCTAGATTAGTTTGTACTGGTGAACACCCCATGAATCTGACACTCTAAATATAAAAATTATTTTTAACGCTGTGAAAATTGAAATTTGCAATTAATCCAAAAATAAATTGAAATAAATATGCTCCAATTAATAGAATTTTGAAAAAGCTGACAGCTCTTGTAAGTTAACATCAGGATTTTCAAAATGCAAAATAGGCCGCATCAGCATGAAATTGTGATACAACATAGATGGTTTCAAATGATATAGTTCGGCTATTAGCTTTTATGAATCTCCACAAAATTATAGAAAATCACACCTAGATCTGCCTTCGTCATTTACAAAAAGATTCGGTTTTAATAACATCATCTATGCAGATAAGATATTGCATACAAATTTTCTCCAATTGCTAAACTGAGCGTGTAACTGTAACAATACCGGGTTTCAAAATCTCATTTCCCTCTGATAATGTGGGCTGCTGCTGTGGCATGGTGGGAGGCGGTGGCAGGGTCACTCCCGACAGCACCGAGTCTCTAGATTCCTGTTTTACCATATTCGCACTTCCAGTCAGAGTTGTCCTACTATTAGTGGAGCTGTCCGCCAGAGCCAGGGGGATATCCTCCTTCTCCACGGTCGCGCACTTACACACATACACCCAGAGCTTTACACACGCGATGAGGACGGTGTAACACAGAACCATGGCCACTATCATGGCCACCACGATCCCCACCATCTGCCCGGAACTGCAGTTCTCCAGGCTGGGTAGTTTGAACCCCGGGGTGGGTGGGAACTGGAGACAGGGGAACCCGTCTTCCAGCATGTGGTAACTCCCGTTACACTGGTAAACAGTTCCCAGGATAAAACCGTCTTTTCGCTTCCAGAGCTGGGGTCTGTCAACTCTACAGAATCGTTCAAAATCAGGTTTATCCTCCTTGTGTTCTTCCTGGTGATTACCACTACCCTCTGTTTTATTTCTGGCGAGTGTGTAGCCCACTCCTAACAAGTGCCCTGCGTTTAGACTGTCTACATCACTGGAGTTGATGCACAGAACAGGACTCTTGTAACTGACCCGGGTGAGGCTCTCCTTTACTTCTGGTTTCCAGTAACTTGTGTTAGTTCTCGTGTCTTGATACATTGCTCCCCTCCTCAGTAAATGTGTTTGGTTGAGAGGTGTCCCTGATTGTGTCCCGTAACACAGGTCACCACCCTGGTGACGGACTATCTGAATGTGAATAGTCAGGTTTCCTCCTTCTGCTAACAGACCTGTACAAATGAGGCCCCTGGCTGTCTCCCTGGATGCCACCTTGGTGAGGCAGGTGGAGTGCTCTGCTGCACTCCTCTGACACTTCCTCTCCCTCTCGCTGCACTCGTCTTTACACCGGCACTCAGCTGGTCTGTTCACTCCTACACTTGTTCGAGTGCAGTTAGAGTTTTCTCTAACGCGTCTCTTGCACTCGGCGCACTCCAAAGTCTCCAACTTGAGTTTGGCGAGGAAGTCTGAGAAGCAGTAAACGGTAGCGTTATCAGTGCTGTTCAAGGTTATCACATAGTCTGTTGGTTGGAGGCGGGTGCAGTGCCCTGTTCCCCAGAAAACAGAGGTCAGCAAACATACCAACAAACACAGCATTATAGGAGCACTCAGCACGTACTACTGACAACGTGGTCGGGTCGGGTGTTGAGTACTGGAGCTTTTTTATCACACCAGTTGTTCTGCACGTCGTCAAGCTACCTTTCTCGATTACATTCCAAGTAGCGGGATTTTAGTTCATGGCGCTGGTATTTGGCGCTAGGCTATAAAGCAAGTCAAGTCAGTTTTTGTAGACTAACCAGCAAACTTGCAAAACGTGATGAAATTAGCAAAAGAGTGTGCAATGTGCATAAAAAAGTTTAAATCACCCACTTTCGGGACGTTTGCAATAAGTTTCAAAAATAGGCGAACTAAAATTAGCTTGAATTATACAAATGTGGTGCGCATGAGGAGAAAATTATTTCGTTCAACACCACGATATTTGAAGATGTAACTGTATGAACTGACCAAATGTATAGTGTTGGCTTTATTAGATTACGAAGCAGCTATATATTTCGTGAGCTCATGTTATTAAAATAACAAATTTCCAGGCAATAGTAAGATTAATGACACCTGGTCGAGGCAGCTACCTAGTATTTATACGGCGTTAATTAATTAATCTGATGACTAAACACGAGGTTAATTAATCTGCGTGAATCATTAATGTCATACTGCTGATTAATTAATCCAACTCCACAAAAGTGGTCCATTATATAACTGTTCTCCCCAAAATTGTCAATACTCAAAGGACTTTGACAAGCTTCAAGACATGTCTTGGAAACTTCCTAGACACCCTTCCAGACAAGCCCCCTACTCCTGGATACAGTGCAGAAAACTCTAACTCGATAATAGACTGGTGCAGTCAAGGAGGTGGTCCGCAGATTGCGTGATGGCCGTGAAGATGCCTACTTCTAAACCTATCAATAGGTTCAATAGGTTCAATATAACTTAGTGAAACAGTGGTGGTATTGGAGTGGAACACATTCTGCTGTTCACCTGTTGGTATTTCTTCGTCAAGATATTTTGTGAGCAGCCTTGAGACGAACACTGAACAAATCTAGATATCATATCAATATGATACAAAATGACCCTTCCTCATTCAACCATGTAATATAAGTCCAATGATTATTGAGGAAAACTCTGAGTTTATACTGTATGTTATACTAGTTTACCCGTGTGTTATCCGTGCGTTATTAAGGTGGGATAATAATCCCGGGTTCTTCCAAAAATTCAGACTTATCAGCCTCGTCAGGTATTATTAAATCTAACCTTAAAAAGCACTTGCTATCCCTCCAAAATCGAGGTGACCCTAATATATGGTAACTAATCTATATTATATCTCAAATTCTACATCCGGTACGGCTCTGCACACATGATATCTCTCTCTGCCATGAAACATGGCTAACCTTTCAAACTATGATTTAAAACATAAACCTAAACTAAAACTCAACTGGGCTCTCCTATGTCACCAAACTAGACCAATAAGCAATTTTAGCTTAAATAATTATATTTTTCTATATTTGTATAATAAGTATATTGACGTAGTGGATGGTTGAGGGGGTTTTAAGCACAGGTCACTCTCAAATCCTAAAGATAAGCAGTGGCCTTCGGCACTTGAAACCTCTCAAACCTCCCCTGATTTATTTATTATTGATAATGATATTGTTTGATTGTGCCGTAAAAATAAATATTTGTTTTATTAAATATTTGTTTTATTAAGTGCGCACTGTGCATAAACTTAAAGTGTCTGTTTATATGTCGTTAAATTACCAATTCACAAGCACCCCTAAGTACTGGTAAACTGGTAAGACCTCTCTGAACACGCCTAAATCAAGCAATATCCTGTTAGAGACAATATTATCGTTTAAGGGGAGCATCATGGATAATAATTGATTGGTTGACAATGCCAACCCTTCCAGATGGTCAGCGAAGGGACGACGTCCACCAAATAATTGATAAAGCATTGTTCACTGACAAACCCTATAATTGGTGAAATTATACTGATAGTACGCTACCTTAAACCTTCTGGGCTGCTCTTCGTCGATGAAAATGGTTGTCGCTTATATCTTGCAGAACATAATAATCATAACCTAATTTTACAGCTTTGAGTCCAACATTCAGTTACATAATTGCCCTCTTACAAGAAAATTACCTAGTTGCGATGCCATACACCTTGATAAATTCCTGTTCGCGCAAGCAAGGATTCTAGGCTTCCCCCTATTAAGCTTAATCACATAATCCTTCATAAAACAATGGGTAAACAATAAGCGCTCGCGCTACAAGGAAATGGAATAACATAGCTAACAACAGCAATTCGGTAAATCTCGTGAGCACTAGGCTGTCCCATTCCATACTTCTAGTTCTACAGCTAATAGTAATGCTATTTTCACTGTTTCACTTAATTTAACAGTTCGTTTGCTTTTATAGTTTATCAGAGAGAAATCAAAATACCACTTGTAGGTCAAAATTTCTATCAGCACCCATTGAGGTCTGAGGACGGTTTCAGCTGTCATTAAATGTTTTATATTATATTATTAATGAAAGGCCGGGGTTTACTGGGCGGCGCTCAGCCTGTCATTCCACCAAATCTCTATCCATGATTATGAACATGAATATACAATATAATAGCCTGGGGTCCGCGGGGTCCCCAGGTAAGGCCGGCGCGGGGTCAGTGGTCACAGGGAGGAAGATAATAGTACTTTTTTGTGTTTTTGATGTCAACTTTTGTGATCGCATCAAAAAATCATAACCGATGATACAGCCGTTTAAAATGTAAAACATTATACATGACAACGTAATATGCAGACAAAAAACTGATCAAATTGACGTTCCAACAATCTTTGTGTGTGCGCGTTTCCAACTGCGTTACTATGCACTTAGGCGATTTCTCATTTAATTTGTAAGTGGGCGGTCAGACAAAAAGAAGAAACTTTCGAATTATAATATAGGTGATTTAGATTATTATAATGCTTTTGGACACGAAGGGAAACACACAGTGGTGATTATTATAATTTTAGTGAGAAAAATAAATCAAACTTTAGTTATTTTACATCAAAATTTATCGAAAAAAAACAGTCCCATAATTATGATAATGTTGGTCGAAATATCAAAAATTGATCAGCAATTGATTTGAATTGTGATACAAAAATTATCCTGCTGCCGTATAGAGTGAAATTTGACATAACGATTAATCTTCATTGACATAAAATCGATTCATACACTTATTTTCGAAAATAAAGCATATTTTCCCGACAAGCAAATCATAATTAAAAATGAATCTAAATCTAAATTGACATTATGCACCAGCATTGTCCAGGGTGAGGGTAATCCCTAGCAGTCTTGCTGCACTTGAAATGGTATTGTCCAGACGTCTTGTCCCAACACCATGTCTTTATACTTCTATACTGTCACATGGCTCCATAATTAACGTCTCTCAAAGTGAATGTCCCTCATCATTCTAGTTCTTACGTCGCTTCTCTTATCGTCAAACGAGCTCGCTATGTTTCTGCCGTTCATTGCAAAACGTACGGCATTCGTCGTGGCTTCGTTATCCCTAAAACGCAAAACGTTAAGTTTTCAGCTTAAACATTCTGAAAACTGATATCCTGTGTTTATCGTAGAATTAGACGACTCTCCATGTTCATTGGTTATTATTCAATGTTATCTGAATCAATGCGTGACAAGTGTGCAAAGTTGCAGACTACGACTCACATGTTGTTTTTCTTGTACTTGTATTGCTCCACTTTTCTGAACCTTTCACAGTCTGTAGGGTTCGGCAGCACAAAGAACTGTATCCGGGAATTGCACCCTGTTTTATCTTTGTACACCTCTCTCTGCTTCTGTATCAAGTCCTGTGAGATATAATTATTTTAACGGTTTCAATTTGCATATGGTCCTAGTTTTAAATGTACACAATTAAAATCATGCATGAATATATATATATTTATGCACGCTTCGTAGTTCGTTCTCCACAAAATCCCGTTTAAATAAGCATGATTCGATAGTGGTAGATGGATCAGTCCACAAAAAACTTATCATTAACAAATATTGACTAGGTAATCACTAACTTCGTTCATTTTCTGAATGTCCTGGTTGCGGTTAGTAAGGTCTGAAGAGTAGTTGATCATCCTGTAGTTGGGTGGAGATCTCCACCTCTCCCTGGTCCTGTCTCTGGTTCCTATCACCAGCCTCGGGTCTGTGTAGATCTTAGGGAACTCCGTTATCGGTGTCCCTCCCTGAGGGACAGGGGTGAAATAATTATCTGATAGATTAAGATTTGTTTGAGCTATTTGGTAGGTATGATCTACAATCTAAATCTACCTAAGCGATTAAATAGTCATTCTGTTAGACCTATTTCAACATCCTGTTTCAGTTAAAAAAGGTATTCACCCCTACTCACCCTTTTGGCAGGATATGTAGAACTGTTTAGTGTTTTGCTCCGCTGGTCCAAGAAATACTTCTCAGTAGCATTGCCAAATGTTTCACCGTACATGTGGTTTAGAGTGGGGATGTAGCCCTGGTACCTGATCAAGTTCTAGAGTTTATTATGCCGGGTTGCAGTAGCCCTGGTACCTGATCAAGTTCTAGAGTTTATTATGGGGTTGTAGCCCTGGTACCTGATCAAGTTCTAGGGTTTATTATGGGGTGGTAGCCCTGGTACCTGATCAAGTTCTAGGGTTTATTATGGGGATGTAGTAGCCCTGGTACCTGATCAAGTTCTAGAGTTTATTATGGGGTTGTAGCCCTGGTACCTGATCAATTTCTAGGGTTTTTATGGGATTGTAGCCCTGGTAACTGATTAAGTTCTAGGGTTTATTATGGGGTTGTAGCCCTGGTACCTGATCAAGTTCTAGGGTTTATTATGGGGTGGTAGCCCTGGTACCTGATTAAGTTCTAGGGTTTATTATGGGGTTGTAGCCCTGGTACCTGATCAAGTTCTAGGGTTTATTATGGGGTGGTAGCCCTGGTACCTGATCAAGTTCTAGGGTTTATTATGGGGATGTAGCCCTGGTACCTGATCAAGATCTAGGGTTTATTATGGGGTGGTAGCCCTGGTACCTGATCAAGTTCTAGGGTTTATTTTGGGGTTGTAGCCCTGGTACCTGATCAAGATCTAGGGTTTATTATGAGGTTGTAGCCCTGGTACCTGATCAAGTTCTAGAGATTATTATGGGGTTGTAGCCCTGGTACCTGATCAAGTTCTAGAGTTTATTATGAGGTTGTAGCCCTGGTACCTGATTAAGTTCTAGGGTTTATTATGGGGTTGTAGCCCTGGTACCTGATCAAGTTCTAGAGATTATTATGGGGTTGTAGCCCTGGTACCTGATCAATTCTAGGGTTTATTATGGGGTTGTAGCCTAGGTACTTGATCAAGTTCTAGGGTTTATTATGGGGTTGTAGCCCTGGTACCTGATCAAGTTCTAGGGTTTATTATGGGGTGGTAGCCCTGGTACCTGATTAAGTTCTAGGGTTTATTATGGGGTTGTAGCCCTGGTACCTGATCAAGTTCTAGGGTTTATTATGGGGTGGTAGCCCTGATACCTGATCAAGTTCTAGAGTTTATTATGGGGTTGTAGCCCTGGTACCTGATCAAGTTCTAGAGATTATTATGGGGTTGTAGCCTTGGTACCTGATCAATTCTAGGGTTTATTATGGGGTTGTAGCCTAGGTACTTGATCAATTCTAGGGTTTATTATGAGGTTGTAGCCCTGATACCTGATCAAGTTCTAGAGTTTATTATGAGGTTGTAACCCTGGTACCTGATCAATTCTAGGGTTTATTATGGGGTTGTAGCCCTGGTACCTGATCAAGTTCTAGGGTTTATTATGGGGTTGTAGCCCCGGTAACTGATTAAGTTCTAGGGTTTATTATGGGGTTGTAGCCCTGGTACCTGATCAAGTTCTAGGGTTTATTATGGGGTTGTAGCCCTGATACCTGATCAAGTTCTAGAGTTTATTATGAGGTTGTAACCCTGGTACCTGATCAATTCTAGGGTTTATTATGGGGTTGTAGCCCTGGTACCTGATCAAGTTCTAGGGTTTATTATGAGGTTGTAGCCTCGGTACCTGATCAAGTTCCCGAAAACAAAAGCTGTAAACATATGACGTCGAGATATTATGGCAAAGATAAAGAAAGTAGCTTAAGTTACCCTGGTTTATGGCAAGGTTTGGGGTATGACCAGGTGTTAGTGGTTACCAGTCGAGGGTAGTCGTTTGATATCATCTCTGCAGTGGTCCTGTCGGTTACTACGAGAGGTTAGGCGTCTTTTTCTAAGGTTCTGCTGTGAAAGATTCCAGTAGCTTATCTTAATCTAGTTGTACCCTCGTCAAGACTTCGTGAGGCTGAGCTAGTTATACATGCTATCAGAGAAGAAACAAGTTAGTTCGTAAAGAAAATATTAAGACGTTAATGGCACTGTGGAAGACCGCATACTCTTTAGTGAATTTAAAAATCTGCTTGATAGATATTTACAAATCGTGCGAAAATTCATGAAGTTGAGGGGCAGAATCAAGTATTTTATTTGTAAAATGGTCAACTTTAATAAATGTGAAATTTACAATAATACATGCTTACGATAAAATCTAAATGCATCATAATGCTCAAGTATTGAATTATCAATGTGTCAATAAATGGAAGCCAGCTCAATGACAAACTAAAATCTTTAAAAATGATCACATCATTGTTTTAAACCGCGATTGTCGGGCTAAATCTACTCGTTTTCTTCGAGTCAAAACATTGAAAAGTCTCATTCTCAAGCCGTTTTCTGCTGATAATGTCTACTCATGGCTTTGACTTTCGCCTTCTCACTCGGAAAAGTGTTGAGAAAAGGCTTGACTTTTCCCCATCTGGTCATGTGCCAGAGTTTGGAGTCCTCCACCTTGACAACTTTCTTCCTCATCAGTGATGTCCTGGTGTCCTGGATGTTGTTGCTCCGCTTAGCTTGCTTATCCTGTTCCCTCTGTGCATGCTCGGCGTCCCTCATCCCTCTGATCCATCTCTCTTGGTAACTGTTCTCCAACAAGTCGTAGACTGGAGTGGAGGGTCTAGTTGGGACGCCAAAGGTCATGAAGTCTGGAGACATTTTCTTGGGATACGTTAATACCATTGTCTTAGCAGCCCTGTGATTGGTTGAGTCAAGAAAGTAAATGATAACGCTCTTACTTCCATGCTAAAATAACTTTACTGCATTTGCGTGTGTCATGACATTCATGAGAAGAAATCGCAGCAAAGCTAAATTGAATGATCGACATAGTACCTAAGGCCCCCCACGATGTTGAATATGATCGTGAATAAAACACCTGTCCAGTGTCTAACAATGAGACTAGAACACTGATGCTTTATGATAAAATATGAAAAGCTGTGCACATCATATGTAATGATCCTCTGGTCTATCGTGTGATAGCCACCACACGTGCTCACCGCTCTACTGCAGAAAACAAATAAGTACAGTATTATAGTTGTAAGTTTCAAAATTTGAACTGTCGAATCAAAATCATAACCGAAATAGGACGAACGATGATAAACGTACTTGGCTTTCAAAACTTGATGAGAAGCCCGGTAGGCCTGTTGTTCTTCGGCTTTAACTAAACCAGCAGTGGCGGCCTGTTTGTTGAGTGTAATAAAATCTTTCTGAAAAAACCCTCAATATTATTGTTACAGCCGGCTGTTACACAGCCATGAATTAAGTAAAAATCTTTGAAGTTCCTAAACTTAACTGTAACAATACGCAACGATAAACAGTTCAAGTTCTAAGATCTGTGATACCCACATTTGTGCTCGGAGACCGATTTGTCTTTGGTAATGAAAGCCACTAAATTTTATGTTGGCGATAAAGCACTGGCTCTAACTCGAAGTTAGAGCAGGCACTTAGTAATAAATAATGAATTTCATCAGAATCAGTTTGATCAAAGCCCGAACATTATGTGTCTCACCACAAATCCGTTTTTATTGTAAGGTTTTACAACAGCAATGTTGAAATGGTTCAGTGCTGCTGGAACACCACCGTCGATAAAGTTGTAGCATTGTCCAAACGTCTGAAATTTCAATAATCTTTACTTTGCATTGTCAAAATTAAATCAGATTATGGTTCAGTAAAATTATGGCATGGTAACAATTTTAATTCAATCAGATATTATTCCTTTTTTGCAGGCCACGAGAATCAAAAAATTTTCCCTGATTTTGGACACTGATTCCACACAGTTTTACACCAAATATGTCTGTGTTTAGTGCTTACCCCGTTTGCGTTGTAGGGTGCGGTGTAGCAGCGAGTTAGGGGCCTTCCCAGAGGTGGTTTTACCAGAAGAGGGTTCATTTCGTTCCTCGGCTCCCCCAACACTACTTGGTCGCTCAGTAACGCCGACATGTTTCTGGTTTCACTTTTATCGCATTCAACCCGTTCTAGACAGTGATGATAGACGAATATTATAAAAAGAATTGAAATATGCATTTCTTCGGTAAAGATAAGCTTATTTAAGTATTTATAAAATTAGAACAAGCTATTGTTTCATAATCGACAGAATTCGATGCCACAAAAGATAATCCAACTTTATCAATGCTTAATCTACCAATACCATCTGCACCAACTTAAATTTTCATAGTGCCGTCCTAAAAGTTCTGTATAGACATTGAAGCCGCATTATTTCATCAGTTCTTAGACACAGTTCTTAGAAATCCAATATAAACAGAAGCAATGGAAATTAACTTGCGACAATAGTCAGCATATTAAATGTGCTGAAAATACGATCGATCACTCAGCCAAGTACAAATAGCAGCTTATATTGAACAAGCAACCAGTAGAGCAGTAGTAAGATAAAGGCACATCACTGCATGTATAACTTGTACAGTACAACTTAGCTATCACAAGCATTCATTGGAGCTGATGAACTTCCATACGGTTTCAGAGGACTCCCATCATGCACTACAGCAAAAACAATCCGGGGATTGGATCCTGGTTTTGACCACATTACTAGCGTTATTATATGGCTATTAAAGTGGATCACAAGGTTTAAGTGTGTGAAGTGTATTACCATGCCGATTGCAACTTTATAATCAAGTTTCTCAGCAGAAAATCTAATATCCTGGCCCAGTGTGGAAATATGATCCGTATTTGCGTCATAAAGGTTGCTTAGTTCCACGAAATAACCTTAGTACTTTCGTCTCGATTGAAGGCACCGAAAGACTGAAGCATTCAGCAAGACTTCATTGCGAGATTTCAAGACACAGACTTGTGGGACTCGAGTCCCATCATTATATACACAAGGATCAGCACAAACAAACACTGGACTTTAATACAGAAATTAAAACATTAAACTAAAGTGATCATAAGCCTAAAGCCTCGGTATTCAGCATAATATGCCCACAACACAATTCCGTTGCCAAGACACCATGTAAGGAATATATTTTAATCTTACCTGCCGTAAAGAGGTGATTGTGATCTGCTGCAGTTGGAGTATGATCGTTGTTTGATATCAGAATATCTCTTGAAAAGCTGCTAAAATCGTAAAAGATGGTCCACAAAACTGCTGTAAAATCATTAGAATTACCTTGATAAAGTTAACGTCGCGCTATCCGCGCGAGCATAACCTGCACGTGCAACAAAGCGCGTTATCATGGAAACGGCGAAATCAGGCGCGGATTGCAATGGTCAAGAATTGCGTTCAGGATTGAGTAGCCGTTTTTAGCCTGGCATTTCCAATTCCATATTATTATTAGGCCGATCGGGCAATCGCCGATGTAATGGTTGTAACTTGAAACTTATAGGTATAGATACTATTAGAGTATTAGTGTGAACTGTGAATGTGTGATTCGCGATTCGCATAATTCATATAGTTTAAGTTTGATTTAAAACTTTAAACTTGTGAGACTGAGACCTAGGCAACTGCAGAGGCGTCCCAACTAATAGTATTTAGTTTTAACTGATCATAATCATAATTTTGAACATCGGTTTTCATTGAGCAGTCAGCATGGTATGTGTACTGCCTTACTGCAGCACACGCGAATATTATATAAGTCGGTAAGTTGTAACATTCTTACTCCAAGACCACAAAATGATTTTCAATCTCTGCAATCACAATGCTGGCAAGCATAACCGTTGCCCTTATATTCACAACACAATTTAACCCCTATACTATTATATCCCCTTTATTGTTTTCCAGGCATTAAGACTCATCGAAAGTAGTTCAGCAGGCATATTTAAGTTCAAAACATTCTAATTCAATGTTAAAGATGACAGGAATAAGAAATAGTTATGTGGAGGTTTTTAAGAAATTTGCGCAAAATACGCGCCAGCATGTTATACGAAATTAGGTAAAAAACCCAAAATCGCCATATTCAGGTGCCTTAAAAACCATGTTAAAATTGAGTCAGAGATCTGAAACGTTGCAGGGCGTCTAGACCTTGTCCAAATCGACTGTAAAAAAATTTCATGTTTCAGGAGTATCGGGAAGTGGGTTTTCTGGAACCCCTGTTTTACAACAGATTGTCGTGAAGACTGAAGTACCTTATCGGACCTTATTTGGACGGACATTACTTGAACGCTGGAGGCCCTAGCGTTCATCTTAATGTCCGTTCAAATAAAGTCCGTTCAATTAGTGTCCGTCCAAGTTAAAGTCCGTTGAAATTTTTCAACCACTTCACGCCGAATGGCTGGTAAAAGTTAACACTGAAATACAGGACCGGGGTAGTTTGATAAAAAAGGTTTCCATAAAGCTAGAAATCACTGATGCTTTAAGCATGGACTATTTCATGCACGAAAACCCATTTGATGAAGAGGATATGTGATATTAGAAATTGATCATATACACATATTTTAACATTTTTACTGCTTAATGACTGCTTTTCTTACTTACTGTATAAAAATGGATTTAAAAATCATTTGCTGAAATTAAAAAAACGTCAAAAAATTGAAAAAAATTCGGATTTTTGATGGTTTTGAATGCCTTCGAACGTTCGTATTAATGTCCGTTCATAATTATGTCCGTTCATGTAATGTCCGTCCAAATAAGGTCCGATAAGGTATATCTATCTATGTATAGACGCTTTGGCAGTCAATTGGCAGTCAATTGTAGCCTAGATTCAAGTGTCCGTAGATTCAAAAGTATAAAAGATACAGTCATTTCGAACCACAGGTCTTGAAGATAATCGTTTACACTCCAGTTTCCATTATATTGAAAAATAATTTAACGTCATCATCATCACTTGATGACGTCATCAAGTTAAGTGTTTTTTAAACTTGATTTTTGACAAAATAACAACTTTTCAAATCGATTTTACACCATTAAAAAGTAATTTTATTCAAAATCTGAGGACATTTTTACCTTAAATAATTGTTCAAGCATTCTGAAAATCTACCGGAAAAGTTTCCTACCTTACTCCTTCATAAAGATATTCGCTATTGAAGTTAGTGGTTTTTTGAAGAATAATTTTATAAAAACACAAAAGTTGTGAATTAGTATTCTCTGGTGTTGGACCATCCCTTGGGTTGTGGAGCTCAATTTTGCTTCTTATAGCTCTAAATTGTGTTATAGGCTAGTTTTAAAGTTGAAAATCGAAAAGTTGCACACGTGGGGACACGCCCAAATTGATTTAAAATAGCTTATATCACTAAAAATTGTTATTTTCACGATTTTTATCAACTTTGGAGTCCCGCTGTGATCCAAGTTCTTTTTGAAATCTTCTGAAACTTTGCATGCTTATCTAATTATATATCAAATAACACTATGCAAAAATTTACGGTGATTCAATATTGTATGCGCACGCAATGACCGCTCAAAGTTTGCACGTGCGAAAGGTGAGAATTTTGCTCATTCGTGATTTCGAATATATTCTGCTTTCCCACGATATTTAAATGGCATTATATATGAATTAAATGCCAACTTGAATGAGTAAAAAGTGCCATATTCAGTCAGTTATCGACAGATATACCTACCTGAACACAAGGAAATGTTTTCAAAGGTAAAATTTCGAAATCGTTGAAATTACCTCCTTATTAATGAAGTTTTGACTGTGTAAATTATCCTGACATTATAATCAAAAAGAGACGATATTTGACCAAAACCCATAATCATGGGTAGAGTGAACCGCTGCCAGTGTCTCTCTTTTCCAAACAAAAGGAAATGATATTAATTTGAGGAACCGTCCGCAAATGCAAATTGATACCGAGAATGAAATCGGTCGCTCGCTTTTCCCATTCATTCACGGCTTAGGAATTGTAATAAAGCTTATTGAATGGGAAAAGCGAGCGACCGATTTCATTCTCGGTATCAATTTGCATTTGCGGACGGTTCCTCAAATTAATATCATTTCCTTTTGTGTGGAAAAGAGAGACACTGGCAGCGGTTCACTCTACCCATGATTATGGGTTTTGGTCAAATTATATAATGGATTTTGGTGTCCTTCTAATTTTGACGATGCGTTACCACAGGAACTGATTACTGTGATTTTCCAAGCTCGGTTAAATGTTTGAAGATTCGGTGGAGAGGGAGGCTATTAGCTATATAAGCGGCGCGGCGACCAATATTTTAAGTACAGTAGAATTTACATTTTTATATAGTACCTATAGAGTCAAGACACAGCTGTTCGTGCTTTTGAATTTTCATGAGCTATTGTATAGCGCTTAGCAGACTATCAGTATCACAGCAAGACACGTAGTTTAGGATTTTAATTTTATACCAAAACGAGGAATGTAAACGCATAAATTTGGATACGCGGTCCTCATTAATCATGCACCAGAAGCTAACAAAGACCAGTTCTTTTGTAAACCAGTTTCAAAACCATCTGTACCATAAACCTTGTGTTGAATGTGCCTGGGCAGATTACACCGCAGCTATAGTTATACAGCAAAGAGATTATTGTCTACTGGGGAGATTATTGAATATTTTAAAACTTGACTATATAAGTGAACTACTCGATTCCTTAAATTATGATTGCTTACTGATATCCAAAGATATCAAAAAATTCGGATTTTTGATGGTTTTGAATGCCTTCTGATCTAGTGTTCATATTAATGTCCGTTCATAATTATGTCTGTTCATTTAATGTCCGTCCAAATAAGGTCCGACAACTCGACAAGGTATCCGTATATTATCCTGTTTAATTCTTGTTTAATTCCTGTGACAGCCAGACCTGTGGTTGGTTTTTGCGACCGCAGGGTGACTGCTAGCATGGAAGCATGGAGTGCTCATTGGCGAGACGGCGTGTCACGTGGTGCAAGCAAATGCGTTGTGCCGTCACGCAGTTTGGCGTGACAAGTTTTGAGAGTATACCCAGAGTGCCGGAAGTGGAGAGCTCACTTCATTGTTGCCCCTTAATCGTTTTAAGGGATTCGAATTCTTTGCCTACCTCTGGGGTATGGCAGTCCTCTGGGAGGATGCCGGTGGAATCAAGATCACAATGCTGGCAAGCATTACCGTCGCCCTTATATTCACAATACTATTTACCCCCTATACTATTATATCCCCTTTATTGTTTTCCATGCATTAAGACTTTTTCGAAAGTAGTTCAGCAGGTACATTTAAGTTCAAAACATTCTAATTCAATGTTAAAGATGACAGGAATAAGAAATAGTTATATGGAGGTTTTTAAGAAATTTGCGCAAAATACGCGCCAGCATGTTATACGAAATTAGGTAAAAAACCCAAAATCGCCATATTCAGGTGCCTTAAAAACCATGTTAAAATTGAGTTAGAGATCTGAAACTTTGCAGGGCGTCTAGACCTTGCCCAAGTCGACAGTAAAAAAAATTTCATGTTTCAGGAGTATCGGGAAGTGGGTTTTCTGGAACCCCTGTTTTACAACAGATTGTCGTGAAGATATATAATAATAATATGTATAGACGCTTTTTGCAGTCAATTGTAGCCTACATTTAAGTGTCCGTAGATTCAAAAGTATAAAAGATACAGTCATTTCGAACCACAGGTTTTAAAGATAATCGTTTATACTTTACTTTACTTTATATTGAAAAATAATTTATCATCATCATCATCACTTGATGACGTCATCAATTTAAGTGTTTTTAAAACTTGATTTTTGACAAAACAACAACTTTTCAAATCGATTTTACACCATTAAAGAGTAATTTTATTCAAAATCTGAGGACATTTTTACCTTAGATAATTGTTCAAGCATTCTAAAAGTCTACCGGAAAAGTTTCCTACCTTACTCCTTCATAAAGATATTTGCTATTGAAGTTAGTGCTTTTTTGAAGAATAATTTTATAAAAACACAAAAGTTGTGAATTAGTATTCTCTGGTGTTGGGCTATCCCTTGGGTTGTGGAGCTCAATTTTGCTTCTTAAAGGTGTAAATTGTGTTATAGGCTAGTTTTAAAGTTAAAAATCGAAAAGTTGCACACGTGGGGACACGCCCAAATTGATTTAAAATAGCTAAAATCACTAAAAATTTTGATTTTCACGATTTTTATCAACTTTGGAGTCCCGTTGTGATCCAAGTTCTTTTTGAAATCTTCTGAAACTTTGCATGCTTATCAAACTATATATTAAATACCACTATGCAAAAATTTACGGTGATTCAATATTGTATGCGCACGCAACGTCCGCTCAAAGTTTGCACGTGCGAAAGGTGAGAATTTTGCTCATTCGTGATTTCGAATATATTCTGCTTTCCACAATATTTAAATGGCATTATATATGAATTTAATGCCAACTTGAATGAGTAAAAAGTGCCATATTCAGTCGGTTATCGACAGATATACCTAACTAAACACAAGGAAACGTTTTCAAAGACAGAATTTCGAAATCGTCGAAATTACCTCCTTGTTAATGAAGTTTCGACTAGCTGTGTAAATTATCCTGACATTATAATCAAAAAGAGATGATATTTGACCAAAACCCATAATCATGGGTAGAGTGTACCGCTGCCAGTGTCTCTCTTTTCCAAACAAAAGGAAATGATATTAATTTGAGGAACAGTCCGCTAATGCAAATTGATACCGAGAATGAAATCGGTCGCTCGCTTTTTCCATTCGATCACGGCTCACGAATTGTAATAAAGCTTATTGATTTGAAAAAGCGAGCGACCGATTTCATTCTCGGTATCAATTTGCATTTGCGGACTGTTCCTCACATTAATATCATTTCCTTTTGTTTGGAAAAGAGAGACACTGGCAGCGGTACACTCTACCCATGATTATGGGTTTTGGTCAAATGTGTAATCAAGGATGATGGTAAGTGTTGAGGGATGTGTCATAGATTCGAACGCTTAAGTGTGGAAGAGAGAGGCGAAATAGGACGACGTTTGAGTAGTCGCTATGTTACACCGGTCTGGTCCAACTCCTCTGGCACCATTAAGCGTTTAGTGTGGTTTGCAAAGTTGACGATGGTGGAGATATGTTAGTTGTCGAATATGTCATTGACAGAGTAGTCCCGGAAATATTGACCTCTCATTTGGGCAATAGCCAGGCACTGTCCGTTACGTTCACTTTGTATTACTTATCTATTTAATTATTTCTCCATATCAATTTACTCGTTTCATTTCTACCATACGGTACGCCCTGCCGTTTGTGTTACGTGACGAGAGCTTTGACTAGCATACACTAAACCCCAAGAAACTTGGATTTCTATAACAGCTTGTAATATGTCGCAGCGAATGGTAAAGACCCGTCAGTGTGAGATTATCTTACTGTGAAATAATGAAAGGAGTCAAAGCAGGTACTCAGACCAATGGCATAACGATGCTTTATTCATGGGCATTGCATGTGAAGAGTGTTCCTGCTCTATTGTGGCAAGCAAACTCCAGATCCCCACCAACAAAGGATTAAAACAAAGGCCATTAGAAAAGCCATGGATCATACTCTAGGCGAGAGCGGCTTTGGTTTACTTCTAGAACACACTCTACAACCAAGTTGAGCACAGTGGTTTTTGGCGACGGGCCACATGGCGTGGGTCAAAAGGCACATTGTGTTTAGAGCTCCCGCCAAGTGGCCGTCCTCTAAACACACTGTGCCACTTGGCGTGGATTTAGCAAGGGGAATAAAGGCACGGATTTTTAGCAAGGATTTTAAAATTCCGTGCCTCTAATATTCTCCGAGAGTTTCCACGCCAACTGGCGGGAGCTTTAAACACACTACGCGCCTCGTTGTGTGAATCCGGTGACTAGTGGCGGGAGCTCTAAACACACTGGGCCTTTTGACCCACGCCATGTGGCCCGTCGCCGCATGGCGTAGTGTGGACAGACCCTAAGGCTTTTAGGTGTTCCTTAGCCTTAGGCTTAAGTGTCCTACCGCGGATCTTTCACTTTCTCAAAGTATGTAGTTCTTTAAGCTTTGGTTTCTAAAGCTCTTCGAGATCAAAGTTAAAAAACTAGCAGGTTAAAGTTATAAATATACAATCAACTTGTAAGTACTTGTAGTTAATTACCAAAAAACAAATGATAGATATCAGTTGTTTTTTAAATATTTATAACTGGAGAACGATCGAAGAAGCTTTACATTATTTATAAAAAGTTGTTTCCCAGGTCTGGAATTGTCACATAAAGGTATTAAATGCAATTTCACGAGCAAGAAAATTGAGTTATTATTAATTCAACTTTATTATTAAGAATCCAGGATCATTGCCAATCAAATACTTACGCTTTTTATAAAACTTACTGGGCGGCGCTCAGCTTGTAGCGCGATGCGTTACTGTGCCGCGCCGCGCACTTAATAAGGCTTCTCACAGCGACACTGGCTAGATCGGCGAAATGCGCTACTGTGCCGCGCCGAGCTGCCATGAATTGACATCGTCAATTAAGCGCTCAGCCTGTCATTCCGCCGAATCTTTATTTATGTTTATGAACATAATAGCCTGGGGTCCTCAGGTAATTAAAAACTAACTGCAACTTTTACCATTTACATCTTCTATGTCTTTAAAATAACTAGCTATTTGTTGTTTGACTACATATCATGACAATATACTATTCTACTAGTACTAGTACTATCTAGTCGCCTTTGGATCGTGCGCGCGTACTATAATAATAAAGTGCACGGCACGAATGTGTTTTCGATACGAATGTTTCTCCAACGTGATTCGTACGTGCAGTCACTTTTGCATTTTGGTCAAATTAGCTATGAGTACTGCACTTTCTTCTGTGATTTTGTTTTTTTATCCGCCAAACTAGGTATAAATATAATGTTTTAATTTCTACAGGTTCAGCTGAACACCTACCCCTATTTACCCCTTATTGCGGAGTAGGGATTCTCACGACGTGCTAAGCATTAGAAGAATATATCAATTAACAACTGCCACTCCTCAATCCTCATCAGTTATAAAATAGTCAGACAGTGGGTGCATCTGAAAAAATGTCACTTTACGATCATGACAGTGAACTAACTTCGAAATCATTTGCTTGATCGTAAAAATTGTTTAAGTTTGAAATTTTGCTTTGCCGTCAAAACTTAGCAAAACTGTTAAAAAGTGAAAAATCTGATTGAAAAATGAATACTCAACATATTTAATTGTTCTGTTAGGACGCCATTACCATGAAAGAAATGTGCCGTTTACGATGGAGTCCCAACAGTACAGCTTTACATCTATGGAGACATGACAAGGATTCTGATCTTCATCATTACCGTTATTATATATGGTCGTTTTGTTCATGGAAAGTGTCGCAGATGATTATCATGGTAAGATTTGATAGCAGTTTGATACCACACGATCTAGAATCCTACCCTCTTCATCTCAAGACAGTGTAGAATGCAAAACAAAAATGTGTCTTCGATACGAATGAATTAGCCTAGGTTATATTTTAATTTCTACCCGTCCAGCTGAAAGCGTAACCCTATTGTGAAGTAGGGATTCTCACGACGTGTTAATCTTTATAAGAATAGATCAATTAACAACTGCACTGTATCATATTTAGATACTTCTTGACTCATCATATTCATACTTGACTTACTTGACTTAAGCCTAAGGCGGGTAGTGTTCCCGAGATCCATTGACAACAATTCTCCACAGCTTTCTGTCCTCCATCAGTCTAGCTATCTCATCTACTGACTTCAGCCCAGTATCTGCTTTTAGGTTATCTAGTAGTGTTAAGTAAGGTCGCCCCCTGTTAGTATGCCCATGACTCGGCTTCCAGAGGATCAGTTTGTTCAGTGTCAGCTCCGGATGTCGATGAGCATGACCTGAAAGTCTGAGCCTTCGTTGGGTTATCTCGGAGCCGACTTTGAGAAGTTCACCGTACAGGCTGTGGTTGCTGACATGGTCTTGATATTGATTGATGTTAAGGGCCATTCTTAACATTCGCGTATAGCAACCATCAACCATCTTCTCTAGTCTTTTCGTCATAGTCCAAGTCTCGGAACCGTAAAAAAGCACCGACTCGACGAGTGCTGTAAACACTCTGATCTTGATAGACTTCCTAAGCTTAGAATTCCAAAGTTTTTTGAGTGTGTGGCATGCTCCCCATGCTCTTCTTTTCCAAACCCTGATATCACTCTCACTGTCTCTGATTCTAGAACCCAGGTAAGTGAAGTCATCCACATGCTCTATTGTGCTGTTACCCACGGACTTGATGGTATCAGGATGCTCCATGTTCTGAGTAAATGTAATGGATTTGGCTTTCCCTTCATTCATTCTAAGTCCCACTGTAGCAGCAACTCTTTAGGTCTTTCTACCTCTTGCATCAGCGACTCAGCCTCCTTTATATTATTATAGTATCCGCTATCAGAATTCAGAGGAATGTCATCCGCAAAACCAGTGTCCGATATCTTCTCCGCCTTGACTCTCCTTATCCAATAAACTTCGAAATCATTTGCTCGATCGTAAATATTTTTTAAGTTTGACATTTTGCTTTGCCGTCAAAACTTTCTATTCAGTTTTGGTACCAAAACTGTTAAAATGTGAAAATTATGATTGAAAAATGATTACTTAACATATTTTATTATTTTACTAGGATGCCATTACCATAAATAAAAAGAAATCGAGAGTGCCGTTTATCTTGGACTGAATAACGATGGGGTTCTAACAGTACAGCTTTACAGCTATTCTGGAATGATAAGGAAACGGATCTTGATCATTACCGTTATGGTCGTTTTGTTCATGGAAAGTGTCGCAGATGATTATCATGGTAAGATTTTATACTTATAGCAATTTGTATAATCGTTACAATTTAATTTTAACTCATTGAGGTGATCCGTGATGGTGATACATTTACTGGGGTCCTCGTACTTTATAATATACTTTCAGGATGGGAATATGTAAAGATAGATACAATGATACCACACGATCTAGAATCCTACCCTCTTCACCTCAAGACAGTCTCGAAAATAAAGGATGGAGATTTCATTAATGTGCTTATCGATCCAAGCAATGAAATTTCCTTGTCCTTATATTTCACACCTCTTGATGTTGAAATTTATCTTTTCGTGTTTAATGAGAATTTGTGTGCATCTAGGAACGGGCATGCTAATACCACAATAGATGGTGATTTTATAACAAACAGCACTGAGAATATCTGGTCAATACGAAAGACAAACATTTCACTAGACCTAGATGTGAATAGCATAACATTGTTCCGATACAATTTCTCGAAGATCGAACAGGAGTGTGTAAGTCTACATTCGATAAATGTTGTCGGGATTTATTTCACGTCGGACTTCTCAAGCGATGTAATTGATGAACTGCAGTACAAACCCCACAATAGAGGTAATAAGACATTATCTCATTAGAACTACGAAAATCTAATTCCAGACCAGAAAATCCTAAAACAGAATAGTAATACTCCCCAGAACATACATATTAAATATTCATTAATACATTCCTGTCGACATTTTTATTTGTTGAGAGTTTAAATTTAAACTGGTCTAGAAATAGAATTAGAAATTGCACTGTATGTATTTTTTTTTCAAAGTACATACATACTAATTAGGGGTCGTTATATTATGTGATAACATTTTGGGCAATTTGTACCCCCGCCCCCTTCTATAAATAAACCACACTAGCGTAATCATGCAATCATTTTTATTATGTGAAAATGTGAACGACCCCTTAACATGCTTAAGATCTGATAAACCACTTCAGCTAGTGAATGAAGGTAGAAAAACGTAGATTTCTGTGAATAATATCCTTACCTCATTTTCTAGATCATAATCATAAACTTAACTTTCTCAGATTACTCCGATTGTCAGGTGAAGGAAGTAGGTAATCCTCCATACTTGAAATTGGCATGCAAATATGACAACACTACCTGGTTTTCGCTGCCCCTTCACTAATAACTACTATACAGTCGGCAGTACATTAAGATGTGTTATAACGTTATTTAACTCAGCATGTCCAAAGGACACACATTTTTATCAAGCGTGTGGACACAGTGATTGTACTGGATATCAAGTACTGGAGCATTCGACACTCTTCTGTTCAACGTATGTATGCGATATCAGAAACCGTTCATCAGCTTACCAACAACCTCAAGCAGGTACAATGAACGAGGCTGAATTTTCTTGCAATGGGAAATATGATTGCCTCAATACTAAAGTAGATGAGCAGTTAGATTGTCGGTTTGATGAGGAAGATCAGTATCAGTGCAAGGACAACTCTAGTTTAAGAACTAGGAAGAAACTAGCAGCCTCAAAGACGTGTGACAACAAATGCGACTGTTACGATTGTGACGATGAAGCTCATTGTAATAGTTTTCACTATGGAATTGAATGTGAATTGAAGGACAAAGGTTCTAATTTTGGTCATTACTACGACGGTGGAAGTTACGCAGCCCCAGGAAATATTTGCGATGGTATTGAACATTGCACTGACAGAAGCGACGAAAAAAATTGTTCTCAATCAAATAAGACTTGCCATGACAGTTGGCACGGTGATGTTCGTTACTTGAAAGATAACCAAATATGTGCAGTTCCCCGTGGTTCTGCACTCTGTTCAGATGGTAAAGATCAAGTAAACTGTTCAGACCCTCATAAAATAGCTATGTCTTGCTTATTGGCAGGATCTCCCACTAACATCTCAAAATTTGCTGTCTGCAAAGACTACCCGTTGTGTGACGATGACTATAACAACAATTGCCTAGAACCAGAGGGAGGGTGTTCTGTCCACAAGAGCTTTCTCTGTGATGGAATAGCAGACTGTCCAGGAGGTTCTGATGAGAGTGAAGTATACTGCTCTCACATGTCCAGTTTCAACTGTACAAGAAGAGTAGCCAGATTGGAAGCAAAGGGCAACAAAATCGTCCACCCCTTTCCTTTAAGCTGGGCGAATGATAATGAAATAGATTGTATGGACGGGAAAGATGAGGACGATACTTATTGGAATGTGTGTGAGTTCGGATCGATTAAACTGTTTATCGAAAAAGAAAGTCGCTGCATGGATGTGAAGAAATGTAGAGAGCAAGAAGAGAGGTTTATAAGTGTAAAGAACCTGTGTGATAGAGTTGAAAGCTGTGGGGGAGAGAACGATTTATGTGGAGTCTCTAGAGGCATTCAAACAACTTGGAACACTCTCATCGAACAAAAGGCTGCGGACACAAAAGTAGTATCGTATTGTTTGAAGGGGTTACTGAATCTTCAACGCTCTGCAAGCCTTCTGCTTCTTGAGAGGGGTACCATCTCCAAACGCATGGGACACTGCACAATTTGTGAGAAAAGGCGGCAAGTTAAATTTACCGAACAGCAAGTTTGACTGCAGGTTCGTATACGGTGAGATGTATGTTTATCTGGCTTGTTCCAACTCCTGCTTAGCATCCTCCACACCGTGTCCTTTGAGGACAATTCCTCCTGACACTTGTGTCAACAAGATGAATGAAAGAGTCTTCACAGTTACTGACTCTAACAATCTTACAGTTTCTCTGAGAAAACTGAGGGAGTACCACAATGAAATTTACCCGTGTGACAATAAGAACTGTGTGCTATACAACGAAGTTTGCAATCTAGTTGATGATTGTGGGGATGGAAGTGATGAAGTTAACTGCACTAATCACTTTTACTGCCCAGAATATAAAGAGTACATACCGCTTACCTCCAAATGTGATGGTCAGGTTGATTGCAGAGATTTCTACGACGAGTGTAACCATGACTGCGTCACTACACAGAGGTACATATTCGGCAACAATATTCTGAGAGGCTTGTCGTGGACAGTGGGAATTCTTGCTATCTTGTTCAATGGTTTCAACATCGTTCATTCTATACTTGAAGCAAGAACAAGAGAGACGTTTGGAGGTCTGATGAACAAATGTTTTATCATTCTCATAAGTTTGGGAGACTTCATAATGGGAATATATTTGGTGGTCATAGCTTGTGTTGATCAACAGTTTGGCGGAAGATATTGTGAATCTAAGTACATCTGGATGTCCTCACAATGGTGCTCACTACTTGGAATTATGAGCACATTTGCAACTCAGATCTCACTCTTTTCGATGACAGGTCTGAGTCTGTTCCGAATCTGGACAGTTGGAGATATAATTCAACGTGATAGATCCTCAGCCAAGTCAAAATTACAGCTGATTCTAACGATATCAACAATATCATTTTTATCAGCTGCTATGGCATACATACCGGTGTTGACTCAATTGGAGGACTTTTTCGTGAACGGACTCTACTACCACGACAACCCTCTTTTCACTGCGTCCGTATCGAAAGATATCCACCGCCAAATATTCCGCAGCAATTATGGATACATGAAGAACACTGATATGTCGTGGAAGTTGATACGATCAATCGTAAGGGACATGTTTACATCTGAATATGGAGGTAAGATATATTTGAACAGGATAAAATTCAATTTTACCTAATTTAGATTACTCAAATTAGTGAAGATGATTTTGACTTTTTGTTAGCAAAGAAGAAACAAATAAGTTGAAAAATATACTAACCGGTAGCATTTTAGGAATAGAAGGAAAAGCAATCCATTTCTACGGAAGTGATGGAGTCTGTATTTTTAAGTACTTGGTGACAAAAGAAGACCCTCAAAAGTGGTACAGTTTAACAATTCTGGCAATCAACTTCGTCTGTTTTGTCATCATATCGGTATGCTATATATTTATAACTGCCAGAGTTGTCCGCTCATCAAAGAATACCTCGAGAAACGACAACACCCAACACACAAGGGACCTCCAGTTGAAAATCAGTGCCATCATCTTTACTGACTTTATGTGCTGGATACCGCTGACCGTCGTTTGCTTCCTGCACTACGGAGATATCATCAACGCCACCAAATGGTATCCCTACTTCTCAATCGCACTGCTACCGATCAACTCCGTGATAAACCCACTGCTTTACAACGGGGATCTAGCAAAGATGTTGATTGGTCCAGTCAGAGTTTTAAACAGATATATGCAGGAAACGAAAGCTAGATGGACAACTACTTGAACTAGACGAAGAAAAGTGCAAAATGCAAGCAAAGATAATACTTGTGCAATAAGTGAACTATAAAAGCACCTGACCTCTCGAACAAGGCTGGAAATTTAACAGGAGCAAGTAAAATCGGGTATCGTAGCCCGCCTTTTTTTTCTTTTTTTGAGAGGCTTGACTTGGATGGCCCACGAAAAGATAACATGAAGATGCTATGCCTGCCTCTGGGGTATGGTGACTCAGAAGGAGGTTGCCAGAGTTATTCAAGTGAACCAGCCTGCTATTTTATCTTAAAATCTTAATTAACTTGATAAAGTTTTGCACGTTGTCGGAGGAACCGTTTGACACGTGCACTAGATTTACCTCTCTATCTATTTTGTTTTATTTTTAGCCTATATGAGTATAGAATTATAAAACCTTGTGTGGAAACGTTTTATTTTTTTAGTTTTCTAGACGAACTTTATTACTAATAGTAATAGTAATTTTTACTCATAAACCCGTCACATAAACATATTATCTGATTATCATTGTTATTGAAATATTGGAATTTCAGTTCCTCATAGTGGTCAGTACACATGCAAAGTGTCTTCAAACAACCCTAGATTTGGGTAAGATTGGGAAACAAAAAGAGAGACTCTTAAAACAACGATAACACGGCCGACAAGAACAAAGACCCATTTTCAGTTAACCGGCAAACATTAGGCAGTTTTTGACCGTCATAGTTATACTGTTATGACCGTTGAAGTAGAGCCAACGAAGATACAAACTATTCACAATGCCGACCCACTTTTAAGAATAGAGACATTTTCCACATTTACAAGTCACATGACATACTTCCGCAAAATGTATTAAAATTCGTGTCATGATAATCAAATAATTTAACCAAATCCGCCACGACTTGCCAAAATGCCGCATATATATTGTTTCCTTTTCAGACTGTACCTTACTTATGTTTAATTTACACTAAACACCGCACCTGAGTGTTGCCTCGGATTATGTAATATTACGAAAAGCATTGATGGTAAATACGTCAAAAACTCGCCTCTAAATACGCCGTATTCAAAAATTCTAAGAAATGCGTGAAATACGGCAAAATTTGGCGCATAAATTCTTTGCAGATGGTAAAATTTTTCAAAATACGCGCGTATCTCTTTCGAAATACGTGATTACAGATTCTGATTAGTGATATTTGCGCGCGCGTCGCTGGCCCAGTGGTATATATGATATACTTATATAATAGCAATACTGACAGTTGTTCTGGAGACTTTACGGTGCTCGAATGAAAACAATGCAGCGACTTGCTATTCTTATTGCTTATGCTGCGAACAAACCGATCAGTCAGTCTGCTGCAGAGCAGAGCTTCTCAAGTTATAAAGCAGTTATGCCTCCCTCGAGGAATAGACTTTCACCCGACCCAGCAAACCCTACCGACTGGTGTATATCTCCAAAAGTAAAATAAATAGAACCTTCCGGTTTTCAACAAAATTTTTGTAGGTTTACAACCTACCAGGACTCGCGCCGATATGGAACAGATATTTTACGAGTATCACCCGTTTACGAGTATCACCCGTTTACGAGTATCACCCGTTAACAACATTTCCGTCTCGTTAATTTAAAGTTAGCTCCCCAGGAGCCAAATTTGGGACAACTTAGATTCTGAATTAAACCGAAAAGTTTGATTTTGGGCTAAATAAAAGATCACAGCTTTTAAACTTTGTTAAGTAATGTCGTTGTCATGACTACTAGTACTAGGCTAAATGCAGCGTGCGAAAAGTAAACTTGACGTGACGCGCGACGACAAACGTGCTGTTTAAAATATATCACCTCTTATCTAGCGAGCCCAGCAGGCGGTAAGGTTTTCTGGGAGACCCAGTTCCAGTGCATTTTTATCTATTACAATATTCGCAGACTAAGATTTGTAGGTTTACAACCTACCAGGACGCGCGCCGAGTTGGACTCGTCGACGGTCCAATATATGGAACAGATATTTTACGAGTATCACCCGTTAAACTAAGATCACAAGTCTCTCTTGCTTGAATTTTGAAACCGGATTAACCCGGACTTCCCAGTGGCATAAATTTAAAAAGTGACTAGGAATCCAGCCTAGCGGAAAGAAAAAACGGCTATAATAAATCATGTTTATGAACATGATAGCCTGAGGTTCCCAGGTAATTTAAACCTAGTATCAATAACAAAGAAGAGTGCGAGAAGCTTAAGGGATTTCTTTTACAACATATTCAGAGACAAATTTAAACAAATAGCACACGACCCTTATCACCATTTTCAATGTAATATATAATACCATTTGATGTAACCTGTATTCAGTGTATGTAATTTTAATTTAGCATTTTAACTAGTACTAGTAGTAGTATAGAAGCATTTATAATCATATTCATATACTAACATTTATACCAATTTTAGCCTGAAGATGGCGTTGCGCCGAAAATTTGCCCTTACACCTAACTTTCTTGTTTCATTTGTCCTTGTCTCTTCCAACCGGATATTATCCAGATATCAATCATAAAACCGTTCACATGTAAATTGCAACCAAGTACGATGACTTGGCATTATCATTGATAATATAAATATTGCGCAAATACGACCTCAAAAAAAGTGACATACAACAGATTTATACCGACAGTTAATCAGAAAAAAATCCAACCACGTCGCGTGACACAAAAACCATCCAATCAGAAAACAAGACTATTCAAAAACAAATCTGAATATTACAATATCTCCTGTTCATTACAATAACACTAAATTCCTCTAGTCCTCTTCATCCATAACCTCAGTCCCCTCCTCCTGTACCTCCAACACTATTACTTCGCACAAAGTGAGGACTCCTTCACCCACCTTCTTCACTGTCACCTCTCTTCCTTCTTTACCGTCACACAGTACTCTGTACATCTTCCTCATTTCATCGTACTCACTTCTCCGCACTTCTCATCTCCTACCCATACCTGCAAAGGATAAACATCTGAACAATGTGTGGACATTTGTTTAGATCTGAGCTACATTTGCAAATAATTCTTGTGATCATTTCAATAATAATATTCCGAGTCAAATTTTTGTTCAGTGATAAATTAAGTCATATTATTTTAGTGGGAACATTACCTGAACGCCATTAATGCGCTGAGAGAAAGCATCCATTCTATTGACGATAACTACAGACCTAACAACAGTGCCCTGATCAAGCTTCACTCTCCACCAAGTGCCGTCACCAGAGTTACCGTCACCAGAGTTACTGTCACCCGAGTTACTGTCACCCGAGTTACTGGTCTCCGACCATGTGCAGGAGTTACTCCGAATCTTCCCACTTGTGTTACCGTCTACAGCTCTCCCTGCGTTCTTTGCACTGTTGTGTCCCTGGCTAGCTTCTCGTCCCAGTGCCACGTTAGTGTAGGTAGGAATGTGAGGAATGTTCCTGGACTTCACCACAACCTGAACTTCACACACACTCATCACACCCTGGTCCAGAGTTAGTGAGACTGTGCTCCCTCTCCTCCCTCCACACTCTACAAAGTAAATGTTCTCTCCCTCCTTGTAAGTTATCGTCCCACACTGGAAGTCTCCGACCCACACTGCAGTGTTGTTGATCCTCTCCTGTTTACTATCAGCTCTGTTGTACACCACCACTCTCTCCACCGGGTACTTGACCCCCACCTCCCATCCCTCCAGATCCACTCTCCACTGGATCTTGTTACCAGGCTGTGTCAGTGTACACGAGTCTCCCTTCCAGTGGGTAAAGGTTAACCCGTCTATAGCTCTGCTAGCCTCGCCCCCTAAACTTGTGGATGTTTGGTAAGCTCGTCCTGCTGGGGCCACGTTTATCAGAGGTTCTGAAGTGGAGTCCTGTTCCTGCACAAACACCTCAACCTCACACAGTGTCAGAGCTATTTTCTCCTGTCTGATAGTTATCCTACCCCCTGTAGAGTTACACGGTATGTTGTACAGTATTTCACCTTCCACATGAGCTATCCGACCACATAACTCATCCTCCAGCCACACCTCCGCTCCGTGCAACCGTTCCCCACAACAATCCTTCCTGTTGAATATCACCACACTCTTGACCCCGTACTTTACTCCAAGCCTACCCCCTGGTAGCCACAGTGTCCACGTGTTCAAAGTCTGAGACTTGGTCATACTACAGCTGCCTTTATTCAGAGCACCTGTCCTCTTCCCGTCTACTGCTCTAGAGGCGTTGAACCTGTCCTGGTAGTCAGACGATTGGGTTGCTGTACTGTTGAGTGCTATATTTACGTAGGGGAAGTGAGAGTGTTGTTCTGATACCATCACCTGTACTTCACACAGTGATAACATTTCCTTCTTTTGCTTTATCAATACCTCGTTTCCTGGAAGTGGAGAGGCCGATTTATATTTATTTTACTGTCTTACGATTGAAAAATAAATCTGATCAGCTTTTGATGCCGTTAGCACAATTAAGTACAAGATCTGTCTGATAATAAATGTTTTGTTAAATTGACCTAGGTAATTGAACGTAAAAAATGTACTCACCATAGGTTTGATTACAGTTTATTTTGTAAACTGACTGATCTTTAACATAGTTAATAGTACCACACAAAATTGGAGAGTCTTTATTAACTGTCTTTACAAACACCTGTTATTAAATTTATCAATAACGATGTTGTATTTTGGTGAGGCTGAAAGCTGAATCTTTATTGTTGCCGTTTAAATTTAGTTTTCATTGTAAATAGGTATAATGTATAAGATGAACTTTCGTGCATTGAGAAAGATCTGAGCCTAGGCGCCTATACCTGAACATCGTGGATTCTCTTCTGCCTGTTATCCAGCCTATTGTAGATGAGAACGTGGTCTACTGGTACAGCCAGGTTTAAAAAGGAATGTCTCAGCTTGACGCTCCACCAGTTCTCCTCCTCTGAAGCCGTCAGCGCACAACTCCCGTCACTCAGCTTCCCACTAATGTTCCCATCTATAGCTAGATCAGCTCTACTCCCACTTTTAGAGGAGCTCGCTTGTGCGTATCCTCCTGGTGCAACATTACGGTACCCACTATTACCACTATTACCACTATTACCACTACTGTCGCTTATGTCGCTTGTGTCGCTTGTGTCGCTTGTGTCGCTTGTGTCGCTTGTGTCGCTTGTGTCGCTTGTGTCGCTTGTGTCGCTTGTGTCACTTTTGTCGCCTGTGTCGCTTGTGTCGACGATACAGGCCAGCGCTATCGCAAACAGCACAACTAAACGGAACATGTTTTAAAAAGTGAGAAACAATTTCTAAACTTTAAGGAGTACGTTCTTTATTTGCGTTTTAAGCCCAGTAACCTCCTTTGTTGGATTGTCTTGAAAAGGACAAAAGAATTCCTGGTCGAAGAGTCTTGTCAGTGGTTCGGCCCTCCTGACATATTGTTAGCTAACAAGGGTTTTACAAACAATGGGTATAATTATTATACTCCACAATTAAAGCTTTATAAAGGTCCGGTCATGTGGAAGCTTGCTTTAAGGCCTTCTCAATTCTAGCACGATCTCAATCATTAGTGTACACTGTACATTCATAACACTTTCAATTGAAACTTACTTTAATTTTTGGGTGACGGACGTATTAGTTCAATAAACAATCCCAGGACGTCATTTATATTTTGTATTTCAATTTTGCTGAAGATAAACCTCGTCCAAAATATATTTTTATAAAATTTTAGATTTTCATCGAATTTGTGTCTTTCAAAAAGTTAAACGATGATGATAAAAGAAATTAAATTAAAAATCACCGAACTTATTCAACAAAATCTAAAACACTTTTGATCGGGTAGAAAAAAATAAAACGATTCCACACAAGTTTTTATAACTGCAGGCTTAAAATGAAACAAAATAGATAGAGAGGTAAATCTAGCGCACGTGTCGAACAGTTCCTCCCATGCAACATGCAACACTTTATCAATTAAGATTTTAAGATAAAATAGCAGGCTGGTTCACGATACCCGATTTTACTTGCTCCTGTTAAATTTCTAGCCTTGTTCGAGAGGTCAAGTGCTTTTATAATTCACTTATTGCACAAGTAGAGGTGGGGAGAGGGTTTCGTTTCTCCGAATTATCTTTGCTTGCATTTTGCACTTTTCTTCATCTAGTTGTCCATCTAGCCTTCGTTTCCTGCCTATATCTGTTTAAAACTCTGACAGGACCAATCAACATCTTTACTAGATCCCCGTTATAAAGCAGTGGGTTTATTACGGAATTTATCGGTAGCAGTGCGATTGAGAAGTAGGGATACCATTTGGTGGCGTTGATGATATCTCCGTAGTGCAGGAAGCAAACGACGGTCAGGGGTATCCAGCACATAAAGTCAGTAAAGATTATGGCACTGATTTTCAACTGGATGTCCCTTGTGTGTTGGGTGGTGTCGTTTCTCGAGGTATTCTTTGATGAGCGGACAACTCTGGCAGTTATAAATATATAGCATACCGATATGATGACAAAACAGACGAAGTTGATTGCCAGAATTGTTAAACTGTACCACTTTTGAGGGTCTTCTTTTGTCACCAAGTACTTAAAAATACAGACTCCATCACTTCCGTAGAAATGGATTGCTTTTCCTTCTATTCCTGAAATGCTACCGGTAAGTATATTTTTCAACTTATTTGTTTCTTCTTTGCTAACAAAAAGTCAAAATCATCTTCACTAATTTGAGTAATCTCAATAAGGTAAAATTGAATTTTATCCTGTTCAAATATATCTTACCTCCATATTCAGATGTAAACATGTCCCTTACGATTGAGCGTATCAACTTCCACGACATATCAGTGTACTTCATGTATCCATAATTGTTGCGGAATATCTGGCGGTGGATATCTTTCGATACGGACGCAGTGAAAAGAGGGTTGTCGTGGTAATAGAGTCCGTTTACGAAAAAGTCCTCCAATTGAGTCAACACCGGTATGTATGCCAGAGCAGCTGATAAAAATGTTATTGTTGATATTGTTAAAATCAGCTGTAATTTTGACTTGGCTGAGGATCTATCACGTTGAATTATATCTCCAACTGTCCAGGTTCGGAACAGACTCAGACCTGTCATCGAAAAGAGTGAGATCTGAGTTGCAAATGTGCTCATAATTCCAAGTAGTGAGCACCATTGTGAGGACATCCAGATGTACTTAGATTCACAATATCTTCCGCCAAACTGTTGATCAACACAAGCTATGACCACCAAATATATTCCCATTATGAAGTCTCCAAAACTTATGAGAATGATAAAACATTTGTTCATCAGACCTCCAAACGTCTCTCTTGTTCTTGCTTCAAGTATAGAATGAACGATGTTGAAACCATTGAACAAGATAGCAAGAATTCCCACTGTCCACGACAAGCCTCTCAGAATATTGTTGCCGAATATGTACCTCTGTGTAGTGACACAGTCATGGTTACACTCGTCGTAGAAATCTCTGCAATCAACCTGACCATCACATTTGGAGGTAAGCGGTATGTACTCTTTATATCCTGGGCAGTAGAAGTGATTAGTGCAGTTAACTTCATCACTTACATCCCCACAATCATCAACTAGGTTGCAAACTTTGTTGTACAGCACACAGTTTTTATTGTCACACGGGTAAATTTCATTGTGGTACTCCCTCAGTTTTCTCAGAGAAACTGTAAGATTGTTGGAGTCAGTAACTGTGAAGACTCTTTCTTTCATCTTGTTGACACAAGTGTCAGAAGGAATTGTCCTCAAAGGACACGGTGTGGAGGATGCTAAGCAGGAGTTGGAACAAGCCAGATAAACATACATTTCACCGTATACGAACCTGCAGTCAAACTTGCTGTTCGGTAAATTTAACTTGCCGCCTTTTCTCACAAATTGTGCAGTGTCCCCTGCGTTTGGAGATGGTACCCCTCTCACGAGGCAGAAGCTTGCAGAGCGTTGAAGATTCATCAACCCCTTCAAACAATACGATACTACTTTTGTGTCCGCAGCCTTTTGTTCGATGAGAGTGTTCCAAGTTGTTTGAATGCCTCTAGAGACTCCACATAAATCGTTCTCTCCCCCACAGCTTTCAACTCTATCACACAGGTTCTTTACACTTATAAACCCCTCTTCTTGCTCTCTACATTTCTTTACATCCATGCAGCGACTTTCTTTTTCGATAAACAGTTCAATCGATCCGAACTCACACACATTCCAATAAATATCGTCCTCATCCTTGCCGTCCATACAATCTATTTCATTATCATTCACCCAGCTTAAAGGAAAGGGGTGGATGATTTTGTTGCCCTTTGCTTCAAATCTGGCTACTCTTCTTGTACAGTTGAAACTGGACATGTGAGAGCAGTATACTTCACTCTCATCAGAACCTCCTGGACAGTCTGCTATTCCATCACAGAGAAAGCTCTTGTGGACAGAACACCCTCCCTCTGGTTCTAGACAATTGTTGTTATAGTCATCGTCACATAACGGGTAGTCTTTGCAGACAGCAAATATTGAAATGTTAGTGGGAGATCCTGCCAATAAGCAAGACATAGCTATTTTATGAGGGTCTGGACAGTTTACTTGGTCTTTACCATCTCCACAGACCCCTAAACCACGGGGAACTGCACAGATTTGGTTATCCTTCAAGTAACGAACATCGCCTTGCCAACCGTCATGGCAAGTCTTATTTGATTGAGAACAATTTTTTTCGTCGCTTCCGTCAGTGCAATGTTCATAACCATCGCAAATATTTGCTGGGGCTGCATAACTTCCACCATCGTAGTTACCCCAAGAACCTTCGTCCTTCAATTCACATTCAACTCCATAGTGAAAACCATTACAATGAGCTTCATCGTCACAATCGAAACAGTTGCATTTGTTGTCACACGTCTTTGAGGCTGCTAGTTTCTTCCTAGTTCTTAAACTAGAGTTGTCCTTGCACTGATACTGATCTTCCTCATCAAACCGACAATCTAACTGCTCATCTACTTTAGTATTGAGGCAATCATATTTCCCATTGCAAGAAAATGTGGCCTCGTAAAATTTACCTGCTTGAGGTTGTTGGTATACTGATGAACGGTTTCTGATATCGCATACATACGTTGAACAGAAGAGTGTCGAATGCTCCAGTACTTGATATCCAGTACAATCACTGTGTCCACATGCTTGATAAAAATGTGTGTCCCTTGGACATGCTGAGTCAAAATCCGTTGAAACACAACCACTGTCGCTTTTATCGCCGACTGTATAGTAGTTATGAGTGAAGGGGCAGCGGAACCAGGTAGTGTTGTCATATTTGCATGCCAATTTCAAGTATGGAGGATTGCCTACTTCTTTCACCTGACAATCGGAGTAATCTGAGAAAATTAAGTTTATTAGTATAATCTAGAAAGTAATTGTAAAGTAATTAGATTAAACAACTTTTGACATAGAGATATTTTGACAGGAATAAATTGATGATTATTTATTATCAATATGTATATTCTGGGGTGTATTCTAGTATTCTGTTTCAGGATATTCTAGTCTCGAATTTGATTTTCACTTATTAATCTCTTATCACCTCTAATAATCTCTTATCACCTCTAATAATCTCTTATCACCTCTAATAATCTCTTATCACCTCTAATAATCTCTTATCACCTCTAATAATCTCTTATCACCTCTAATAATCTCTTATCACCTCTAATAATCTCTTATCACCTCTAATAATCTCTTATCACCTCTAATAATCTCTTATCACCTCTAATGTGGGGTTTGTACTGCAGTCCAACAACAGTGGTTGGGATCCATGGAAACGATTTTTCAGACGACGTGAGATAAATCCAAAGAACATTTATCGACCGTAGACTTATACACTCCTGTTCGATCTTCGAGAAATTGTATTGCAACAATGTTATGCTATTCACATCTAAGTCTAGTGAAATGTTTGTCTTTCGTATTGACCAGATATTCTCGGTGGTGTTAGTTATAAAATCACCACCTAGTGTGGTATCTAAATAATGGTCCCCGTTCATGGATGCACACAAATGAGAATTAAACATGAAAATTCGAACGTGAAGAGGCATGAAGGATAATGTCAAAACAATGTCATATTTTTGATCGATAAGCACACTAATGCTATCTCCGTCCTTTATTTTAGAGACTGTCTTGAGATGAAGAGGGTAGGATTCTAGATCGTGTGGTATCATTGTATCTGTCTTTACATATTCCCATCCTGAAAGTATCATTATAAACTACAAGGATACCAGTAAATGTATCACCATCACGGATCACCTCAATGAGTTAAAATTAAATTGTAAAGATTATACAAACTGCTATAAAATCTTACCATGATAATCATCTGCGACACTTTCCATGAACAAAACGACCATAACGGTAATGATCAAGATACGTATCCTTATCATTCCTGAATAGCTGTAAAGCTGTACTGTTAGAACCCCATCGTAATTAAGTCCAAGATAAACGGCACTCTCGATTTCTTTTTATTTATGGTAATGGCATCCTAGTAAAATAATAAAATATGTTGAGTAATCAATTTTTAATCATAATTTTCCTATTTCAACAGTTTTTGTACCAAAACTGGATAAAAAATTTTGACGGCAAAGCAAAATGTCAAACTTAAAAATGTTTACGATCGAGCGAGTGATTTCGAAGTTTATTCACTGTGATCCTATATTAGCAACATTCTTTTCATATTATACCTTTAATGTCTGACCATGTTATTACTGATGACTAGGATGAGGATTTACCATTAAGCCTTATTGGATAAGGAGAGTCAAGGCGGAGAAGATATCAGACACTGGTTTTGCAGATGACATTGATCTGATAGCAGATACTGTAAAGGAGGCAGAGACGCTGATGCTAGAGGTAGAAAGGGTTGCTGCTACAGTGGGACTTAGAATGAATGAAGGGAAAACCAAATCCATTACTCAGAACATGGAGCATCCTGATACCATCAAGTCCCTGGATAACAGCACAATAAAACATGTGGAAGACTTCACTTACCTGGGTTCTAGAATCAGAGACAGTGAGAGTGATATCAGGGTTTGGAAAAGAAGAGCATGGGGAGCATGCCACACACTCAAAAAACTTTGGAATTCTAAGCTTAGGAAGTCTATCAAGATCAGAGTGTTTACAGCACTTGTCGAGTCGGTGCTTTTTTACGGTTCCGAGACTTGGACTATGACGAAAAGACTAGAGAAGATGGTTGATGGTTGCTATACGCGAATGTTAAGAATGGCCCTTAACATTAATCAATATCGAGACCATGTCAGCAACCACAGCCTGTACGGTGAACTTCCAAAAGTCAGCTCCAAGATAACCCAACGAAGGCTCAGACTTGCACTTGCAGGTCATGCTCATCGACATCCGGAGCTGACACTGAACAAACTGATCCTGTGGAAGCCGAGTCATGGGCATACTAACAGGGGGCGACCTTACCTAACACTACTAGATAACCTAACAGTAGATACTGGGCTGAAGTCAGTAGATGAGATAGTTAGTCTGATGGAGGACAGAAAGCTGTGGAGAACTGTTGTCAATGGTTGCTATACGCGAATGTTAAGAATGGCCCTCAACATCAACCAATATCGAGACCATGTCAGCAACCACAGCCTGTACAGTGTACGGTGAACTTCCAAAAGTCAGCTCCAAGATAACCCAACGAAGGCTCAGACTTGCAGGTCATGCACTTCGACATCCGGAGCTGACACTGAACAAACCAATCCTCTGGACGCCGAGTCATGGGCATACTAACAGGGGGCGACCTTACTTACCACTAGATAACATAAAAGCAGATACTGGGCTGAAGTCAGTAGATGAGATAGCTAGTCTGATGGAGGACAGAAAGCTGTGGAGAACTGTTGTCAATGGATCTCGGGAACACTACCCGCCTTAGGCTTAAGTCAAGTATGAATATGATGAGTCAAGAAGTATCAGTACCAATATAAATACAGTGCAGTTGTTAATCACAGTGCTGGCAAGCACGACCGTTGCATTTATTGTGGGTATACTATGTTCCCCATTTACTATTATACCCCCTTTACTATTATACCCCCTTTACTATTATACCCCCTTTACTATTATACCCCCTTTGGTACACGTTACAAGCCTCTTTTGTGCACGCGAAGCGTGCACTCCGGCCGGAGGCGGCGGCCGAAGGCCGCCGCCTCCGGCAGGAGTTTTCCAGGCATTAAGACTCATCGGAAGTCGTTCAGCAGATTTATTTTTAGTTCAAAACATTCTAATTTGATGTCAAAGATGACAGGAATAAAAAATATTTATGTTGAGATTTTTAAGAAATTTGCATAAAATACTCGCCAGCACTGTTATACGAAATTCGGTAAAAAACCCAAAATCGCCATATTCAGGTGCCTGAAAAACCATGTTAAAATTGAGTTAGAGATCTGAAATTTTTCAGGGCGTCTAGACGTTGACCAAATCGACTTTCAGGTTTCAGGAGCATCGGGAAATGGGTTTTCTAGAACCCTTGTTTTACGATAGATTGTCGTGATACATACATACATACATATATATATATATATACATATATTCAGGGATAGACGCTTTGCCAGTCAATTGTAGCCTGTATTTAAGTGTCCATAGATTCAAAAGTATAAAAGATAAAGCCATTTCCGACCACAGGTCTTGCAAATAATTGTTTACACTTTAGTTTTAATTGTATAAAAAAATTATTTGACGTCATAAACACCCCTTGATGACGTCATCAAGTTAACCGTTTTAAAAACTTGATTTTTGACAAAGTAATAACTTTTAAAATGAATTTTAAACCATTAAGGAGTAATTTTATTCAAAATCTGAGGAAATTTTCATCTTAGATAATTGTTCAAGCATTCTGAAAATCTACCGGAAAGTTTTTCTAGCTTGCTCCTTCATAAAGATATTCGTCATTGAAGTTTGTGCTTTTTCGAAGAATTATTTTATAAAAACGTCAATTTTGCGATTTAGTATTCTCTGGTGTTGGGTCATGCCTTGGGTTGTGGAGCTCAGTTCTGCTTCCTATAGGTATAAATTGTGCATTAGGCTAGTTTTAAAGTTGAAAATCGAAAAGTTGCACACGTGGGGACACGCCCAAATTGATAGAAAATTGCTAAAATCACTGAAAATTGCTGTTTTCGTCATTTTCTGTCAACTTTAGAGTGCCGTTGTGATTACAGTTCTTTTTGAAATACTTTGAAACTTTGCATGCTTATCAAGCTATATATAAAACAATTACATGCAAAAATTTACGGCGATTTAATATTGGATGCGCACGCAACGTCCGCTCAAAGTTTGCACGTGCGAAAGGTGAGAATTTTGCTCATTCGTGATTTCCAACAAATTCTGCTTTGCCACGACAGTTTAATGTCATTATATATGAATTTAATGCCAACTTGAATGAGTATTAAGTGGTATATTCAGTCAGTGATCGACCGATATGCTTCCCTAAACACAAGGAAATGTTTTTAAAGGAAAAATTTCGAAATCGTTGAAACTTCCTCCTTATTAATGAAGATATCAGTTTATATTTCGACTTTATAAAGTACCCTGACATTATAATCAAAAAGAGATGATATTTTACCAAAACCCATAATCATGGGTAGAGTGGACCGCTGCCAGTGTCTCTCTTTCCCAAACAAAAGGAAATGATATTAATTTGATTGACCGTTCTCAAATGCAAAATGATACCGAGAATGAAATCGGTCGCTCGCTTTTCCCATTCATTTACAATTGTAATAGATTAAGAAGAACTACCCAAAGGCAGCTGTACTCGGCAATCAGCAATGAAGATTCAATAAACTTCAGCTTGTTCAATAAGTAATAACTAACACCCTTGTCCCTTACCCCGAAATACTAAGTATCGACCCAAACGCAACCCAAAAATATTTTTACAGCATCTGATTGACGTAATCAATCGAAACTTATTTATACAATTCGTAAGCCGTGAATGAATGGGAAAAGCGAGCTACCGATTTCATTCTCGGTATCATTTTGCATTTGAGAACGGTCAATCAAATTAATATCATTTCCTTTTGTTTGGGAAAGAGAGACACTGGCAGCGGTCCACTCTACCCATGATTATGGGTTTTGGTAAAATTGATCTATTCTTATAAAGATTAACGCGTCGTGAAAATCCTTACTTCACAATAGGGTTACGCTTTCAGCTGGACGGGTAGAAATTAAAATATAACCTAATTCATTTGTATCGAAGACACATTTTTGTTTTGCATTCTACACTGTCTTGAGATGAAGAGGGTAGGATTCTAGATCGTGTGGTATCAAACTGCTATCAAATCTTACCATGATAATCATCTGCGACACTTTCCATGAACAAAACGACCATATATAATAACGGTAATGATGAAGAACAGTATCCTTGTCATGTCTCAATAGATGTAATTAAGCTGTACTGTTGGGACCCCATCGTAAACGGCACTTTCCATTTCTTTCATGGTAATGGCGTCCTAGCAGAACAATTAAATATGTTGAGTATTCATTTTTCAATCAGATTTTTCACTTTTTAACAGTTTTGCAATTGCTAAGTTTTGACGGCAAAGCAAAATGTCAAACTTAAACAATTTTTACGATCAAGCAAATGATTTCGAAGTTAGTTCACTGTCATGATCGTAAAGTGACATTTTTTCAGATGCACCCCCTGTCTGACTATTTTATAACTGATGAGGATTGAGGAGTGGCAGTTGTTAATTGATAAATTCTTCTAATGCTCAGCACGCCGCAATTAGGGGTATATATACTATATTAATATAGGGGTAGGTGTTCAACTGAACCTGTAGAAATTATAACATTATATTTACTTTTAGAGCTAGTTTGGCGGATTAAAGAAACAAAATTATAGAAGAAAGTACAGTTGACAGTTCTCATAGCTGATAGCTAATTTGACCAAAATGCAGAAGTGACTTCACGTACGAATCACGTTGGTAAAACATTCGTATCGTAAACACATTCGTGTCGTGCACTTTACGCGCGCACTCCAAAGGCGACTAGATAGTACTAGTAGATAGTCATGATATGTAGTCAAACAACAAATAACTAGTTATTTTAAAGACATAGAAAGTTGAACTAGTTTAGGACAACATCTTTCCTTGTTTTGAGATAAGTCAATTCTTACATTGCATTAACACAACACTTAATTGACGATGTCAATTCATGGCAGCTCGGCGCGGCACAGTAGCGCATCGCGCTACAACACAACACACTCACAGTATGAGGCAAGAGCAAATTTCTCACGGTGCCGGGAGCTAATTTCTCCTTATCAGTCTGTCACGTGACAGTTATTCCTCGAAATCAGTAATACGGGGGGGGGGGGGGTGTCACGTGATAGTATTTCGTCGAAATGGTAGGTTCACGTGACCACTGCGTACGAGTCACTGATCAGTCATGACCAAAAAGAATCATCTTCAAGCAAACACGGCGTGTGCCAACGTATTCAGTGCTTTGAGACCCTGAGGCGTTGTGCGACCCGCTGTTGTCTCTTTAATATGAAACTTGATTGTTTGTTGCCGTGTTGGGTGGTACAATAACATCTGATAGTTGCTTGGAAATGTATTATAATGCATTCGATTGGCACTGTTTATGCATATCATGAAACGGATCGTTTGCAAACGTTTTTAGTAATATGAAACATCAATCTAGTTTTGAAATTGGTTTATCTAATGACTGTTTCATTTGTTTGTGAGTACACTCCGGAAATCAAAATATCAGCTGCTCGGTGCTCTCAAAACAGTGCGATTAGTTTATCATCGCATTGTTTTGAGAGCAACTTATAACAACATAGTCGGTGCGATTATAAACTAATTGCACTGGTTATAACTCCAAAAGCGTGGAGTTATACGCGAATCTAACTGCATGTATAATACGATAACACCAGTTATTGCACTCGGCTGCGCCTCGTGAAATAACTGCAATAATCGAACTCGGCTTCGCCTCGTGCGATTATTGTATCAATTTGCACTCGGCTGCGCCTCGTGCAATTATTATTAATAGTGTAATCGCGAAATTTCATTTAATACCTTTATGACTATGTGAGTATGTGACAATTTCAGACCTGGGAAAACAACTTTTGATGAAAAATGTAAAGCTTCTTCGATCGTTCTCCAGATGTAAATAGTTACAAAAAACAACTGATATCTATCATTTGGGCAATTCGGTAGTGTGGCATAACACGGTTAACGCACGGTTAAGGCACGGTTAAAGCACAGTTAAGGCACGGTTAAGGCACGGTTAAGGCACAAGGGTTACATAAGGCACGGTTAAGGCACGGTTAAGGCACGGTTAAGGCACGGTTAAGGCACAAACTGCCCAAAAGCAATCATTATGGTCGCTTAAGGCACGGTTAACACACGGTTAACGCACGGTTGTGGAAATATAACATATAAATATAACATAAGCACGGTTAAGGCACGGCTAGGGAACAAGGGTTACATAAGGCACGGTTGAGACACGGTCACTTAAGGCACGGTTAACGCACAGTTAAGGCACGGTTAAGGCACAAACTGCCCTAAAGCAACCATTGTGGTCGCGTAAGGCAGCACGCGACGGTTAACGCACGGTTGGGGAAATATAACCTATAAACATACAAGTGGTTAACTAAGGCATATGATCTGAATGTGACGATCTGTAAATTTTACAGTGCGATTCCCGCTATAAATAAATTTTCTAATTGTAAAGCAACAGTTTGACCGTCCTATATTTAAAATCCTTATCTCGATTAATGATCTCTTCAAGTAACAAGGCTCTTCAAATTAAGTTAACATCTCCTAGAGCTCACACCTTTTTATTTGAGCGAGGTGATCTACACAACCTACTTCGCAGTCATGTATCAGATCACATCACCCAACCTTGCTGCGTGCTGACACCACCCGCACACCTATCAATACATGCAAACTTTTGACAGAGCTTGTTTATTTCGGGATATGATCCATGTCAGCTGATCAACGAGATCAAAAGTTTGCATGTATTGATAAGTGTGCGGGTGGTGTCAGCACGCAGCAAGGTTGGGTGATGTGATCTGATACATGACTGCGAAGTAGGTTGTGTAGATCACCTCGCTCAAATAAAAAGGTGTGAGCTCTAGGAGATGTTAACTTAATTTGAAGAGCCTTGTTACTTGAAGAGATCATTAATCGAGATAAGGATTTTAAATATAGGACGGTCAAACTGTTGCTTTACAATTAGAAAATTTATTTATAGCGGGAATCGCACTGTAAAATTTACAGATCGTCACATTCAGATCATATGCCTTAGTTAACCACTTGTATGTTTATAGGTTATATTTCCCCAACCGTGCGTTAACCGTGCCTTAGGCGACCACAATGGTTGCTTTTGGGCAGTTTGTGCCTTATTAACCGTGCCTTAACTGTGCGTTAACCGTGCCTTAAGTGACCGTGTCTCAACCGTGCCTTATGTAACCCTTGTTCCCTAGCCGTGCCTTAACCGTGCCTCTAGCTTAGTTAACCACTTGTATGTTTATATGTTATATTTCCCCAACCGTGCGTTAACCGTGTGTTAACCGTGCCTTAAGCGACCATAATGGTTGCTTTTGGGCAGTTTGTGTCTTAACCGTGCGTTTACCGTGCCTTAAGAACCGTGCCTTATGTAACCCTTGTGCCTTAACCGTGCCTTAACTGTGCTTTAACCGTGCCTTAACCGTGCGTTAACCGTGTTATGCCACACTACCGAATTGCCAAAATCTCACCATGGAGTAATGTAACCGGTCCCTAAAATAGTAAACAATAGCTTCCCTAAAATTATATACAATCTTTCTAGAATCTATATTTTACGACAGCTGTCATCACTCATTAGATTGTTTCTCTCGGAGACCCTTCCGAGTGAACCCCTTTTTCAATGGGGCTGGGGCAACACTATTTCCCACGTTCCCCCTTAAACCCAGAGTTTTATCCTCAGAGATCATTGGGGTCGTATCACAGCTAGATGCTTTTTCTCCTATCTTATCACCGACACTCAGAACTTTGGACAACCTTCTTGTAAAACCACCCAGTTTACTCACGTCTTGGACCTCATTTTTCTTTCTTGCCTTGTTTTTTCGTTTTTTTGATAAGTCCAATCGTGAAGCAATAGGAGCTGTGTCAGTGGATATCCTGTAGGCGCCTGATCTGAAGCTGATGCCAGATAAACGTTTATTTTCAACTTTACGTTCTGGATCCAGATCAATATCCATTAAGTCCATGTCCGTGATAGATGAGTCTGAAGAATCACTGCCGGACGATAGACAATCATCGACTGAGAAAGAAGGGAAATGAGGAGGTAAGAATGCAGTTATTACATGCTGTTATTCAGACGATGCTATTGCTGTCAAATGCGTGGGATCTCTGAGTTTGAGCCCGACTTGAAACCCAAAAAACTGCATTCAAACACTTCGAACATGGATTAAAATGCGTTCATTCAATTTTAGGAGAATGTTTGGTACAATTTTTGTAACAATGACGAAACTAAGTTGTAAAATGTTCATACAATTTACAAATCAACATCCACATTTATATTATAGTATTATAGAGGTATTTTACTCAACAACATCTATTTGAAGCTGATGTAGTTACTGAATCCATCTACAAAATATGTCAACAGGTTTTTTTTATATTAAAACTCTATAACATGCAGCATAGTACATTTAAGATATTAATTATGATTCATAATACATCAAATTATCAAATTAAATGATGTCCTGATCAGAATCACCTCCATGATCCACATCAGGCCCACAACCAGTCCCTACACTCTCGAAACTGTCAGTACCACCCAAGGTGTCAGATCCTACTCCAGAGTCTACATTAACACCTTCATTAACAGTTTCCTCTTCCTTGCTGGCCATTCTTTCAAGCTTCTGCACTTGTAATCGAGCCTGTTCCGCTTTTAGGGCCAGCTTTTCCCTCAACCCCTTTCTCAGATACCCTTTAGTTGGAGCAGGCTGTTTCTCAACAAATCCTGGTTCTACGTCTGATAGAGATGAGGTGTGGTGGTTACGAGACACTGGTGATGTTTGATGGTTAACGAACACAGTGGACCCTAACCCCGCCAGTTTTGCTGCCTCGGAGACCACACCAAAGAAAGTCTCCTGGTACTTGCCAGTGGCAACGTACAGTGAAGTTTGTGTAGCGATAAGGTTGTTTAAGATAAGGGAGTCTGGTTGTTGTTTCCCGTTGCAGACCATCAAGCTTTCAGTGCTTGAACCTGTTGCTGGTGAACTATTGCTCTGTTTCAGTGACCTTGGTTTGGGTTTTGTAGGGACTCTAAAGCTAAAGGCAGACCCGGAAAAATTGAAATTAAGGGAATTAAAGAAAAGGTCAGCATGTTTCAGGTCCTGAGAGGTCTCCCTAAGATATGTCCCAGTTCTAAAGTTCACTACACTTCTTCTAGGTTGTGGAGGGCAGTGTTCCTGCTCCTTGCTGCTCTCAATTAGTGTTTCTAATCTCCTGCCTGTATGACGATGAGGAGTTTAAATATGAACTGGACACGATTCGTTAACAGCTTAACTGATTGATTAAATTTAACGAAGACACTTAACAGATTTTTTTAAAATTACCAACATTCCAACAATCTTACATTCTAATTATGATAATATGGTGGACACTGGATAACAAAACATCACTTGTGATCACGATTTGTATAGTTGATTTTATAAGTTATGTATTTCCTAAACATACTGGGACATGAACTTTTTCTACTGGTGCTTCACTCACAATTATCACTTTGTGTAATGATTATGGATGCTGCACTTTCATTTTTCACGATGCTTAACTATTATTAAGGAAAAATAACACCAGAACATTTAATATTATGCTGAAGAATATACTCTCAAAATTGACATATTATGATAACAACAGTAAAAATGCTAAAATTCCTTGTTTTGAAAATTCGGATTAAATGTTAAATTAAGACCAAGGTTAATCATGAGGAGGTGATTGATTTTCATTTTCTTCTTGAGCAAAAAATTTACCTAGGTAGTTCAAAATTGTGCAAAATGTTGGCAATGGTAACATTTATTTACAACGGAAATATGGGTCACCTCCCCACAATTACCATCGTTCATCAAACACAATATAATGGTTCGAAAGAGGAACAATTTTCAATTATTGTTTTTTAAGACAAAACTAAAATTAAAACATCTAATGGTAGTATCAGTGCCTTGAAAGAACCCAGTCAACAAAAAGTCTAAAATATGGAAAATAGCGCTAATGATACTTTTACCCGCAGTAAGATAATAACTAGAACAACTAAAAACACCTCATGTCGCTTTTGAAAATTCCAGTGCTAAGTAAGATATCACTAACAACAATGGTACTTGTAAAATAAAGTATTCAATTATATTTACAAAAGAAAAATAAGGTTAAGGACGTCTGCTGATCGAATTTCGGCCAAAAAATACGAAGCTGAAATTTAAAGTTGACATTACATTATGTCTGCTAGTTGTAAAGTATTGATAATCTTTAGGAGTCTCATAGACAAGCCCAAGACGCATCTCACGAAAAAATTGAGCGTAAATTAATGATGTTGGATAATTTAGCAGGCGTCCTAACTATAGACACAAAAACAAGTGCTGAAAACATACAATCAACTGCCCGCTTCCTCTAACACAACACCATTACCCGTGATCTGAGGTTGCTGCTGCACATAAAAGTCACTTTCACGACACGGCACGTCCCGACACGGCACTTCACGACACGGCACGTCGCGACACGGCACGTCACGACACGGCACGTCACGACACGGCACTTCACGACACGGCACGTCGCGACACGGCACGTCACGACACGACACGTCACGACACGGTACGTCACAACACAGCACGTCACGACACGGCACGTCGCGACACGGCACGTCACGACAAACCACGCCATTTGAGTTTTCAACTTCCTCTCTAAGGGGATTGCGAGCAACGAAAGTGTCCGGGGCGGGTAATAGAACCCCAAGGCCGTCTCCTCGACTCGACGACATTGTTAAGACTTGAGTCTGGCCTAAGCCTTCTTCCTTACCTTCAACACCGACCTTCATCTTCCCGACAAAAGTCTTAGCGATGGCTTCGCCCTTGTTATGGCTGGCGGCGATGATGAAGTCTTGGGCTGCTTTTTCGACAGGAGTGAGGCGATGTCGGGTGCTGATCAACTTACGGGGACCTATTGGGGAAAAGTTGTCAGAGAATTTGTCAGAATTCTTGAATCTATATTATTTAGAATGAAACGAAATAGAGTAATTTTTGACTGCTGATTATGTGAGCTCATTTGATTATCTCTGTGTTACACAACTATCTTAATATAATAACTTAGCAAAAAATCAATTTGTTATAAATCCATCTCACACTTAAATCACACATGCCTTTGTTTTTTATTGACATGGAGGGTGGATCGATAGAATTGACCCTTTTGAGTGTCATGTGCTTAGCCCATATTACATGGCGCTAAGCACAACAGTAAAAAACACAGTAAAAAACAGCGCACTTTACCATCCAATTTGAAAATATCTCACTTGTGATTCAGAAACAGCGTTTGTTAAAAAAGCAAATGCTTTGAAGTGAATAAATAAATAATAAATGATTATATTTGTAAATAATTTGTTTCAATCACTTTCTTCAGCAGCAGCAAAATTAGAATCGGAAACTATGCCAATAAATTAAAACCATCACAATAGAGGCTGATTGGCCACACAAATGGTAGACGATAGAAGAAGGACAAGACGTCACGAGGCTGACACTTATTGTTGCCTCACTTCTTACGCCCAGATAAACATTACTACCACTACTACTAACCAACTACACTAAACTACAGCATTGTTATAAAACGATGAAACACCACATGCTGGTAGAACCTGCAGCTACGCCTCCGAATCGTCCTCAGAAATGACTGTTATTCTGGAGGAGATAGAGCTTGCGTTTCTCAGCTTTACATCTGACATTCTGACTGTACTGCCTGTACTGACGGCCCCATTTTCGGCGGTCGAATCGTAGTTCACATTTACTGTGGAATAGTTTTCATGCTATGCTGTGGTTCCTAGAAATCAAAACTTGTTGTTTGATGTGGTCGGGTGTGTTGAAGTGCGGTGAATTTTATTATTTCTGTTATTACAACATGCCGAGACAAAGGATATAGAGACCCGAGGTTTTTAAAATAATAGAAATTCAATGATAAACGGAAAGTGAGTGCAGATAATCTTACAAATTTTGGATTTCAGGACAGTGATCAATAAGTCATTGATATGCATGATCACTGACATTGAAAGGACAAAGCATGCATTGAAACATCAAGATTAAACAATTCCTTCATGATCATCATAACAATGACATATTAATACCAAAACATCACTATGAATAGGATGACATTGACAGTATAGAGAGGGTTAACGTCTAAACACGAACTTTTGAATCATGCGGTGCGAAAAGGGAATGTTTTACACATCTACAGAGTATGAAGAATGACCTCATGATATTTCAATTTTCATACTTATTAATTATCTGATTTTCAATTAGTCCTTCCCGGCAACTATGTCATCTGGTGAAAATGGTTTTATTTGAGTTGAGTGCTATTCAGCTATTACAGTAGGTTATTTCAGCAACTTTTATCATTTAAACTCATACCAATAAAATATCTGGCGTATTATGGATAAAATTGATAATAACCGAACAGAGGGTGCCGGTCACCATGGTTACCTAGGTTAATGATTCTCGTTCTTGTTTTGTTCAGATTTCTAGTTATTTGTCTGTCACTGTCCCTTCTGTTGACACCCTGGCTATAAGTCCGGGAAGGTATTTCCACTTCGGATGTTTCTGGTGACTGGTAGTCAGGGTTAACTGTAGGAAGAGGTATTTTACCAGGACAAGATCCGTGCTCAAGTGTGCTATAGCTCTTATTGTATAAATACATGAGAGTAGCAAGATTAAGAGGTGTGCTGTTAGTAAAATTAAGTCAGGACTCAGCAATACTCGATACCTCACATTATTTCTCTCACTGCACAATTTCCGACTCGATTACATACGCACTGAGTAAAAATCTCAATGGAATACTAAATCTCGCTTAATTTTGACTTTGACGATTAGTAACAGATACTAAAATTAATTAATGACGTAATTAACTTCGTGTTTGGTGTGATAAATCCATGATATAACCTTTGGTAATGCGCGCGCAAATAGTTATAGTGAACGCAGAAATTTCAAATTGAATCAAGATTTCTACATTGCGCCGTACGTTTATAAGGAATTGGAAATGCACATACAACTCGCCTTCCGTGCATGCTTGTCGACGATCTTGCTGTTCTTTCTGAATGTATTCGCACAGATTCCCAAGCACCAAAAGAACATTCCAGCATGCGTGCTAAAGAATTTCGTGCTAGATCCCAAGATTATCTTAAACTGCTCACTCAAGATTATCATAGTCTTTTGCGAGATAAAAATAGACCTCAGTTTTTCTAATTGGAAGACAAAGAGATACCGCCGACATTCGGTGATATTCGAAACGAAGTGTGAGATCTTTTTTCTAATTTGATCTTGAATGGATCACGGTACAATTATCGCTTCCTACTCATCTAAAGACTAAACCACTCTGATAAAGATACGAATCGAAATTCGATGCACTGAATTGAGTCTGTATAAGTGTATATTCTTCAAAACCTCAGTAAGTGAAAATAAAACTGGTGCTACCTCCTCTAATGAGCTCTTGAAAATTACCTCTGAAATGAGAAATGACCTGATTGAATGGAAAATCTTGGCCCGCCTACCACTAACTCGTACAAAATAGTGAAAATAGTAGTGGCAGTGCAATGTCGAATGATGAAATGACTAATAACTTCTAGATTGTTCTCGGACCTCATTCTTCTACAATCACGTCTGCCGATGGGCTTAAGAGGACAACATCCATTAAACTTCCCCTCTTTGGGTACACCAGAATGTCTGTTTTATAAAACAGATGGGTTATTACATGTCTAGGGCTACATGTACCGGTATTGTGATCGACAGACTTTAATGTGGCACGTGGTATCTTTCGTCTTAGTACATAATAAACAGCTGGCCAACATTACTTTCAATCACGCTACCGTTTAAATTTGGAGCGTAATGTTCAGTGCGAGAATTAATCAAATTCAAATTAATCTGACTAATTGGGTGGACTGTCGTGTTAAATCAGCAGGTAATTTTGACAATTAGTTAATACATCCGCGCTAGCCCTCAACAATGCCTGTAGTCGTCGTGTAATGAAGGCAGTAACAAATTGGCAGTGTTTTAGTTCAGTTCAAGTGTTCAACGTTTTAATTAGGTCTAATAAAAGCTAAGATTATAGTGTTACAGTTACACGCTGTTTTCAATTATAGCGTGTCAGACCACTTGGTTGGAAAACTCTTCCAACAGTTTAAAAGTTAACATGATGGGCTTCGTGTTAAAGGTATGGAACCCAAAACTAACAACCCCGGCCTCGTACAAGCAAATTCTTGAAATAACGTTTCTTTGCGTCACGTACCGTTTAGCCAGGCCTGGGGTCTAATGGTTCGTAATTTAATTTCCTTTCAGAGGTTCAAATCTAGAGAAGAGCATTCTCAAAATCCAGCAATAAGGAAAGTTGCGTACTGTTTTAAATTAGGCGATGAAATTTCTAGATGTCATATGTTATCTAGAAATGTCTAGAAATGTCAGCACTCACTATTTGGGAATTACGATTTTGTTTTCGATATTTATCAACCAAAGCAACCACTTATTCAATTTATGCCAAGAATGAAGTCGAGAACAACGCAATTAAAGAATTTAGATGGAAGCTGTTCAATAATTTTATCACTCAAAATAATTTCAAGAATGACACACATTTACCACAATCTTCAGCTATCTGGTGTCAAAGGAGGAGGATTGCGAGGATAGGGGTCCTGGAAAATATGAACTTGGTGAAATTCTTTAAAAAATTATCGAGTTCTTGGACGATGTTAATAATATGGGAATGCCAATTGTGACATTTATCAAATAGCTGAGGTCATGAGCATGTAACTGATTTTGAAAACACAGATTGATTTTATTTGCGACTGATAGAGCTTGAATTATTCTAATCGACTAGCTTGTGTCCCGTGTCTTCGCTACCTGGAAGCAGATGGCATATTTTACTCTATCACTAGAGGTTAATGTCTTCACCGAATATAGAAGACAATCATGTTCAGCTATAACACTATAAATCGTCCAATATAACACCTATAATATACGGCTGGTATCGGATATAAAAAACGTGATGGCAGGTCTAGAGTTGACAAGAAACCTAAATTATATCCTCAAACCTTCCAAATATAATAGGATGACCTGAACTAAGTAATTACAAGCCAAATAGAGAGGTTGACAGGGACTAAAGTGCATTACGCCACACCAGTTCATATCCTGTTGTCTACTTGTCAAGTGTCAAATACTAATTGAAATATCTAATCTAGGTACGTTCAATAATCAATATCTTGCACAGTTTTACCCCAAATAACCCACAATGACGAAACTTCTATAGTGAAGTATTTCAGCAGAACCCTTTGATATAAGCCATACTGGCATTCCACGTCACAGACACCAGAAATCAACACACATTGTGGAACTATAACACGGATGCTTCTTATAGCATGTTCGATCATTGTGAGGTTTCTCTTAAAGTTAATGAGTTGTTTTAGGTTTTACGCCGTCACAAATAAAATGAATTTGGAAAAGGATAATTTAGACCTTTTTCTTTCGACATCAAGTGAAAAAATGATATTCATGCAAAATCGTACAGTAAATTTATAAGAATAATGCTCTATAGCTCCTCGATAATAACGCTGTCCACTCACATCATTCTTTAATCTCACACACCACACGACACGGTACTTTGGACGCGCGCCATATTGCACTTCTCGCGCCCCGCACTGCCCATCACACGTGCGCTCACAGTCTTGTTCAGGGCCCGAGGAATGCCTCCGTTCAGAGCCCGCGGAACTCCTTTACCCGGAGGTCGGGAAAAGGAGTCCGTCTGGACGAGTTGGGATGTGTTGCTGGCTGCTGTTAGGTCGTTATCGTCCAGAACCACTTCCAGAGATCGAGAAGATTTGTACTTCTTCTGGGCTGAATTAAACGGGATATAATATATGTGGTTGAATTCTCCTTAGTTTGTTTGAATGAGTAGGTACCCTGATCGTACAGTAACAATATGGAACTTGGACAATGGACGAGTAACACGCTTACATCATGGACAGATTTTGTATACGACAGACAGAACATTTCCATCTAAAACCGAACAGAATTTATACAAGTTGATTTCACGGAACCAGCAGCAAATTTACCAGCGTTCAGGTTTAACCGGTAACCGGTCAGCGTTTTGACAAATGAAAACTGATATTATATTTCATTACTTCTTACTTTCTTAGGAACTTAGGAAGGGGAGCAAAAGTGTTTAATCACACCACTGTCAACAGCTAGATCAAATCAACGATTTTCAGCGGAAAAAACTCATCATAAAATAATCAACCCAGCAGAAAATAAACAGCTCCCTCACACTCATTTTGCCTACTCATTTTCAGGTGATGAGGTCATCAACTCGAGTGACTTCGTCATTTTTCATCATGACAAGTGTAGTTGCCGCGACCGCCGGACAGGGGCTCGATGGTTCCGCCGACTGAGAGATACACGGTGGGTGTGACCTTTAAGTTTAACCACCATATCCATAAGATCATCAAGTTTTGGGATGTTAAAAAATAAGATATATAAAATGCAGCGCACACAGTGCTCCGTTATAAAGACATTTTCACCGTTACAGTTTGTATTTTAGAACGTATAGAAAGAGGAGTGTATAATTCCGGCCAGCAATGCACCTGTTGTTCTTGTCAACGAGTTGCTGCATGCTCGGTCGAATTGGGTTGATAAAGGAAATAATTGTGAAGGAATGTACCAAAAGTCAAGACGGATAAATGTGGAAATTACACACAAGTTCAGCAATATCTTACATATTCTATTCGCATTGAATATTTACATTGGTATCTGATATTCACAATGGCTACCGTTAATGTAAAAAGCATTTCCAGAATAAAGTAAAAGATTGGATCCACCTGACAGTCTTAACAAACTAGGCGACTAGACACTTGTGTTCAATTATTAATTTCATCGGATTTATCCTTAACTTAAAGATATACCCTCGAACTCAAGTTCTTAGAAAGTAAAGCTGCTATTGTATTTGAGATGTAACAACCAGAATATATCCAATGCTAGGAAGTTACACACTGTTCACTGTTCAGGTATGAACAATTGCAACTCTACAAGAAGGAAAGCACACTCCTGCTCTAATACTCACCTTCCTACGTAGATGATATCTATTATTTGTAGGTCGCAGAAAAGTGCCCGCGTTTGTCACATTAGTCCCGGCGCGCACCATATTCCCAGAGCCGCCATTACAAGTATTGGCATTTATACGACGTTCTATCCGAGGTGAAAACATTGGAGAAGGAGCCCCATTTTTTGCGCCGCGGACCATAGTGCCTTGTGGAGACGTGTGAGGAGACGCAGCCGGAGAAGCAGCCTGCACCATCTCGCTCATCTCAGAATATAAGTGCTCGGAAGGACCTATGGAGGTTGAACAGCGCTTTTTCTCTGTATGGTTAAGAGGATTACTAACAAGTGATTACTGAGAAAGAGGTTGACGAAGAGTTCGTCAATACAAGAGCTTGTATTTGGAGTGGTTTGTTCATGATGAACTGTTCATGATGAACTGTAAACATTTTAGAGCAACCTAAAGTACTACGATTGTGCCAATTGCCAAAAAGTGCTTATTTTTTGTTAAAGTGCTTCTTTTGCTCATAACTGCCTCGCACATTCGTCTTTCATACAAATAAAATGATCGTTCCATCGGCAATATGAAAATAATTTTAAATAATAATTCACTGATGATACGCATACGGGGCTCACGTTTTACTCACAAAATCAGTTCTTCCTAAAGGAGAGATTGATAGAACTATTTTTAATTTATCACGTGTAAACCTACGCTTGAATACTAGTAAATTCTTTTCGTGTCTTAAGCATAGTGACAAAAGCCACGGATTATATATTCACAGGTACTCAGGTAAAAATTTGGCGAGGCGCACGTTTTACTCACGTTTTACAGACAAAATCAGTTCCTTAACTAAAGGAGAATTATCAAAATTTTGAATTTTGAATTTTTCTGTTAAAAATTTGAAACCGCATGATTTTACCCTCTAATATATATTACTTAACTTATGTTGTTAGATGTATTGACTAGATAATAGCTATGTCACCTTCACTGATGAAATAATATTTAAGTGTATGTGCTCATTACAACAAACACACGTGAATCATCTTGACGATTAATAGTGCGTTATTTTCAGTAGTACGTTATTTTATGTGAAGTGTGTGGTGACTGGTGATCCATCTTCATGTGAACTACAGTACGTGTTTTCCAGAAGAGCTATTTTGAAAATATTATTTATAATTCGCACATAATTAAACAAGCATTATAGCAGTTAACTGGAAAATGAATGAGTTTTATGCTTAGCGAGAAAATCACGAATAAACCATTAGTTGTAATGAAACATGAATGACTTAGTTCTAATTATTGTCAGAAAACATTGAGTTTGCCACATCAAAAGCCAGAATTCAATCCATTAGAATTAAACGATGATGAACAATTTAAAATCCCCACAGATCATCAATTCAAATATTTCGATTTTTGAGTTCAGTCCAAGTTCAGTCCAAGTTCAGTTCCGACTACCGTCTACCAATTATATACCTAAATTCTTCCCAAAACCAACACATTCCATACTCTGGTGTCACACAGACGAAATTCAATAAATAATTTTCCTGTCACGTCCAGATACGGCATTATTTCAGCTAGATTCACCTGGAGATGTACTTCTCTCAGTGTTGACATATCTTACTAATTCTACTACTTTTAACACACGTCACATGACCTTACTGAACATAGTTCCGTAACCACGCAACTACAAAACTAGTGGAGCAGATGTATTGTAGTTCATATTACAGTTCTGATAATACATCTCTACACTACACAAGTTCTTCCCACTTCTTTCAACCAACCAGAGACGTCTCTCAAGGTCACGTGACTTGCCACCAATCTGACCCCTTTTACTTGATCACATGACAATCACAAGCGTCTACAGAACACCGAAGAGGTTTAGGAACTGCAGTGAAGAAAAGTGAAGTAATTGTGCGATTAAGTTCGTGACACTCTCACCCTTACCCGCAAGCAGTGTAGGGCATGTTTTTGAATGTTTAACGTACACAGGGGTTATTAGAAGCAGGAGTATGGGGGTAGTTTAACTTGGGTAAAACCTTTTTAACTAGATCAACAGACACGCACTGTCGCAGCTGATGCTCAACTCGGCCTCACAATTCTGAAGAAACTGTATGTCTGAACATCTAACAGTTACCGAAACTTAGGTTTCTATTCTTAATATAAACCTTTTTCAAACTTCTTGAGGACGATGAAAAGTCGTACTCGTCAGTTCCTAATTGGTTGGTATTTGAAAACTGCATTCTTTACGATGTTGTGACGATTACGTAATGAACTTAGCTCCTAAATTTACATGTACACCTTGTAAGTTCCCCATTGCAGTAGCTAAATTGCTTTTTTATACATCTGGAACAATTGTTTTATAGTACACACTGAGCGTCATATGATTGCTAAAACCAATTGTTAATTGTTAAACGTACCATAGATGAAGGACAATAGGATGGATACGGCAGGAATTAAAAATAAAATATATCAGAGCATATATTTAACCCGGATCTACTGTGTCCTGCCATGGCTGCCATAGCTGCCATTGTTCTCTCGACCAAACACAAGCATGTCACCGTCCAGCTCTTCCTCTCGTATACCGCCCGAATGCACATTAGTCGAATTCCCCCACAATCCACATAAAAGAATCTTTAGAATTGTAATATTTGCTGTGTATGAAAACTTCGTGGATTGTATGTACAAGCATCAACTATGACAATCCAGCTCTTTGCATGCATTCATTCTCATAACACATCACAGCTGACCAATTGAGTATTAGTGCAATCAACGAAGAGTGAAAATATTGGCATTTGTTGCACGCTAGACTTAATAACATACAATTTATCGACATGGAAATTCAGATTTTAGTTATATCTCAAGGCTATGTCGTCAATCCGGGATAGTTATGTTTAAATAATAGTCGCTCAACTGTTTAACAGCGGTTACCATTTAACCAGTGGAGCGTTACAGTTTAACCGTGAACAAAGTAGTTTTTCTACATTATTATTAATAGACATGTTTTGTTTTGAGCGCGGAAGCTTGAACAACAATAGTTTCTTACGTATTATAACTCCACTGTATAACAATATAGTGGAACAAAACGGACTTTATAAATAATAAAGCAGTTTATAATAGCACCTCTCTCTCTGTTTAGCGAAATGTTTCAGTGAAGAATACGTAACCTCGGATAGTTCTGAAGAATTCAGATGCTAAACTAGTAGTGACCACATAATACGAGCTTATATTCTTTTCAAAGAACCCTATTTTATCAAACGATTGAGTTGTTAGACTGGTCCTTTGCATAATGAGTTATACGTCTCACCGAAAAAATGGAATGGTTAAAATGTTACAACTACAACTACAAGCGTGGTTCCTGCAAACAGGAATTAATAATAATAGATAGTTCTGACTTTGGTTGAGTACTTCTGAGTTCACAACGGTTCATAACCTTCCTTAGGACCAGATCTCCATTTCCTACCAGTTATAACCGGTGCCCGACCAACCAGAACAACTAATCAGGCTCCAACACAGCTATAACCACAATTTTCTCTCATGCTCTATTTCTATCGGTTAGGTAATAACGGGACAGGTGGTTGACTAACCATTACCCCACGTGACTAACTATTACCCGGCCTGTGCTAATTAGGGCTGCTGAATCACCCAAGTGTAACACTCCCAACATCATCCCATTCAATTAAACGGAAAACAATACCCTTTTTAGCGTGTGAACCACACAAAAACCTGTCACACTATTGTTTGTGATAATATGGTTGTGTCTTGGCGCGCACTTCATGTGCACACCTTATAAACGGAGGAGAGTTTTAATAATATTGATGGCGGCCTCATTCAGAAACCTCGGTGGAGAAACTTGAATCGATAGAAAAAAGAGGTCTCAAGTAGATCCTTAATAATATTTCCTTGAGCCTTAGGGACAAAAAAAGGTATTTCATAGCGTGTAGGGAACTAAATATCCTTCCACTCTCGGTAAGGTTTGATTACAAGGATATTATATTGATGTCTCGGGGGAAAGAGAGAGAGAGAGAGAGAGAGAGAGAGAGAGAGAGAGAGAGAGAGAGAGAGAGAGAGAGAGAGAGAGAGAGAGAGAGAGAGAGAGAGAGAGAGAGAGAGAGAGAGAGAGAGAGAGAGAGAGAGAGAGAGAGAGAGAGAGAGAGAGAGAGAGAGAGAGTGTGGACGTTTTCTTTCAGTAAAACGTATTAACCCTAGGAGGCTGGAAAAGTGCTAATATTTGGAAAATACTTTCAATTCAGAACAAAAGTGATAATTTGCCGGAGATTTAATTATTTTAACAATGCTAAAATAAATTGATAAATTGATCGTTTTTCTTGAAATTTAATACGGAGTCTCACAGGAAGAATAAATCTCTAATAAAGGTGTCAGATTGACTGAAGAGGAAATCCTGGCAATGATAAGTAGGAACCCACGATAATTGCTACCCATATCATAAGCATGATTATGATTGAAAATTCTTGGAATAATCCTTGAGAGTATGTGAGAATTTAGAGTAAAATGCCAAAAACGCTAGGGTTTCAAATTCCATTCATTAGCGGCCTTAAACTGAAACGTTCTCGAACAAATGCTCGGTATTATCACCGCCTGAACATGGCTTTAACTCCATCAATCGGTCTATGAAACTCAAAGATTCTTTACTTGTAACTTAATAAAACCTAGCATATTTTGAACCGGGGAAATTTAATAAAGTGAAAAATAACACATTTTGTTTGTGAACGAAACCTGATATCTTTGTCTTGAACTCTGATGACCCGCCGTCTTCACAGATTCGGATTTAATTCATTTTACACATTAATTTTACACATAAATTAATTGTGCATAACGAAATATATTGTTCACGTGTTACAAGTAATCCATATTCCATGCACATTGCACAACTTAGCAGCTGATGGCCTTGGATCACCCAGACGACCAAATTGATAATAACATTTCAATTGTTAACAAAATTGCAAATACGTCTGATCGAGCTCGAGAAGTTATTGTTACAGAGTAAAGCTTCATTACAGTAATTTGATGTGATCTTAATTTCTGACGTTATCTATTTCTATATCAATCGATTAGGAAATGGTCGCCTTAATTCAGAACATCACGTTTTCTGTTTCAAACAAAAGGTTAATTAGGACATATGCGTACAATATTTATTTTTTATCCACTATCCCTGTGACTAAGTTTACAGAAATTAAACTCTGCGTAAATAAGAAAATGTCCAGCTATCAGTAGCTTCCTTGTGTCGTTCAATGTTGGACGGATTGAAGAACCAACTAACTGCTAGTTAAATTGGTTCGAGTCTCGAGATTTGTGTGATAAAGGGTTCACAGAATTGAAACTTTCTTGAAAATTCCAGGAAAGATTCTATGAATATGATAATTAGAAGAAGATTTTCCACTCTGCAACGTGACTTAACAATATTGAGATATTGGGTATTCAGTCAAATACAGTGGACATTTTACTTGCATGTAAGGTAAACTGGATCTCGTTTCATGGTAAAAATTGTATCATATTTCAAGAAAAGTGAGCAAAGAAGTAGTTGCTAAAACATATCTCATCCTGAACATTAGAAGGTGGTTTGTTCCCTGTTTGTGCTGATATCTCATGCTAACATGAGCGGTGAAGTTTATAAAAATCTCACGCTGTGCGTACTTAAGTTTCTAGCACGATAAATTATCATAACTTCTGAGTGACAAATTGTGCACACAGGCAACTGTCATAGTGCTAAATTACAATCACTCTTTATGCTGTTTTAATAACATGTTTAATAGGGACAAATGGTGGTGGGAAATTTTAGCTAGGAGTACTGGGATGAAAAATACATACTTTTGAAAGGTAAGAACATATGTTACCAAGACTGTTGTCTTTAAATTTATTAAATTATTTATTACTTTGCAGGATGGGGTCCTTCAAAATAGGGTCTCTTGTATCTGTATAAAAGTAGATGTAAACATTGAATTTATTAAACAATTTGTTGAGTCAGATATAATAGGCAGTATTATATCTAATATCTTGTTAAACTTTTTTTCACTTCATTAACAAACTAAAGATACCCCTATAAATTGTGTATCGAGTCAAATAGGCAGCATTCTGGCTTAGACTTGGTTTAACATTTATCTTTCAACTTAATTTTTGTTTGAACTTGTTTAAAGTTATTCATTAACTTACAAAATATAACCCCATATCTTTAAAGACTTTGACCTTGTACTATCTCTGTACACACAACGGCCTCTGTCATAAAGTTCATCACCAAAATTCGTCCCAAGGACCAAAGATAAGAAGCCCTAAGCGCACTATTACAGTATTACGGAAACGAATTATTGGCTAATCGGCAAGAAAATGCTGCATGATTTAGTTTGCTAGAGTTTGCTGGTGTCACTGTAACAGTGTTACATAGACACAAGGCACTTATCTGGGGAAAGTGACATAATCTCCTGTCAACAGTTACCATGACAACAACTGTTATTATGGTCACGTGACATGAGCACTTGTGAGGTTCGCTACATTTCCCCGAGGAGTGACTTGAGGGTGCTATGGGCTCAGGGCGGATCAGCATTCTGTGGAATTCACGAAAAACTGGAAGTGCTATTTCATGGTTTGTTTGATTTATTACATTTTATTTGTTAAGATATTCAAGCGGGCTTGCTTTAAAAGATAAAAGTGGACTAAGAATTTTAATAAAATCAAACACTAAATTTTGTGAACTGTTGGTAATGACCCTAACTAAAAGAATCAGTCACACTTATGACAAACGGTTGAAGCTATAAACGGTTGCCATATCTGTGTCATAATCACCACTTTAATAGTGTCCTGAATAATTTGTATCACCAACTGGCACTCTGTTTCTACTGGCAACCACTTTATCCAGACTACGAGAAATATGTCAGGTATGAAAGTTCATTATTCATGGCTAAATATTCTCGTGATGACGGGGGTGTTCTAGAATCATCAGAACTAACTGTGAATTACTGAGACCAGCCACACAGCTGCATATTATACATATTACCTCCCTCACATTTAACTTTTGTACCCAAAATTACAGGTCTATTAATTTATTAATTTCCGTTCTTTAGCTCCCAGCTTTAAAGACTGTTCTGAGAGATCTCAACAGGTGCACTCTTTGCATCATAATAATATAGAGGAACACTGTAAATCCCTCCTTAATAGACTAATAGTGATCTGAGTATCAAGTTTCACTGGATCTGGAAGTTCACAGGGAAACTAGAGATTTACCAGGCTTTATCCCACAGCTCGGCATATTATTTTGTCATCAGGAAGTGGTATTGCCTCTCCAGTTCCGGGTGTGTACGTGGAGCCTATAGTGACTCACGAACAGATTTTATAAAATTTTAAAAATGTAACGTACAATCAGGTCAATTTGTAGAGACGGCTCCATAAAGTGGAGAAGGTAGGCTAGATATAAAGTGGAGAAAGTAGGCTAGGTGTAGGTATTTTGATAATGCCGCTGTTGTGTCCGCAAATTAAGTTAATGGGACACTTTTGTGAAACCAGATTACCTTACCAGTACTTCAATTTGAACAGGTAGGTACCTATATTACACTGGTATTTGAGATAGAATCTAGAATTCCAACAACTTCTTCATATCATGGAACCAGGGTGTGGACTGCTGGTTAAAACCCGTCCATCCCATTACATGATACTCAACAAATGTGATAGATTTGTGGTGTTGTAATTAGTACGTATATTGAATAGCGACTATAACAGTTGATTATTACTTTATTATAGTGAAATTGATTGAATTATACAACTGTTACAAATTGTTAAGGGTTAGTTATTTAGTAAATTAACTGTTTTATACTATTTTTAGTTGAGGCCGAGCCCCGAGGCCGAAATACTTATGCAGGTTTAACATCTAGATTATAATTAATACCGTTAGACCAGTATCGGAATAACTAACGTTTTAACATTCACAATAATAATATAATAAGCATGTTCGTCAAATGTTATAGGCTATTTATGTTTGATAACATAATACTTATCGAATTTGATATCTGCACTGTGAGTAACATATTATAATCATCATCATCATCAGACATCAGTAATATTGGATCTGACTATATCTCGAGCGTTCGAGAGTTTTAACTTAAATTAGACATCAGTAATATTGGATCTGACTATATCTCGAGACTTCGATAGTTTTAACTGAAATTAGACAAACTAGACATGTTTTGGGTCTCTAGCAAGACGCGAGTAGCATCGAAGTACGTTTACCAGATTTAAGCCTCGGAATCAATAAAAATGCCAAGAGGGGCGCACTAACGTACTTTATGTTAGAAAGTATGGGTCTCAAGAAACATTCGGAGTATTAAAACCCTATGTAAATGTTTGCCGCATTCCCATCCCACAAGCTTCTCCGTCAAGAAGGTAGCACTTATTTAGTTTCAAGAAAAGTATTAGTTCCCTGAGTCGAATTGTAAACGCGTCTGTGGGTCTGAACTGAAATCTGTTGATTGCAACATAAATTAGTGCACTTTGCATCGAGATTATTGTCTGGATTAAAACAATTGAAATGTTGGATTTTAAGCTTCAATTACTCACTAACTTGGATATGACAATACTGAATCAGTATTACTAGACGCAAGAAGGAGATGTCAATACTTTAGTTTACTACGTCTGTAGTCAGTAAACGGGTAAGGAGCCAAAAACATTAATTTTAGCTCCAAAGACAGGAGATATACTGGTTCCATAAGTCTTCTCCCTAATTCATCTATACAGAATACATGTAATGTTCCTACATAATCCTGAACTGAGTCTGCACTCCGGACTAATTCAGGGTAATGTGATAGATAATACCCCTTTCAGAGTTCATGTGCTCAATATTGAGGAACTAAAAGTAAAAAACTAAGTAACAGGATCGTGTGTCCTCAAAATGGGAACATACCGTCTGGGCTGATGAGGTCTGTACACTATAGCCGAGAGAGAGCCTAATATCCTATATCTCGTGTTGCTAGGCACCAAGACTTTAGCTGAGTTCAGTTACCAGCTTCCGGCTACAAGATCATATCAGAAAGTTTAAAGTTTTAGTTATTACGACAAACTGAGAAAACTTATCTGTCATCTAAGGTCGGTTTAATCACCAAAAATAACCCACCGGAAGGTGTTTTCTCATCCTTTATTAAAACACACTATCTGATATTTGAACCCTTCAAGCCCACTCTAATTCAGTAAAGGACCCCCACTTATTCAGGTTGTTTGCCTGACACTGCCTGGCGTCAAGTGTATCTTATAAGGTTTCATCTGATAAGTCGCTTTTATTGCGACTACATTAACACAGGTTTCTTTCATCATACCTGCATTTCCATCCACTACATTTAATGTGATTCCAAGTTTGCCAGTTGGTTGAATACACAAGTTGAATTATGTGACATTTGGACTAATTTGACTATCATGTGTTAACGGATTATGGCATGATGCGTATTTAGACACAGTGGATTCCACGTCAGTGAACAGCACTTGAACTGCTTCTCTTCGTCAAAACAATCAGAACGTGTTGGTTTCCTGGTGCAGCACCCAAATCAAGGTGTTACTGCCAACCTCCTCAGAAGACATACAAGCCTAACATTATTGGATTTTTTTATGGGAAAGAATTTGCGCCCTCCTTGGTGCTGTTTAATTTCAATTAATTAGTCTGATTTTTTAAAAGGGTAGGAAGCTAGGGCTTTTGTTGGCTGAAAATTAGGTAGTCTTGTGGTCTTTTTCTTCTTTTTCCATGTACGTGACTAAATATCCGAACGAGTTTTGAGATGAGAAAGTGAGTTTGATAGCTTGACCTGCAAATGTCGGCCAATTAGGACTTAATGAAACTCAGTTTATTTTTAGACTGAAGAGTGATGGTAGTTAGTCAGCCTGTACACATCAAATTAAAAATTATAAACTTCTCAAAGTCTAATGCATCTATGCTGTTTGGGCGGTTTTGTGCTCCAAATATACGCCTAACTTCTATAATAAAGAAGAAGAATTCGTCTTGTTCATTCATCTTGGGGTATAAGATACTAGGGCGTATGAAACAAGGGCGGTGGACGCAAGAGCGTCTACCCAGAGTAAATACCCGTTTTGGTACGTACTACCCCTGATCTAAACCCGGGTAACCGTAGCATCAGCGACTGTGATATTTTGAAGGCCAAGTTTGTCACATGAACATCTAGCTGCTGAGCTGGCTGAGATATTCAAGGAAAATCTCTCAATTATTGGCTCGTTCAAATCTGGGTGATTATTTGTGACATCACTATGTTTTGTTTCAAATTTACACGTGAGTAGATCCAATTCTTCGAGCTAAGCTTTACCTCAACCAGACTGTTGAGAACATCAAAAAGCTCGTTTGTTCATGTTAATTTGATTCATGTGATTCGCCCTCGTGTCCGCCCTTTTAAGAAAGTACCGCCCTTGTGTCCTATACCCTCGTGTCCGGTTCCCGTTTTTTACATAACGGTAAACACAAGGTTTGACCTATAATCACATTGTTGCTAAGGCTCTACATTTTACATTCCTAGTAGGGCTTGCTACAGTGATCGGTTATATCGGTGAAGATCACAATGTACGGAGTGCCATGATGAAAATATATAATTATGTGAATAGTTAGACTAACCCGATATATCGGGTTATTAACATAATATAATTATAACTTTACGCGACTCACTGCGGTACTTGAACGAGACAATGGTTATAATAGATTACATTGCACCGTGTTGTAGCGTAACGAATTATTGGACTATACAATATATAAATATGCTTCACACATGACTTGTAGAGCCTGCCAATCAAGTGCTTCTTCGATAGTTCAACTTGTAACAGCAAAGAAAGCTTAAGATTTCGAGTGGTCATTCCTAGGATAAGAATAGATGTCTAAATTCCATAAACTCCAGAGTCTAGTTGTTGTTGTTACAATTGTTGAAAATGTAACTTCAGTACGTGTCCATAGTACTGGTGACCAGTGATAAGTTGACACAGTGAATATATATTTAACTGGCCCTACGGCGAGGGAGCTGACGCACAACTGTATTAAATGGTCACCTTGGTAACCAATCACTGGCTTCTTTATTTCCCCAGTGTATACTGTCGTGTCGATAATGGTGATTATGAATTTGAGTCGCTATCGAACAAAGTTTTAAGTTTGAGCAGTACACGTGAAGTTGAATATAATTGATTCTATTAAACACATGATTGATTTTATTAAACATCAAAGGATTTAAATATGAAGATTGACCCGAAAATGCAATGATTGTGTCAAGTATTTAATGAGTTTATGGCTACTGAGTATTGCCACATCTGGGGTGGGCACCATGTCCATATTTCACTAGCAACATGTTTCAATTACGTCGACTGAAAGTGCACGGAGGACTTTTTAAATTTTGGGCGAAACTTGTAATCAATGATTTGAGGAGGAACATTCTTTTCTGCAGGTTGGAAGTAAGTGAAGTACTGAGGTGTCAAATATTCAATATTTTCGTGTATTTAAATCACAAACGTAACAAATAGTTACGAAAGTCAGGTAAATTTATCTCTTACCGCACATTTCAATCCTTTTAAGTGTCACAGGTAAAAACAAAATAGTCTATGAATTAGTGAAGTCGAAATGGTCAAATATGGAACTGAAAGTCGACCACGTGGTAATGTAATTATGAAACCTACATATTTCCCTGTAAAATTCTTTGATTATTGGTCGCCCCTAGCAGGCGGTCGGTGGGCAAGGGACACCGATGACAGATGAATCTATACTTGAATGTTCAGTACATCACAAGGTAACAAGTGAGCGTAAAGACGTATGACGTGATGGAGTGAAAATAACGCACTATCAAGGACTCGTGTCTCAGCAAAGTGTTGTTGAGCTGATATTTTGGGAGAATGGGTATTTTATTCCAATCGATTGGTTTAATAATATAAATTGATTGATTTAAAATTGGTTATAATATTTCACTTTTTGTATTTTAAACGACTTTCAACACTCTTTAAGTTTGGACACAAACACACACACACACACACACACACACACACACACACACACAGTTACACGCACAGTCACACTCACACACACGCGGCTTCACAATTCACATTATCACACACGAACCACTCACACACAATCACACAAAAGTACCTGCACCACTATTCACAATGCTGTGTAACATACCTAGACGCTCAGGAACGGGGATCTTCTTGCAACAGAAGAAACCAGCGCAGGATTTGAGGACATAGAGGCAGCCAACACGGTATATCTTGTTACTTAGCCCGTATATCAGCGGGTTCACTACCACTATAAAGGACGTTAACCTGGTCAGGGGAGAGAGAGTGAGTTTCTTTTTGAGATAAGAAAATGAAATGTTGGCTTATTATCCTCAAGAGTGGCAAAAAGTGAAAAGTATGTAAGTTTATAACTTTTTAACGGAGCCAGGTAACACGACTTTGTAATAACTCGGAGATAAGAGATAGCCTGGACATGTTTCATTGTTAAATAACATGTAGTGAACTGTCTACTTGTCTACGTTTTAGTCGTGTTACCTTAGCAACAGGGCTTAGCTAATTTACGTGCAGTAATAATAACAAGGATTCGTAAGGACTTGCTGCCAGAATAATTACTTGGTGGCAATGCGAGAATCAATGGACATAAAGCAAGGGTGTCACTTCATGTTGATACATTTTAATTTTATTATTAGCATATGTACATATTTGACTGATAACAGAGTAAATGCCAACATGTTCATGGAAATTCCCGTGACTCAAACACGTAACAATACCTTACAAACATCCACATTAATTCACTTAATTAACTCAATTAATTATCAAATTAACTTACCTCATGGACCAGAAGGTAAAATTCTCGCTCAGCCCATGTCCAGCGATGTTGGATATAACGAGAACCTGAAATATTATCTCACTTAGAAAGCCGCATTGTAATGTTACATCGAATTTTCACCACTGGCCACATTATTTTTAGATGGCACATCCGATACCTATAAACCCATATGTAATTGGTTTTCATCAAACCACGTGACCCAAACCACGTGACCCAAACCACATGACCCAAACCACGTGACCCAAACCACGTGACCCACACCGTTGAGGGAGCAAGACGACCAGACCGCCACTTTGAGCTTATATGTAGCGCAACTCATTGGTGAGCCGTGATAGAGTTTACTATTGGCCTGCACCGGGAAAGTGCTGGTGTATTTACACCTTACCTGTCCGTAACAGACGTGCCTCTTTTGTGTTGGAAATAATGAGATGAGAAAGTAGGTATAAACATACATGAGGAGAATGTATAGATCTCAAATATTTGGCATGGCTGCTAAATGTTGGGCCCCAGGGCTCAGCCGAGTGTGATCGGTAACTTGGTTAACCCTATAATCCAGCCGGCTAAAGACTACGTTAGTATATTATAAGTCATCAACAGTCTCTCAACTCTGTCTCTCTGTTATTTATCTGTGTTTTAGTGGCTTTGTGGACAGCGTTACTGCAAATAGTGGAGTGTTATAGAGCAAATAGTGGAGTGTTATAGAGCAAATAGTGGAGTGTTACTGCAAATAGTGGAGTGTTACTGCAAATAGTGGAGTGTTAGGGAGCAAATAGTGAAGTGTTATAGAGCAAATAGTGGAGTGTTAGGGAGCAGTGTGGGCAGACCCTTATAGAGCAAATTAAGCGTGGAGAAGGGAGGAACAGCGGAACAGGTGTGGAGTTCAGGTCAACTGTGAACACACTGTATATAATGATCTGTAGGTAGACTACTAGACTAGTTGTATCACACTGTGTGAGTGTAATAAGAGTATCTAGCAACACATTCCCTACAATCTACATGACATACTGTGGAACTCATATAATATATTTCGGGTAATAAGTATACTACTTATCATACTTACTACGTAGGAGGAGGAGGAGAGATGAAACCAATTAAATGTACCATGAGTTATATAATACTATGTACTTAATATAGTAATATTATGTTGTATTCAGTATACACACGTGTTACTTTATCTTAGTGAGGGGGAGTCATTCACCGTGAAACTGAGTCGTCTCGCATGATGAGACACTTAATTAATATGTCAGGAGTAAAATATAGTTAAAGTAGTGAAAATATATATGTTTTTATTTTACAAGCTTACAAGAAACAGCTGCTAGCAATGTATCATTACATCATTATTTGATCCCTTCACCTATCCTCAAACAATTATGTCATGGTTCATGGGTATTTAGATGTTTCTGTGTATTTCGATCAAGAAACAAATAATCCATTAAATCTCGATCCACTGCCACTAAACGTTTTTAAAAATCGTTTAGATCGTTTTTTATTAAATATAGGTTACATCATGGCCATTGCATAGTGGTTGAAGTTACAGCTCCCCCTCAATACTTCAGTAACAGTACCGAGTGCAGTTTATCCCCGATTGTTCAGACCGATTTCTTCGGTAAATCAGGGTTTTGTTTTAAACTAAACAACCGAAAATGGAGTTTTATTCAGGAAGAAACAAGTAAATCGACGTATGAACCTCAAGGTAAACCAGGGTACACTAAATCAGGATCGAAATATCCTCAATAAATATGGTATGATAAGAAATCTCACCATGGTCGGCAGAAAGGTAATGTAGAACACCCCTGCTATCATCAACATCAGAGCAATAAACTGCAGCTCTTCTGGCTCAAACTTCTTGATCTGAGGGCGCCTCTTTGCCAGGAAAGATTTGCTCTTGTCCAAGATGGAGGGTTTACCGACCACTTTATTTTTGACTGTATTTTGGTCTTCGTCGGTGGCGTCGGGCGCTTTCACTGAGTATGTTTTGGAGGCTGATGTCTGAGGAAACAGTCTCAGTTATTTAAAATTGGGCAGAACCTAGTTTTATTTTGTTCCCTCCATGAAACAGCAAATTCACACTGTTGTATAAATTGTCGGTCAGCACCACTATAGTTGAATCTAAAAACTTACCGGTTTATCTAAAAACTTACCGGTTTTTTGCTACTGGTAGCGTTGAACCTTGGTCTGCGAACCAGGAGAATACGACAGATAAAGAAGACACACGTTATCACTATCGTCAGACTTATACAGCCGAACAGCACGAATATTATGGAGTATATTAGGTTTCCCAAACCACTTGACTGCTTAACCTGGTGGAAAGATTGTTAGAGGCAATGTCACGATACAATAGAACTGTCAGTCTTATCTGCATAGTTTTAATGATAAGATGATTCATGATGATTTTAGAAGACATTTGATTGTTGGCTACTCTGTAACGCACATCTAAGTCACTGTAGTCCATAAAACAGAAGAAGTATGGTGGATCAGATGAAGTAGTAGTCTCTCCGGCGTCTAAATGTACATTCCAATGTAACTTAACCTGGAAAATGGTGTAAACTTTCAGCTGAATTTAAGAAATAAGATGTGTTGTGGAATATTTTAGTAACGTGATAAATATTTGTATCTTTGATATGTTTTGTAGACAAAGCCACGATGAGCACCTATGTGTAACTTACATGACCAATATTTAATATCGGGAGGAGTGAATAGACAAACATGGAGGTCCATATTCCATAGACACATTTCCGTAATCGTCCTGCAAAATTAACAATATCATTAGCATATTCTATATCACTGTGACTCGATCCAGTCTGGTTTACCTAAACATTACTTTAAATCTTAGTGTCAAAAGTTTACACAGTGCACGAGTGTATTGCCCTCTATAAGTATTATTAGCGTGTACCAAAATTCATTCACCTGCTGTAACAATTTCTCTGTGTACAAAGGGTCTGGTGATAGCTAAAAACCGCTCAATGCACATCATTGTGATGATAAACATTGTGCTCAGCCGGCCCCATACCAGGAACAAATAAAACTGAAACAAAATGGCAAATTAGTTGAACAGTATTGTGATGGAGAAATTGAACAAATGGACTTTTACGGGAAATAAAGAAAAGGTTTTTAAATCATGACAGTTATTTTTCTTTTCGGCTGTAAATTTCCAATATGATAGATAAATATTTGAATATACTCACAAGTTTACATGTAATATTAAAAGTACTAAAGGATTGATTGGCTCCGCTGGTACAACTCCCTGGCCAGAATCCTTGCATGTATGCTATTATAGGTATAGGAACTCCTACTAGAGTACTGACTAAATCTGAAAGATATGAGTTTTGAGTACCTGTTGTCATTTGAACATCTGTTACAAGTCATGATACAACGCTCATTTACTCATTTAGCGTTATAAGCTGTGCCACGACCAGAAAGAATACAATCAATTAAATATATTTGTTGGTATGGTAACTTCTGTAAAACACTTTAACATGCTCCATTGGGCCTACATGTATCATGTACCAAATGATATAACATTGCGGTGTACACTGTACCTGTTATAGCGAGAAAAGATACAAGATAATCTAAACTCCATCTTAAACTTCTGTGTTTCACCCTGATGGAAAAATATGATATTCTTAAATTTGTAATTAAATCGACATGCTTAGGGGAAAACATGGCTCAGTTAATACTGAGATACTGTTCAGGTATGCCCAAAATGTCAAAATGTACAAACCAGGTAAGAGATGATAATTAAATGACAGAGACTTAAAGATATTCCATAAAACAATAAAAATATGACACGAAAAGAAATGCTGCATTACCCAAATATGACAAATATGATAAGGCTGTTGAAGGATAAAACTGCTATGTAGACCACGACCAATGTCAATCCACTGCTCATGTTGACATGACTGTTGATGTTTTCAGGACACTTGTCTGAGTTGTCACTTGTATTTGAAAATGAAACCATCTTTCTGCTATGTGACAATAAAAATAGAATAAGTGAAACTTGAAAAACTACATCTAGATATATAATGTGTCTTATAGCGTATTTCAAAACAAACGAAAAACTACTATACAGAATATGCCTGTGTTCGTTCAAACCCCTTTTTGCTACACCACCCATTATCTGCTGTGCTTGCACATTAACACTCAAATTACCCGTAAATGACATAAAGTATAACTGAGTCTGCTGTAAGTACAAACAAACAGATAAAGCATAGGGTCCGCCAATTGTTAGAAGCATGAAGATCTTGACTTTGAGGACACACAGTTTCATGTCCGTGATCCCCTACCTCCATGACAGATAGTGTAGCTAAATCCTTCGTTGTAGTAAAGATAGAAATGTATTATACAATTAACACATTATCAAATCAAAAAATTATCTTCTCTTTTTCTTTTATCGAAATCACACAATTAAAATCGCAAAATCATGTACGCCCAAGACAAACAGTCACAGATAGATAAATCTTTTTCCAAAATAAGATTTCTACTGAAACAACAAATAGTCTTCCCAAGGGAAAATGCCAAACAGTACAATTATTCAAATTATGTAACTACAGTTGTATAAGTAACAGTGGCATAATTTCCAATAACCACACCATTGAATTTCAAGTCCAATGATTTGCAGATATGTAATATAAGTAGTGTACTTATTGCTTGTTCATCAGATAATTGTTTCCAATTTAAAAGCCGCCTATCTGCACGATGATACAACAAGGACGATTTACCCTGCAATGTGCTCAGTGGCGTAACAAAGGGCCCTGCTGACCCTGCTGTGCAGGGGGGCGCCGTCTTAGGGGGGCGCCAAATCGTCGTTTGAATGTGGGACAATTTCGAAAACTTAACTAAAGTACTAGCAAAACTGCGCGTTTTGCTCTAGATACACACTTTTTTAGAGATTTTATCTGCGTATCCTCTAAAATCAACTAATTTGTTCAATTTTAGGGAGGGGCACCAAAAGGGGAGGGGCGCCAACAGGGGGGCGCCTTTTCGGCAGGGGGGCGCCAACAGGCAACGTTACGCCACTGAATGTGCTGTGTGCACGGTTATGCCCTGGTAAGTGGTAGAATTTCGTTTGTTAGCTCTATTCCTAAATATGGACAAATTTAACTTCTATCCCCAAAACATCACTGATCTAGCCAGTGTGCACTCTGACAAAGCTTTGAGACACTAACAAAAATACTTCCATTACAAGAGCAATCCTCACAATTCAGTCCGTTTTTCTACTATATTTTTAGAACCATTCTACTTAACAATAAACAATACTGAGTGGTAGGAATGAAGAACCAACACGCTCGGGGCTAACAATGGCCCATTGACAAACCACTTCAGGCATAACAATGATACTATGTATGCTTGACATAACATGATCGCTGAATAAATGCTAGCCGGGTACGGTCTTCAGTCAATAGATGGCTGGTTCAGAATCATTACTTATAATTAATAGTATTGGGACAATTTAATGTACAACATATTATGTAAAGGAAAAGTAAAGTACTTTAATACTTTCCTCTTTCTATTATTATATTTAGGATTTAGCATTATGCAAAAGATCATTTAGTTAACATTAATGTAATGTACTGTGAGCTGGTCATTGACTACTGATTAAGTATATACTTAGTATGTAGTACTCACTTAACTCTTTCTTTAGTCTCAATAAAAATGAAAAATGACAGAACATCGACAATCAGGAAAATTATTTCTGAAGCTATTATAGTGCATGTATAGCGCGAGAGCTTTGCACTTTTCCGATCTACTGTGGTTGCGAAAAGAATTATTTGATGCGCGGCCCGGCCCAGTAGTGCATCGCGGCTACAAATAATTTACCTGAAGACCCCAGGCTATAATGTTCATTAACATATTAACGAATAGAGATTAGGCGGAATGACAGGCTGAGCGCGGCCCAGTAACAAATAATACCGCGACGTAAGCCACAACATATAGGGAAAAAGAAAAGCTAAACAATATCGCGCAGCGGATAACATCTACAATCTACAAGTATTAATATTGTAGGTTTACAACCTACCGGGACGCGCGCCGAGTTGGACTCGTCGAAGGTCCTGATAATTGGAACAATCATTTTACAAATATTGGAACAAATATTTTACGAGTATCACCGGCCGTTAAGTATTAATACAACAGCATGGTCCGGGGCGTCCCACCCTGCATTGAGGTCGGCTTAATATTATACTTTTAAGACATTATACATTATAAATGCAACATTGCTCTAACCAGAGCCCTCTCGCTCGCGCTTTCACCTAACCATGTGCTTTCGCGCCACTTCGGGCGCGCTTGTTTCACAAGTCAAGAAAAGCACCTATCCACGAACCCCGATGGGAAGGTTCGTGCGCGCGTGAGCAGTGCTGACAACAGCGTCTATGTAGCGCAGGTAGTCTTGGCACTTCTCCCTCCAGTATGCAGTAACCACTTTTCAGGTTTCTATAGTGCATAGTGACAGTGTATAGGGGTTAATTAGGTATAAACTACAGTACAGCTGTACTTACACCTACAATCACAAGCATGCAAGCTCACCTGGTCCAATGAGCGGGAAACATAGGACAAGGTCTGGTGACGTCATAGTCACGTGACCTCATGGCTCATAATCACGTGACCTAAGACCCAATCAATGATCAATTAGGTTCGGGCATGGTGAGCCCCCTGTCACCCGATCTTAAGGTGACGTACGACATCTCGTTTACGCAATAAATGTCTGAAAAGCTACACACGTCGCATATGAGGACAAAAGTGCGAGTAATTTTGGCACCACTGTAGAGTGGTGCCAAAATCGTTGGGTGGGTTGATGGCTAGAGCCCTTTTTACCGCCGTGAGGCGGGCGCGCTACTGCAAGCGCAAGGGCTCTGGATAGAGCAACTCGCGCTCGCAGTAGTGCGCGACCGCCGAAGGCGTATACACATGGCTATGTGAACTATAGTCCATCAACAATGAAAAATATTTTACAATTCAAAATTCCAATTGCATTCATAAGTAGGTACAAAACAACGTTTAATTTTTATAATTATATTTACTTAGTAATAGGTAGAAATACAAATATTTTCACCCCAAGTTAAAAATATAAATACTTTATTTTAAAAACACTATCAAATAAGTTGATCGATCAGTTACGTGTGTCATTACGACGACATCGTTATATCAAGTCAAAATATTCCCCAAAATATTTTAAAGATTATTCTTTAAAGATTTATTTTTTAAAGATTAATTTTTTAAATCGTCTTTAAATTAGTTCAAGGGGGCTATATTTATGAGTCGCATTTGAACTTGATTTCTCTTGGAGAATTTCTCTTTAGACTCTTAACTTGCGAACAAATTGAAGCAAATTTTATTACAGAACTGAAGAAGACGTTGTTACGTGGAATGATTATTTCAATTCAATAAAGTTTCTAGCCTAAAGTTTGCTGCTTCAATTTGTTCGCAAGTTAAGAGTCTAAAGAGAAATTCTCCAAGAGAAATCAAGTCTTTAAATTATTTTTGGGAATATTTAAGTAGTTGCCTCGATCGAATTTATATTTTGTAATTTATTCTGGAATGATCACCGACCTAGCGTGGTTTAAATATGGCTTCCATGCAAAACATTTTGTAGTTTTAAACTAATTACAACACTACAAATCTATTACATTTATTGAGGTACCCTATGTCCAATGATCCTATGTACAATCCTATGTCCAATGATCCTATGTCGCCCAACATGGCCTCCACAAATCCTCATAATCAGAAAGTATTAAACTCAACCAATACTATTAAACCTCAAGCCTCCTCTTCGAGATATGACTTTCGCCACATCAGAACAGAGAAACCTTTGTCAATTAAATCTCAACTCCTAGTAGTAGACTTAGAAAAAGTATCAGAAACATATCATTCAGTGAAAGTAGAAGCTCCTAATATTCATAGCCCTGTTGAGGCACCAATCAGAAAAGGAATCGACAACGATGATATTTCCCCTCTTGTTTTATATCCATGTGGTAAATGCTCTCAAGACGTCACTGGCTTCGAGTGTGTTAATTGCGATGGTCCATGTGGTAAATGGTATCATACCAAGTGCTGTATGCACAGAAAAACTTTTGAAAAACTTGGGCAACACACAGAAATAATGTGGGTATGTAAGAATTGCAAGGCCTTAGAGAAGAAACCGGTTAAATCTGTTAAAGTTATCAAATGGGGTAAGCACGCTTCTTTAAGTGAGATCTCGAATGCTGCTGATTTTGCCTACAGTGAAATTTTGAAATGGACAAAGAACATGTTCCTAGTGCCGCGGGGTAAAGTAGGCAATGCCTTCATTCATGAATTAAGCAGGTTAATCAACCTATTTAATGACAGGACAGAATGGGAGAGTGTGGCCTTAAAATTATTATTTATCTTCATTCCAATGATGCTACAAAAACCATCGAAAAACTCACGGGCAAAGGATCACACTATATATCTTGATAAAAGGCTGAATTTGTGGAAATCTGGTGACTTAACTGCTATAATCAGTGAAGAGCGTGAGATTCAGAACCGACTTGAAGAGGCACGTAAAGCCCAGGAGAGATCCCTTGCCACCAGGTTTGCACAGCTTATGATCCACGGCAAAGTATCAGCAGCAACCAGGCTCATCAACCGACAAAGTGGAGGACTGTTGGATGTTGATGAAATGGTCATTGAACAACTAAAGGAAAAGCACCCCTCTGCTAAGTCTGCAACAGATGAAATTCTGATCACAGGTGATAAAGCAGCAGTTGAAGAAGTTATATTTGAAGTCATTGACTCAAAATTAGTGAAAAAGGCTGCTAAGCTGACATCAGGCTCAGGTGGCCCAACGCTTGTAGACTCTGAGTGCTGGCAACACATCTTATGCTGTTGTGCTTTTAGAAATTCCCAGGATCTTCTCGCTGAAGCAATTGCCAGATTAGCCAGGCGCATATGTACTCAAGATGTTAATTTCCAATCAATAGCAGTGCTTACAGCTGGTAGACTGGTTCCCCTAGATAAATGTCCAGGCCTTAGGCCAATTGGTATTGGTGAGATCTTGAGACGGATTATTGGGAAGTGTGTGATGATGGTGTTAAAGAAAGATGTTCAGAAGGATGCAGGACCACTTCAAACATGTGCAGGTCACGAAGGGGGAATTGAAGCAGCAATACACGCTATGGCAGAGGTTCATGATAACAAGGACACGGAAGCCATTTTGCTAGACGATGCTTCCAACGCATTCAACGCTCTCAACAGGACCGCTGCTACCAACAACATGCAGTACGTTTGCCCACCACTTGCTAAATACTTTGAGAACACCTACAGGGAACCAACAGACCTCTATGTAGCTAATAGCAAGGGAGTGATCATCAAGAGCAGTGAAGGTTTCACTCAAGGAGACAATATTGCCACTGGTGGATATGCTCTTAGCACCAAGCCACTTATTGACCGCCTGCGAAATATTATCAAGCAAGTGTGGTTTGCAGATGATAGTGCTGCTGGTGGGAAATTGGAAGCAGTGTATAAGTGATGGAAGGAGTTGCTCCAAGTAGGACCCAAGTATGGGTATTTTCCTAATCCATCTAAGAGCATTCTAGTAGTAAAGGACCCTCAGATGATTGACCAGGCCAAGGCACTGTTTGGAGAGTTCAATATGCAAATAACATCAGGTAACAATGAAACAAGAAATTTTAATGAAACAAGAAATTTAATTTTAGCACATTTTTACAGAATAAAAAGATGTAAAACAATTCATAAAATATAATGCCCATTTGGTGTATGACTTTTTGTCCTGACTGCTAGTTTGGTTTATGAAGGACAGGTAACTAACGGGGCAAGGAATGCGCGTGCCTGGAAGCTTTTGCACACACCGAAACGCTAGTTCAGTTAAGTTTTTAGAGACAAGGCTCAGATTAGGACTAGAAGAAAAATTGTTAGCAGACATTAGAGGTTCTGTTTATAATTGTTACTATAGGGTGCAGTCTTGTTGTGACAAAAAGTCTACACTAAAACATGATTTAGTTTATATTTAGGATATAAAATGCAGCTTCAAGTTGGATATTGGAGAGCTGGTGAAGGATTATGGCCTTTGTATCAATTGTTATAATAAGCTATAAATATCTTAAACTATACAGTGCTAATTAAAAATTTCTTTAACCTTCATTCTCAAATTAGATTTTTAAAATTCAAAAATAAATATACAATGATTTTATTAAAAATTTCTCACACATACTTTACTCACAGGACAAGACTTGGAAAACAGTGGCCTAGCGTAATTTTAATTGAGATGTGTGTGACCAGCCAGTTATGTTTGGACAATAACATTTGTGCAGTCAAAATCTTTGACGGTCCAATCAAGCAGGGCATGATTATGTTGATTAGCTAATAGCGCACGTTTTAACTTACCTCGCAAGCACAACAGGCATCTTGGAGCAGTACTTGGCAATACAGGTGCCAAAGATCAGTACATTACCGATAAGGTTCAAGGGTGGTGTGACGACATCAAGATGCTAGCTGATATTGCAGAATCTGAACCCCAAGCAACCTACTCAGCCTACATCGCTGGCATCCAACACAGATGGAAGTTTGTTCAAAGGACTGTGCCCCACATCTCTGAAGCCATGGAGCCGCTAGAACATGAGATAAGACAAAAGCTCCTGCCAAAGATGCTGGGAGGGAGATCTCAGACTTAGAAAGAGACGTGTTAAGTCTACCAATAAGATTGGGAGGATTGGGCATTGGTAAACCCCACGAAGAATGCCACTCTGAGTATACAGCCTCCAAGCTACTCACCACTGAGCTAACAAAAGCAATAGTGGACCAACAGGAAGTTTACACTGCATCCAGTAACCTCACCAAATCGGGGAAAGAAATGATCAAAACATTGAAGAATTCCGAGCTCCAAGCCAAGTTTATTGCTATAGCTGAAAGATGTGGCACCTCCTCTAAGAGAGCATTACTAGCAGCAAGAGAAAAGGGAGCGTCCAGTTGGCTTAACACATTGCCACTTCAGCAGTATGGCTACACTCTGAACAAAGAGGAGTTTCGAGACAGTGTCTGCTTACGCTACAGTTGGTGGATACCAAACACTCCCATCACCTGTGGATGTGGGAAAACAAGTGATCTTGACCACCTTCTCACCTGTAAGCTAGGGGGCTACGTGATAATGACCCACAACAACATCAGAGACACAATGGCAAATCTCCTTCGTGAGGTATGTCATGATGTAAAATTTGAACCCCAGCTACAGAAGGTAAATGAGGGTGACTGCCTCAACCCCAAGACTATAACAGGTGACCAAGTTCGGCTTGATGTATCTGCTAGAGGAGTTTGGACTCCATTTGATAAGACCTTTCTTGACATAAGGGTTTCACACCCCAATTGCTTATCAAACAGGACAAAAACTCTTCAAGAAGTATACGAAGAGAACGAGAAGGAGAAGAAGGACGAGTACTTGGAGAGAGTGTTGAATGTGAAGAAGGCTACCTTCACCCCGGCTGTATTCCTCACATCTGAAGGAATGTCTAAAGAGTGTAAGCAGTTCGTCAACAGAGTAGCAGACCTCATTGCAAGAAAAAGGAAGGAAAGGTACTGCGATGTAGTAAGACACGTGAGAACTAGGATAAGATTTGCAATGTTGAGAACAACTCTTATTGCTCTACGAGGGTACCGAGGAAAGAAGGTGGACACCAAACGTGAGATTCAGCTATCAGAAGTTTCATACAACCTCATCCCTGCCCCTATAATGGAGTAGATCATGTGTTTTGTTAAAATGCTTTTGAAAAAATTATTGGTAGCAATGAATTGTGCTCTGCCAATTGCAACACTTAAAATTTTATTGTGCTCTGCCAATTGCATCACTTGATTTAATTGAATGTATATATACTGTTTGACACACTTTTCACCCTTTTGTAGCCTCTCTATAGCGAATGACAGCGAGAATATTATATGAAAGATCCACAGGTATTCCGCAGTTGATTTTGTTAGTTTTGAGTTATTATTTTGACCCACTTGGTGGTTGAAGTTTGGAGTCTAAAATCGATTTACGATTTTTCAGTAAATTTTATATTTTCTTATGCAATTCTAAAGGCAATTTCAAACGGCACATTATTTGTTATGTAATTTGTTATGTCTTGTCTAGCTCTAGGAGGAGACTGGGGCCATGCCAGGGGTTCGAAAAATCTTTGCCTGGTGTAATTTCTACACAATAGCTATGTGTAGAGTGACTTATGGAGGGGAGAGGGGTATGAAAGGGCAAAAAACGGCTTATGTGATATCAAATATGTGAATGATCCTTACTTTAATCGTGATTGCGCACATATACATGCCACAATTTATTTTTGTCCTTGATTGTAACTTGAAGTTACGCAAAAGATTCCGTTTTAGTGACAGTTCTAGTTTTAGTCCCCGTCCGCGTCCTGGCATTTATTGTATCACCAGTCCTGGTCCATGCCATCTCGTCCAAAAAGTAGTTCTGCTTTTACCTTGATTGCTCTTGTAATTGTGTACAGTATATACACTGAGAGGCAAAACTGGGCACAGGTTTCTTACAAACGTAAATGCCCATAATCACTACAATATAGGATGACAAGAAATGTGATGCTATTATGCCACAACATAAATTCTATTTTAGATTATTATAATAAATTGATTTAAATAAACACATAATATCCATTACTCAAGTCGAGCATCTTGGACTGAAAGACGTATCCTTCAACCTCATCCCTCAGAAGACGAGCTTTGAGATCTCCTACATTTTTTATGTAAAATGTAAATTTTGTAGATATGTTACTGTAGTTTTTATTATGTATAAAGTTTTACTGATGAAATGATCCCAGGGGGGACTCCCAACCCATCGCTTTGGTGTGTAGTTGATGCACCTTTCACAAGCAAGAGCCACTTTAGTCCACTAGCTGTGAGGTGTCTCAGCTACATGGGTTGGGAATTCCCCCTTTTTTCTTTTTTTCTCGAGCAGTGATGACAGGATATTATATACAATATAAATATGGCTACTTCTGCAGTCAAGACTTATTAATGAATAGCTTAGGAATGAAACGATGAGAAGATCTAAATAATCTTAAAAGATCAAGATGTCTGATAAAGAGGTAGGATACATCACTATTTTGACTTATATAACTTATTTATTCCTTTTTTGTATATGTTAGTTTATGACATGTCCAGGGACCTGGGCAACTTCTTATTTTTTAAATGAAGTTGTAGTTAATAATTTATTAATTTTGGTGGTAAGATATTTATATTTTTCCATATAGTGTTTTGATACTTTGTAGACATGTGTGATGATGTTATGTCATAATTTTTACTTACTTACTTACTTACTTACTTACTTACTTGCCAGAATGATAGAATATCTTCTTGGAATTCATTTTCAATTTCAGCTGTACAGTCTACTGTGCAATTATAAAAGTGGCGCACACCCTGGAAAATTGAGCAGATATCTGAAAAAAAAGAATCTTGTCCAAACAGATCGTTGCATGAAACAGATATTTAAGCTTATCATTCAGGTTTGATTTTGATTCAGCTGGGAATATGGGAGGGGAATGAATTGTTGAAATTAATCGGTTTATTTTAGTTGCTAAGTTGCACAATTTTATATAAATGGTGATTGGGTTTGATCAAGAATTGTTATTTATTAATTGTAACTAAAATTGATCTAAACTATCAGACAAGCAAACTGTCAGATGGAGTCGCAGTAACACAACTCATGTCATTATTGGCTACAATCCTCGCTCATGATAATTATGGAGTTACAGATGAAAAAACGTTCAGCTCATTAAAAAATCTTCACATTCATTTGTCAGCTATCAAAAAGAACCATCACATCAACAGTATATACCATACTTATCTTGAGCTGATCATCGTAAGTGTGTTGAATTTTAAGTTGAATTTTAAGTTAATGTTCAATCCCAATATTTTTTTTTTTTTTTTTTTTGGTCGAGGGCGCTCACTCTACCTCCCCGTATTAGCAAGGAGGCTACGTCCGCCTTGTGGCTAACGTCTGATGGAGCTCCTTTGGACTGCAGGCTTTGTACCTTTTGCTCTGCTTGGCATGGGGTTCGCAGAGCCCGGTACGTCCAAAAGACATAACATAGTTATGACCCGGTGGATCGGCGATGACCCTAAGGTTATCTGCCATAATGATCCGTCATCGAGAGACTCCATAGAACCCGTCTGGAGTCAGGTGTCGAAACACCCTCCCGGAAAAGGTAGTGCGTTACTTCGAGGAACTACCACCGCATTATGCTAGCGGGCCTGCCCTGGTGATCCTCGAGGTTGTGTCGTGCTTTTAGTATTTTGGAGGATCGAGTTGAGATGATATTAAACTCGAACCCTGGTGTGATGATCCTTTGGTTTATCTTTGGTGTATTAAACTTTTGACGTCCCTTTGTTTCAGATTGTTTTGTTATGCTGCGCGCGGCTGTCTCGCGCTCTCGTGGAGTGCTGATTTTGGTCCTTTCTATACTGGTTTGTCTGTGCGCTTTCCAGATTCTTCCTGTTGTAGAGCGCTCGCTTTGGAGTTTTAGTAATATTCCGTGGTTTAACATGGTTTTGCGGCTGGTTCAATTTGTCATTTTTCCATGACTGGATGGGTTATTTTTGTCCACTTTCCGTGGCGGAGTAGAGAGTGCCAGTCTCTGTGATTGAACTGCTGATGTGATTGAGTGAGTGAGATGCTGCATTGCTACTGGCTGACTCGCCAGCAGCAATGCAGGTCCAAGAAGAAAGAAGGAGAGACACTGTCCGTTCTCTGGGTGTGCCACCACCGACAGTGCTCCCACTTCTGTGGGGCTGAGGGTGTTGGCTCCAAGAACCAGCCTTGAGCGTACAGTGCCTGACCCCCTCTATGGTTAACTTGAGAATAATAGGACTATGCCATTCTCCAGGCCAATCCGTTCAGTAACCAGCTGACCCAGCACCACCTCTGATGGAAGATGTGGTTCGGATTGGACTTCGCTAGGATTTGTCAGTTTTTCTGTAGACACTAATGCTCCCTCGAGGAAAGAGACATGAGCCCCGGCGAAGCTGACCAAAAACGTGACAAGGATTCTCACCCTATAATCCCAATATTTGATGACGATTATAATTATATTTTTCAAAAATAGTTTAGGTGCCTTTGAAATGATTTTTTACACAGTTCTTGATACAGTAATACAGTAATACCCCGATTTACCGCGAAGTTTGGGAGAAAAGAAATGATTTTTTACACAGTCCTTGGTACATAATACACAACAGTCTTAAATTTATACATCTTCTAAGTTGAGATCGTGACTTTACTATTCCATATCTCAATTTTATTACTGTCGCTAAACTGAACATTTTCAGGAGATTCTGAGTGCAAGCATAAAACGTAAGTTGACACAAATTGAATCATATGGATCGTGCATTGTGTCTATAAGAAAGGCTAGCTACTAGAGCTTTTCTCCAACTGTAAAAATTCTTTCCAACTCACAATTTCTGTACCATAAAATCATTGAACTTATGTCCCAGGTGAGATTCCAGTGTCAACCCTATTTGCTCCAGTTCTCTTTGATATTGCTGTTAACTTGAATGGGATATTTCCATACGATATTCAGATGGAGGTATTGACATCATATTGTTTTTTATAATTATAGCCCATTATCATGTTTTCAAGCTTGTAATAATATACAGTAGTATTATAAGCATTCCCATAAACGTAGGAATGCTTCTTATTTCAAATATACGCAAATATACCTTCTCAGTCTCTCGCCGTTCTATTCAATATCTGTTTAGGCTGCAAAGACCCTGAACGTTATACTTGAAGAACCAGGCGGTGAATCAGTGCACAAGTCTCTTACAGAACTTTCAGAGGTCAAGGCTAAGTGGTGAGTCCCCATGGCCATAAGACATATGTTATATTATATAATACAGACTACAGATAATGACTAATCATAATATTGGTAGATTATTGTTCAGTTTTCGTTATTAATCATAGCTTTCTGCAGGTTAAATCTGGGTGACACTGTAAAAGCTAGCGGAGATTATGAACTTCAAGTTCTCTTGATGGAGCTTCTTTTTAGACTTAAAAGCCATTCGTTGAGAAAACAGCATTTAGATGATCTGTTTCCCGACGACCATATAATGCAAGAAAACTTTTTACGTATCAAAGATGCCACTTTTGAAAAAGATTGCAGGATTTTCCTAAATACAGTCAACGATGGCAAGGAACAGCGAATGTATTCAGACAATTATTTTACAAACTTACTTGGTTTTAAAAGTCATCGGTTTTTTTACCCGTAATTACAGTTATAATTTTACAGTGGAGAATCGAACTAAATTCATAATAATATTATATATTCTTTAATAACAGACCAATTTGATCTATCTGGAATATCTTCAGGGTTTACTCATACAAGTGCCAGCGAGTTAATGTCGGAACTGAGGATTTGCAGATTGCACCCAATCAGAATTGGCTCGATGTAAATTTTGGATCCAAGACAATTACAATATTCGTACTGCTACCTACCGAGGTGATTCTGCTCCAAGTTCATGATAGATAATTTTAATGGACAATACGTTTTACAGTGAAAATATTAATACAGTATAATTTTATCAAAAGAAATATTATACTTCCTCGATAATCATGTAAATTCCACCATAAGATATAATCTTTAAATGTAACTTGCTTCCATCCCAGCAAGGAGATGGGCAGTTTGAAACACTGATAATCAACCCAACAAGTGTACTGAAACATGAACACACGGTAGAAGACGGGAACTTTCACCTTGTCTTGAAGCTTAACATTCCTATCTGTACTCTACTGGACTCTAAAACGGGCGGTGATTCTAAAACAATCCACTTTGTCCTGGACACACATCCCGACCCTAAAGGTGCAATCTTGGGACTATTGGGCCAGCACTTTCCTGATAGTCCTAAGTTAAGTAAAATGGCAAGAGTTGACGTATCAGCGGAAACTATCCAGATTCGTGGTAACGTCACCACGATAGTGTCTACTCCTGTGCCGGTAAGGTGTTTCAACCTTTTTCAATGATAAATACTCAAATACTGTTAAAATCTGTAAGCTTTTAAAAATCACCATATGCTTTTAATCAATTGGTTGTTCTGCACACATATCTTCGATCGATAAAACTTGGATTTTTAGCGGATTTAAGCCTTCCTGTGGCCTCCTTCGTAATATTGAACTATTTATCAGGAAGAACGGGCCATCAGAATAAGTCAGACTCGACAGATGCTTTCAGAAAAAATAAACGAACCTCTACCACAGTTTGAACTTGGGCTTTCTCAACCAGAAAAGCAAAAGTTAAAATCTTTTATCGCGTCAGAGCCGATCCTGACAAACCCCAAAGTTCCTACACCATCTCCAGTTGAAAATGAAGATCCAGTGACGTCATCACCGATCAAAACAATCCCTGACTCATTGCCTGCCACTGTCATACCTGACTCACTAAAGTTGGTTGATAATACCGGTGATGATATTAATTGGCAACTGCAGAGTTCCTTTGACTACAACAGTAAAATCAACGATTCAGAGTTGTCGGTCGGAGATGACACAATGGAAGACTTTGTCAACGATTTTCCAGTAAAAGAAGAAAGTTCACCAAAAAATGAGACAACATGTGTAGAAGATTTGAAAAAGGCAAATAGAGTTACCAAACCATCTCTAGATATGTCTAATCTTGCGTCAGCTTCAAGCACTAAGAACTATAAGAAAAAGAAGAAACCTCTGAAATTTGAAGATTGTGAGCCAGCTTCAGCAGTCATTCTAGTTGGGACAGACAACAAGAAGGGTCCTGTGGCTGCAAAAACTGATGAGACGATTAAAATACAAAATAATTTTGACAGACAGATGTTGAGTAAACCTAGTGACAAAGAAGACAGCATTGAAGTCTTGAATGTGGTTAAAGCTATGGATGACCCTATCATTGAAATTGAGGATCCAAGAACTGAAATTGAAATTGAATCGCCTGAGAAAGAACAGATAAGAGTTGAGGTTTTAGAGTCAAGCTCTGAGGATAATTCCCCAAATCTAAGTCAAGAACTTGAACGAATAAATCAGGATATCAGTATGAAAGCTCCTAGCAGTCCTGGCGATGTTTACAAATCTATGCTGAAAGATGGTCTGAAAGAATCCTGTAAAGAGGCTCTGTCTGCGAAGAATTCCCCAGCTCAGAAGAAGTTACAGGGTGCCTTTAAGCGTCGGCTAATGGATACTGATGAAAATTATCTGTGCTCTCAAAATTCTCAGGAATCACCGACTCCTTCTCAAGTAAAGAAATTACCTGCCTTTGCTCGCAAAAGAGAACTTCCACCCATAAATACATCTTCAACTTTTGTCATTTCAAAGAACAATTCTCTTAATCAAATGAGGAGACGTGAAAATTCCGATGAAACATTTGCAGAAGAAATTATTCCGGTTCCACCTGGGAGACAGTCAATACTGAAAAAGAAATTCTTGATTAAAAATACAGGTCCTTCAACACCAAAACTAGGAAAGTTTGATTTCGATGAGAAGAGTCCGGCAAAATCTGATGCGTCCTGGGTGAAAACTGAGAAGAAAAAGAAGCGAATAGCTGGCTTCAAGACAAAAAAGCAGAAACTTGAAGAGGAAAGAGACGCGAAGAGGAAATTGAAGGAGAAAAAGAAGAAAGAACAGCCAAATAAGGTATACAAGGTGTTCTTAGTCAAGATTTCCAAATATGTATACTATATAATATTATACTGATCGTAACCTAGCAACTTTTGTTGTTTCAAAACAATTTACAGTTGTTCAATGGGTTGACCTCGGCCTCATAACGGTGGCCTTCACCTGAATTTCATCTGCCCCACCTCTCGGGTCGGGTTAAGGATTGTGAAGAAGGCAATAGGGTAACGGGTAAGGGATGCAAAGCATATTTAATTTTGTAGAGTAGGCTAGAGTTTTAAGGAGGAAATGACAAAGTTAGGACTGACATTTTGTTAACAGCTGAAACCTAAACTTTTTAGAAGTTGACCAAAAGAAAGCAAATAGATGTTAGTGTTTCTGGCTCCGAGGGAGAAGAAGCAGTGGAGATGAAAGAAGAAAAGGGCCCTAAACTGGTGAGAGAGAACTTTGTCTGCTAGCTTCATTAAAATAATTTGACCAGTTTTCAGTTCCCACATTTATTGCCATAATCAAGATAAGGGACCGGATCCATAATTTCAGGAGCTGAAGAGCAAATCACCCAGCCCTCAACCTACTAGACGTTCAACCCGGTACTCAATGAGGGTTAGTAACTTAGTTAGTAACTTAGTTAGTAACTTAGTTAGTAACTTAGTTAGTAACTTAGTTAGTAACTCAGTTAGTAACTTAGTTAGTAACTTAGTTAGTAACTTAGTTAGTAACTTAGTTAGTAACTTAGTTAGTAACTTAGACTTAATTAACTTAGACTTTAGTAACTTAGTTAGTAACTTAGTTAGTAACTTAGTTAGTAACTTAGTTAGTAACTTAGTTAGTAACTTAGTTAGTAACTTAGTTAGTAACTTAGTTAGTAACTTAGTTAGTAACTTAGTTAGTAACTTAGTTAGTAACTTAATTATCTTAAATTTGATCCTTCGAACAGCTGTTGAGCAATGAAAAACAAACATAATCTTAGCAAAATGAATATATTTCTTTTATCTTCAGCATTTAATCAGTCACATAATCTGAGAATATCAAAGGTTAGTATGAAAATGTCAAAAATTCTCATCAAAAATGTAGTAAAGTCTCAAAAAATTAATTTAGAATCTCGTCAAAATGGAATAGTTTAAAATCGGAACAAAATTAATGGCATATACTATAATAATGTGGAGTCTGCAGTAGTTCATTAAATCAAAAAGACGCAATTCAAAAATTGATAGACTGAAATTATATCAATTATAATAATAATAATAATAAGTAGGAATTTATACATCGCTTTATAGCCATAAAGAACTCAAAACCCAAAGATTCAGTTCAAACCATCTAAAGCGACTCATGAGTAACATGTACATAAGAACTTATTTTTATGAAGTATGGATTTTATGAGAAAGGTAATACATGATACTTATACAAATACGTTTTCAAAGAGATGAGTTTTTAGTTTCTTTTTAAATAAGACGATATCGGTTAGTGTTCTCAATTGATAAGGAAGCTTATTCCAAACAGAGGGTCCGCAGTAGCTGAAACTTCTCTCGGTTTTACTATAGTTTGAAATAGGAGGAACATTTAGGAGGAAATAGTCTTCTTCAGTTCTTAGTACACGTACAGGTTGACTTTTGATGTCAATACATTTGATGATATACTCCGGCGCTATGTTGTTAACGCATTTGAACACGGTTAGAGCAATCTTATACTCTATTCGTTGTCGTATCGGAAGAAAATGGGCTTTTTTCAGGAATGGAGTGACACTGTCCCATTTTTTGATAGCTTTCCAACCAAACAGGAATCGAACACAGGAATTTTGTACCTTCTGGAGTTTCTTTATTAGAAGATCAGGTAAACCGTACAAGAGTCCATTGCAGTAGTCTAGTTTTGAAAAGATCAAGCAGTGAATGAGCTGTCTTTTTAGATCATAGTTAAGCTTTGAGCCTATAACTCGAAGGTTTCTCAGATGGATGTTGCAGCAACTGATAATTGAATTTATTTGGTCTTCAAATGTTAGGAATTGATCAAATAGGACACCTAAACTTTTCACTGTGCGGGATGCATCCACAGGGTCAGCTGCATTGTCAAGTTGTATTGAATCGACTGGACATGAAGAGTAACTGTTCTTGGTCTGTACTACAAGAGCTTCTGTTTTGTTTTGGTTCAGTTTGAGTTTATTTTGGGTCATCCAGGTCTTAATATCTTCAAAACAATTTGTTATTCTCTCTTCGATTGTTGAGAGATCTCGAAATAGTGGGTTAAACTCAATGTACAGTTGAGTGTCATCTGCGTACATGTGGATGTTAAATCCATGTCTCTTTGCGATCTGATTGAGCTCCTTTGTGTAAAGTATAAACAGAATTGGACCTAGAATTGAACCTTGCGGGACTCCAATTCTAAGGAAGCATCTCTTTGATCTTGATTTATCAATAGTTACTGTGAAGGATCTGTTATTAAGGTATGATGTAAACCATTCGAGAACAGTACCTTCAAAACCAAAGTCCTTTTTTAGTTTTTTTAGGAGCAAGTGATGATTTACAGTATCAAAAGCAGCACTGAGGTCCAAAAGGAGGAGGATAACCTTACTTTTCATGTCACTGATACAAAGAAGATCATTGTAGATGGTAAGGGTCGCAGTTTCGCAGCTATGATTTGACCTATAACCACTTTGATGCTCAGCATGAAGATTGTGATAGTCAAGATGTTTGGTCATCTGTTTCTGGACGCTCTTTTCAATGAGTTTCGAGAGGAAAGGTAAGTTACTAATCGGTCTATAGTTGTTGAAGCTATTGACATCTCCTTTATCATCTTTGATGGCTGGTCTGACAAGAGCACTCTTTAGGACTGACGGAAATTTTCCAGTGACAAGTGAGTCATTGATAATAAATGACACAATTGGTTTAACTTCATTAAAACACTGCATTAGAAGTTTTAGAGGGATGGGATCCTCTTCACATTCTTTTTTGTTAAGGTCAGAAAGAATCTTTTTGAGATCATTGTCGCTTATGGTTTCAAATTGGCTCCAGGCTTCACCTTGAAATGGTTCAGAGTGGGCAAGAAGAATGTCAGCTGCAGTATCATTGTTAATGGCAGAGTAAATCTTTTCCACTTTATCATTGAAAAACTCTTTCATCTCCTCACATAGAGTTTCAGCAGGTTTGTTATTAGGCTTCAAGTTTTTAGATATGTCCCGATCCATCAGCTGATTGACTATTTTGTAGGTATCTTTTTTATTGTCCTCACAGCTTTGCAGACGATTTTCATAGTATAGCTGTCTAGTGGTGTTTATAACTGCCTCGGCATGCTTAACAGCTTTTTTATAGTCTAATTTTGAATCTGCAGTTTTAAGTCTCCTGTTGTCACGTTCAGCTTTTCTTCGTTTCCTTCTGGCAGTTTGACATTTTGTGTCCACCCACTTGCTTTGATCAGGATTAATGCTAAAACAGATAAGGGGAGCATGTTTATCAAGAATTCTGCGAAGTTCTTTGTTATAGAGTTCCGTGGCAGAGTTGCAGTCAATAAACTTGTTGGGGTCATTTATGTCAGATAGCAACAGATCCTCCTTAAAAAGATTTATGTCTATATCTGATATCTTTCTGCCCACCATATCTTCTTTGTTGCTTCCTTTGTGGTGAGGAAAGGCAATAGAGAAATTTACGAAGTAGTGATCTGATGTTGTTACTGTTTTAGCTACATCTATATCTTTTATGTTCAACATATCACACGCATTGCTTCTAGTAAGAACAAGGTCTAAGATTCCACCCCCAATGTGTGTTGAACTGGAAATATGCTGGATGAGGCCATAGTTTGATATGAGATGGATAAAATTTATCGTATCAGGATCAGTGAGGTCTTCGACATGGATATTGAAGTCTCCAGCAATGATCAGTCTACCTGGAAGGTGAGTTAGACTGTCAAGATATTCATCAAATTCCCGTAAAAAGTCTGTCATTTTGGACATTTTAGCCGTACAAGATCGATAGACACAGCAGAAACGAAGAAGGTCATTGGAACTTGACTTCAGCACACTCTCAACATGTTCAAAGGATTTATGGGTCTTTGTAGGGCGTTTATTGAAGCTAAGATCTTTCTTAAAGGCAATAGCGACACCACCTCCTCTACCAGCTCTAGATTGGTGAACAATATTATAGCCTAGGTCTTTAATTTCCGCTATTTTTGACGTATTATAGTCGATTATAAGCGATTTTTTTGAACCGCTTATATAATCGTTAAAAAATCGATTATAAAAGGCTGTTTTTTTAAAAAGCGCCCAATAAGCGATTATCAGCGCTGATTAAAAAATTTCATTTATGGAAACCTGCCCTAAAATATCCATTACCAATCTTTCAAAAATCATTTATTAAACGTCACACTCGTAAAGCATAAGGGGCAAAATTTCTTTTTTCAATTGTCAAAACACTGTCACTGTTACTATTATAGCACTGGCACATAAAAGTAAAATTCATGATCGTGAAATCACACGAAAATTGAAACTGCAAGTCAAATGTACGAGATATTGCACACTATACAGTTAAAACTTGAAAAGGAAATAAGAATGGTTACCAAGGACCACATAAAGTGCTTTTGAAACTTTAAATGGTTACAACAAGTTTTTATACGTATCTTGGTAATCTGTCTCTCAAATAATTCACTGTCGTTAACTCGAATGTTTCTCTCGGTGGCTTTTATTCGTGTTTTCGTCGACCATACCTTTCACGCCTGGACATCTAAAGGTATACTCATACTCATGTCTTAGTGTCTTGGTCTTCTTCGTTTCTTCCTGAGTTTGTTTCTTCTATCCTTGGACCTGCCAGATTGAATAAAATTATCATGGTCTTGACATTTCTAATATCATGCTCATTAGAAAATGTCAGAATAATGCAGTTCAATGCAATCATGGCTAATTAAAAACACTCAGGATATTTACCTTGGCTAGAAGCAATAGCATTGCTGGACATCAACTGTTTAGAGCCCAATATCCGAGACAAGAGAAACTCTCTGAAGCTAGTAACTGTCAAGCTGTAGACGTAGAAGTTGCTCATAGTGTTGAAGTAGACACAGGAAAGGGAGATCCTGAGGTATTCGTTGTGGAAGAAACTCTTTTTATCTGCCAATCTAGGGCCAACAAAAATGTAGATGGCGTAAGGTATGAGTGATAAGCAGTAGATGACTGCAATAAGGATAATAGTTATGATGCCTTGCCATTTGATCGTGTGCCTCCCTTGACTAGCGACTTTCTTCGCAATGATGAGCAAATTTACGGTAGAAGCGATAACTAGAAAATTTGGAATGACCATGAAGACCGTGGACAGCAGTGGTCTTAGCCATTTCCAGATAACAGAGGAATAACCAAAATCACAGGTGTATGATCTGTAAACGTAGATTTGGTCACTTTTGTCTACCAAGAAGAAAGCAGCTGGAATACTTAACACAGATATCCAAATAACTGCACAACCAATGTGAGCCTTTCTTGACTCCAGTCCCCTGGCTCTCAGAGGCGCACGTAGGATGACAAGCTTGCAAGTTGTCATAGAACATATGAGATACAGTCCTACTACATAAAGGTAATTCTTAATGTAGGGCTGAATGTGACAGAACCATTCACCCAGTACCCAACTATCTGCTATCAAAGTGATAACTCGTGGCAATGCCCCTGATAGAGACACCATTAAATCACACACGGCTATGTGCCGGATGATAGCTACGATACAACTGTGAAGTTTAAAGGCCTTATATCGGATTGACGCTACAAGAATGGTAGTGTCTCCGATTAAGGATGAGATGAGGACGAAAAGCATGTACCCCACCCAAGTGTATCTTTCAGCTTCCTTCTGAATTCCAAACTCTGTTTTATTGGAAAAGTCGTGAGAGTTCATTGCACCTTGTACTTGAATGTAAATAGGGTAAATTAATATTGGCCCAATATTACATTTTGTTGAATTTGTAAAGTCTTGCTTCGTTCAAACGGCGTAGAGACTTGCTAAATATTTACGAATAGATCACAAAAAAATGTATTTCGGTTCCCGCTCATATCAACAATATTATCAGAATGTTAATTGCCGATGTTAAAGCAGCTGTCGTATTCAAACTAAAATTAAAAATGCACGTAATTCTGATCACGAAATTTGTGATCGTAATAAGCATATTCCGATTCGTATATATACAGGGTGGGCCAAACGTCAGTGGACATACGTTGGCCTTAATAGCTCAGTTACTGAGTGCCCAATTGAAATACATTTTTCTGGTATGACTTAGTATAGGGACTACGGGTGGAAGATGAATAATTAAATTTCCAACAGCATCTTGTTCCCTTCATTCTCTTTACACTCTCATCATACTGTAGAATGAGATATATTAATAAGGCAATAAATATTGCAAATAATTTAGGGGTGTCTCTAATCTCCCTACAAGTTGATCGTTCATGCGTCATCAACCTACACACCATATAAGGGCATGTCTGATCGCTGACGAGACCAGTCTCTGTTTTACGTCAGGAATAAGAGTTAAATGACAACTACTATGTCTGCGCCACAAAACCCCCTCCATATTTGTCCCAACTTCCTTCAGTAACATAGACAAGTAGCTTTGTCTTGGTCGGCCTTGCTGTGCTCTACCGTGCGTAGGTTCCCAAAAGACTAAATCACTGGCAAGTAGCTCAGGTTGTCGGATGCAGTGTCCCGCCATTTTTAATCTCCTGCTTCGTAACTTGTTTGACAGCTTGGTAGGCTACCATACAAAGTTATATCGCTGACCTTCTCCTTCCATGAGATACCCAGCACCATACGCAACATCTTTGTGTATGTCCCGTCCAAACATTTTTCTTGATCCTTTGTCAGTGTCCAGGTTTCTGATCCGTAGAGCAGTACTGATTCACAAGCCGCTATGAACAATCTAATCTTGAGGCTCTTTGAGAGTTTGGATTTCCAGATATCCTTCAGTCTATGTAGGGCACCCCACGCTTTTCCCTTTCTAACCCTTATATCCCTATCTGTGCTCTCAATCCAGGAGCCTAAGTAGATGAAATCATCCACATTTTCTATGGCTTCCCCGGATCGACTTTGTAGGTCGCTAGATCGATCCTCCATATTCAGTGTCATGACCTTGGTCTTGCCTTCGTTTATGTGTAGTCCCAAGCTTGCTGCCGCCGATTCTACTCTGAGCAGGAACTCGTTAGCCTTGTCCATGTCCTCAGATATAAGTGCTATATAATCTGCAAAGTCCACATCGGTGATGATCTTGGGCCCCACTCTTCTGCAGTTCTGCTTTTTCTACGTTCGAGAGTGAGTCCAAGTCGCTCCGCATCATCGCCTATGGCTTGCCTCATACAGTAGTCGATGACTATTGCAAAGAGGTAAGGTGCTAAGGTGTCACCCTGTAACACACCTGCAAGTATCTCGAACAATTCTGTTTCTCCGTCTGGAGTTAGGACTTTGGCCATTGTCTTCTCGTACATGCCGTATAAGCTGTACGATTTTGACTGGAATGCCGTAAGCTTCTAGAATCTTGATCATTTTCCCACGATGTACACTGTCGAAAGCCTTCTTAAAGTCTATAAATGTCAGAACAGCTGGCAGTTTCCGACTCTTGACACCCTCCATAAGACGTCTCAGTACCAATATCTGCTGATTTGTTGACCTCCCTGGTCTGAATCCATTCTGGTTTCTGCGCAGAATTGTCTCGATTTCTGGCTTCAGCCTTCAACCGGTTTAGAACCATCTTGTTTAGAGACTTGGCAACTAGGGATGACAAGCTTATTCCCCGATAGTTCATTGGTTCGCTAAGGTCGCCCTTCTTTGGAATTGGTATGATGTTGGCAGTTGACCATTGGTCTGGTTTCTCACCTTTCAATAGAGCATTGTTACAGAAGTCTAAGACAATTTGATCAAGGTCGAATCGTTTTAAGACTTCTGGGGCTATGTTGTCGTCACCCCATGCTTTCCCTTCCTTTATGCTGGACTTTGCTTTCTGTACTCATCCAACGTAAATGGTTCTGTTCCGATATTCAGAGGTGGGTGGACTGAATCAATATCCTCTTCCGCGTTCTCTACCGTCGGTTGTGAGCCGAGAAGAGTAGCAAAATAGTCCTTCCATTTCTGAACCCTTTCCGTTGGTGAGTTTCCCTTGATTTTGCCAGTATATGTCATATGATGGAGCTTTACCCGTAATCTTATTGATCATGGTCCAGCTTTTAGCATTTCTGCCCAGTGCCCTGCCAACTTGCTTCTTCCAGTTCCCGGACCTGCCCCTCCAGCAGTTGCTCTTGGGCTGCTTGATAAGCATCGCCTAGCTTCTGTTTGCCCTCTTGAACAGCTATTCGGTTGTCTTCTGTAGTAGACTGACCTGAATTTTCACTTTTTCGTCCGATCATCTTGGAAAGTTTTTTGTACATCCCCATAGACGTAAATAGTAACCAAAAAAATTATTTTTGAAAAATTCGGAAATTTAGGTGTTCCCCAAGCCGTTTCCATGACAACCGCGCTCGCGAACCTCAGAAATCTGGAAAAATTCGATATCTCAGGACCCATTGCACCTACAGAGCTAAAATTATGCTTAAAAGATGCGGAATTAGCACATTTATATGAGACTTATTAATAAACATATAGCCTAAAGTGCTCACTTTCGTCAAAAATTGCAAAAAACACATTTTTTGTACATTTCCATGGCAACCGCGCCCTAAAATTTGGATGTGCATCTCTATTTTTCAGTCAAACTATGAACAGCTCAGAACTACAGGGGGATAACTACAGGGGGAGAACTAGAGGGGAGAGAACAGCTCAGTACTACACCCGAGGAAGAACTACAGGAGGGAGAACAGCTCAGAACTACAGGGGGGGGGGAGAACTACAGGGGGGAGAACAGCTCAGAAGAACTACAAGGGGAGAACAGCTCAGAACTACAGGAGGGAGAACTACAGGGGGAGAACAGCTCAGAACTACAGGAGGGAGAACTACAGGGGGAGAACGGCTCAGAACTACAGGAGGGAGAACTACAGGGGAGAGAACAGCTCAGAACTACAGGGGGAGAACAGCTCAGAACTACAGGAGGGAGAACTACAGGGGGTGAACAGCTCAGAACTATAGGGTGGGAGAACTACAGGGGGAGAACAGTTCAGAACTACAGGGTGGGAGAATTACAGGGTAAAGAACAGCTCAGAACTACAGGGGAGAACAGCTCAGAACTACAGGAGGGAGAACTACAGGGGGTGAACAGCTCAGAACTACAGGGTGGGAGAACTACAGGGGGAGAACAGTTCAGAACTACAGGAGGGAGAACTACAGGGGAGAGAACAGCTCAGAACTACAGGGGGAGAACAGCTCAGAACTACAGGAGGGAGAACTACAGGGGGAGAACAGCTCAGAACTACAGGGTGGGAGAACTACAGGGGGAGAACAGTTCAGAACTACAGGAGGAAGAACTACAGGGGGAGAACAGCCCAGAACTACAGGAGGGAGAAATACAGGGGGAGAACAGCTTGACAGAAGAACTACAGGGGAGAGAACGGGCACAAAGAAGCACTACTAGCAATTGTGTCCTTTACCCTCCTACATAATTTGAACATTTTTGTGGCTAACTCATTGAACAACATCTGAATTAAAATGTACGTCTAGTATTAAAAGATTCAGTAAGTAATTTTTTCATGTACGCTGTACACTGTAGTTAGTAAATGCAAATCAAACTTTTTCGATCAGCCGCGCGCTGAACCAGTGTTGCACTAGGTAAAAATTGTGTATATTTTGTTAATTTTTGAGTGTAAATTAATTTATTAATTTATCACAAATTATTTTATTATAATATAACCACTTATGTGAAATGGTTATTTTGACTTTAAATATTTGAACTAAATATGAATTGATTGTGGGTATAAAATTAAATTTGTTAAATTTGTTTTACTAGAACAGCTCAGAACTACAGGGGGGAGAACTACAGGGGAGAGAACATCTCAGAATAACTACAGGGGAAGAACAGCTCAGAACTACAGGGGGAGCACTACAGCGGAGAGAACATCTCAGAAGAACTACAGGGGAGAACAGCTCAGAAGAACTACAGGGGAGAGAACAGCTCAGAACTACAGGGGGGAGAACTACAGGGGGGAGAACATCTCAGAAGAACTACAGGGGGAGAACAGCTCAGAACTACAGGGGGAGCACTACAGCGGAGAGAACAGCTTAGAAGTACAGGAGGGAGATCTACGGGGGAGGGGGAACTACAGGGGGAACAGCTCAGAACTACAGGGGGAGAACTACAGGGGGGGAGAACAGCTCAGAACTACAGGGGGGGGGGGGAGAATTACAGGGGAGGGGGAGAACTACATGGGGGAACAGCTCAGAAGAAACTACAGGGAGGGGGGAGAATAGCTCAAAAGAACTACATGGGGAGAGAACAGCTCAGAACTACAGGAGGAAGAACTACAGGGGGAGAACAGCTCAGAACTACAGGGGGAGAACTACAGGGGGAGAACAGCTCAGAACTACAGGAGGGAGAACTACAGGGGGAGAACAGTTCCGAACTACAGGGGGAGCACTACAGGGGAGAGAACAGCTCAGAACTACAGGGAGGGAGATCTACAGGGGGAGAACAGTTCAGAACTACAGGGGGAGCACTTCAGGGGGAGAACAGCTCAGAACTACAGGGGGAGAACTACAGGGGGAGAACGGCTCAGAACTACAGGGGGAGCACTACAGGGGAGAGAACAGCTCAGAACTACAGGGAGGGAGAACTACAGGGGAGGGGTAACTACAGGGGGAACAGTTCAGAACTTCATGGGGGAACAGCTCAGAAGAAACTACAGGGAGGGGGGAGAATAGCTCAAAAGAACTACAGGGGGAGAACAGCTCAAAAGAACTACATGGAGAGAGAACAGCTCAGAACTACAGGGGGTGAATTACAGGGGGAGCAGCTCAGAAGTACTATAGGGGGAGAATTACAGGGGAGAGAACAGCTCAGAACTACAGGGAGAGAACAGCTCAGAACTACAGGAGGGAGAACTACAGAGGAGGGGGAACAGCTCAGAATTATGTAGTTCTAAGCTGTTCTCCCTCCTGTAGTTCTTCCTCAGGTGAGCTGTTCTCTCCCCTCTAGTTCTCCCCCTGTAGTTATCCCCCTGTAGTTCTGAGCTGTTCATAGTTTGACTGAAAAATAGAGATGCACATCCAAATTTTAGGGCGCGGTTGCCATGGAAATGTACAAAAAATGTGTTTTTTGCAATTTTTGACGAAAGTGAGCACTTTAGGCTATATGTTTATTAATAAGTCTCATATAAATGTGCTGATTCCGCATCTTTTAAGCCTAATTTTAGCTCTGTAGGTGCAATGGGTCCTGAGATATCGAATTTTTCCAGATTTCTGAGGTTCGCGAGCACGGTTGTCATGGAAACGGCTTGGGGAACAGCTAAATTTCCGAATTTTTCAAAAATAATTTTTTTGGTTACTATTTACGTCTATGGGGATGTACAAAAAACTTTCCAAGATGATCGGACGAAAAAGTGAAAATTCAGGTCAGTCTATTCTGTAGCATCTGAGTGGTATTTTATGCTACATTCCCTCAGCTTCAGCTTGGCTGAATGAGATATCGTTCATTCAAAATTGGGTAATTATAGGCCTGTCAAGGATTGCAGCCCAATTACGAGCTGATCAATTGCAGCTACTTGTGCCATATAAGGGATAACTGAGGTCACGTGACAGTCGGTCCTATCACGTGACTGCTGATCCTATCACGCGATCTTGATTCGTAAATCCTCGGGCACGCAATCACATTCGTAACGTGTCGTATGCCGACTAGTATCTAGTCGGCATACGACTACGTCACCAGAGCTCAAGCTACTTGATCAGGCCTTACTATACATAGAATAATATAATAGTGTATCGCGTGATCTGGTATCACCTTCAGAAACCTAGGAGGCAGCTGGGCCAGAAATTTGAAGGATTTTTTGTTAATGAATATCGAAGCGAAAATCATGTAACCCTGTGTTTTTGAGGACGCTGAACACGATAAAACTGGTTATAATTATCATACTCCATGGCAAATTGTTTTATAATGCACTAGGATGTCATAGATGTTATTATATGCCCATTATATGCTAAGTTAAGCGCCTGAGCGGCTTATCGGATGGCATTAGTCTCTCTGCCGAATCTCAGTAATTGTAAAAAATGACTCTTGTTCTTAGCTAATGATCGGGCTTTAATGAAGGAAAGATCTCGAGTTCAGAAGACGAAAGAAATTTTTCCAAATATTTGCTTAAGATCAACGAATACGGATATCAACCAATATCGAAAAGGACTACCAAGGATTGTATCGGGACTTCTATAAGCAGTATTCACGTCTTAATAGCGGTTTCAGGATGAACTAGCAGTATTTTAGGATTGTGTTAGGGCTACTTACCGGTAGGTTGACGCTCCTGTTATATGAATGGCTTTATATATTATAGTAAGATACGGTATCTTAGAACTTTAGAAGCCATAATAAGTTAATAAACCCCAATTGATATAATGTATCAATTTTAGATAAACTTGCAGGAACCCGTATAACCCTAAAATGGTGTCAAGACACAAGAGACTAAAAAAATTATTACCTATTTAATTCGTGTTTTTGACACCACTTGGGGGTCCAAATTCTGGGCTCTAAAACTCCTATTCCTTGGTAAATTTTTATTTTTTCATGCTGATTTGGAGGCCATTAAAGCATTTGACCCAGTCAAAAAAGTTTCAGTTGTATATCTTTTACAGTTTTTGCGGAAAGTTGCGTTAAAGTTGATACCGTGGTGTCAGTAAAATGGTACGGATCCATCCACAAATATCGTCTCGCTAAATATATACAATCGTTCGCGCAATACAATTACCACACACGCGCTGACCTTTGACCGGCATTAATTTCGGCTAGGAACGATATTTTTCCACGGGATCAAAAGCATCTGATAGATATTACTCCCCTCTATCAGAAACAACTAAAAAGTCGATTTTGAGAACATTTCCATGAAGACCCCCCCCCCCCCCTCCCTGTCCCCTTAATACAGTCAAGTCGGCTATAGACAATTGTCTTACACGTTATCAACATGTCCTAGCTAATAAAGGACGATGGGTTGAGCAAATTATTAATTATTAAGTATTTTATTGTATTATTATAATATTTATATACTTTTATTATATTACCTAAATATGCGAAAATTAAGTGGAAATTTCATTTGTCAAAAAAAATTAGAGCCATTTACATTCTACACACTATTTTCAACTCACCCTGTATAATAAGATATTGATATTGGTGAGCTTGGGCCAAAACTCGCCTATATCAGGGGGATTAATATAGATCGCAAATACATATTAAATTGATAACGGATTATAACTGCGAATTGATTAAACAACACGTGCACTTGAGTGGAAAATTTGAACATCAGGCGCTGAGAAAGTTATCTCCTGTAGAGCACAATTCTAGGAGTGAGGTGAGAAACTAAGCGAGTTAATTTTCCGAGCCTCGACTTGAAAAATCGTAATCGACAATTTGCTCTCCTTTTTGCCGTAATTATTGTCTTTGAAAATCATGTCTTCAGCCACAAAAGTACCATTGCCGAAGGATAGAGCTGGAGATAATTTTCCAAGAAACGCTCATGCAGATGAAAATTGTTCCCAATTTTCGACATATGATGACTTTTAGATTTTTTGAAAAATAGATTATCATGATCGTAAGTTATATGAAGAAGCCACTACTATGAAAATTACAAAGACATTGCTATACAAGTCCAGCTGTTTGTGGGTGACAAATAGTAACGTTACGCTACAAGCACTCGTAATTTTTATCATGCCAGTATTTCTGGTTAGAAATCGAACAGAAATAGAAAGATTACCTCTGCTAATATTAATGTAACTTGAAATCAATTTTTAAATTTCACTGGTAAGTGCGAGTCTTCGGAACTAGTGCGAAAATTGTCATTCGATAAGATCTCAAATTAGAAATGCATGTCCACATAATATTAGCAAACACAATAAAAACAAAGTGTTGCTTACTTACACTTCAATAAAAGCAGGGTCTGATCTGTTAAGAGAAGTAAGACTCTCAGTAACTGAAGAACTGAACATATTGTCAGCTGATGACATTGAATTTGACTGGAAAGATTTCTCGTTCTTGACGCTTACAATCCGCTCATCTCTTACAAGAAGTCTGTTGTTCTCTCTTTCCTCCGACATCGTCTTTGCTAGTCTTCCCTTTCTGACGTATCCCTTGCGGAACCGAGCCCTCTTTTCTGCCACTGTCATCTTCTTTTCCCCGTTACTGCTCGAACTATCGGTTCTCTCAGTTGGTGGATGGTTATTAGTATCAGATGAACCGTTCTCTCTCAGAGGAGAGAGCGGTGTAGTTGGACTGTCTCCATTTGCTTCTCTAGTCCTAGTCGAATCTAATAGAGATTGACTGATTTGGCTTGTTTCCGTAGGCTGATGTCTGGGATGTCGGATGAGTAGTTGAGAGTAACTGCTGTTGGAATTGTTTTTCTGATCAGAGTCTTGTTTGATGAATTTCTTCATTGCTATGTTCGTATCACAGTTTATATTTGCCTCCGGAATGATGTATATAACGTACATTTTCTGTCCATAGATAACACCCAGGATAGAATAGACGGCAATAATGATGCTCCAACATTGGTACATGATATTCTTCCGACTGCTGAGCATGATGTAGGTTGAGATTGTGGAGATGGTTAACACGATGATGACGAACATTACCAGACAGATATACCTTGCTTCGTTAAAGTTAGTGGGCAGTCTCCTGGTCTTATAGGCGAACCACAGTAGTTGCCAGTATCATGGCGCAAACATATCCAATCCACAAATAAACCAAATCCATTCTGTGTTCGTTGCACATCATGAAGTTGTTTTCGCCAACATCAAGACTGCACAGAGTTTTAACGTGCAGTGTTTGGTTGTTTACCTTTTCTTCGTGGTAGATGTGCAGTGCTAGACAGATACCTAACTGAATTGCTGCAAAGATGCCCACTAAAAGAATGTTATATTTTATGCTCATGATCATTTTTTGAAGTTGGCTAGTCAGCAGTGATCGTCTATTGAATATCACATTAATCCTGTTTGTACGAGCGAAGAGCACAGCTAAAGGTATGACAGTTCCCAAACCAATGATGTACCGTTGTAGTGGACACGTGGTGTCCCCAGGACCCGATACCATGAGAATAGGGGCTGTCAGGAGCACCATCAGACTCACCAACATGATGTAACATAACTGAGGAGACGAGGCTTTGACTATGGGTGTGCCGGAGTTCCTGATCAGAGTTACCATCACAAAGCCATTACAGAATATCCCAACTGAGCTGGCTACAAATACCGCCACGCTAAAAGAATCGCCGTTAAGAATGGAGAACTTCTCTACCTCTTTGGAAACACATGTTGATCTGTTGAGACTGGGTCGCAGACACGAAGAACATTCTTCACATTTTTCATGTCCCCGACTTCTGTTGACAATGCTGTTGGACGGGCATGTCTTACAAGAGAAACAACAGCGAGGAGATTTCTTCAGGAGGACTCGGTATTGGTCTATGGCACACGGGTCACTGCAAGTTGAAATAATTCCTCGTGGATATGACGTCATATCAGTTGCTAGCTTGAGTGTGTTACTCTTCCTTGGTAAGGTATACACCTTTACTCCCTCTTCTCCATATCTTGCCTTTGCTTCAGTTTTCAAGTGAAGATTCATATTTTTTCGTAATTTTCCGAAACTGAAGTCAGTATTCATTGCATCTGATGTGTTCAGTGCTTTATAAACAGCCCTCAAAGATGCAATGACCCCTCCAGCATATCCATAAACTTGAGACTCCTTGATCAAACTCCTTGCACGCTTGCATTTCTTCTCATCCAAGACTGAAAACTGATGGCATGATTCACCATAAAAATCGTCCGAGTGTATCAATGAGTTTGTATCTACGATCTCACCAAAGTCCGGAAACAGACCGATAAAATGGCCAGACAGGAGGTTATCGTATTTTTGTAAAATCTGAGTGTTTACCGACCAACCGTCTGGTGCTATATAAACGGTATCAGTTCTACCTGATCTCTTGAAATAATCCAGAACTCTGGTCGCATACTTTCCCTCCATCCACATGATAAGAACCTTCACTCTGTCCTCCAGGACTTTCAACTGAGCTTCTATATCGCCGATATCCATTTTAAACGTAACCATTTTAGTTGAAAACTGGAGACAACAGTTCTTCTCGACCTCATTATCCCTGCTCGGAATTTCCTCCAACCTTTTCTTGAGGAGCTCGTATCCAATACTTCCGTAGGTGTCAGCCGTGGCTAGTATTGCTACGTACCTCCATTCCATATGTTGGATGATCTCCACAATTCTATTCACCTGTAGCTGGTACTGGGGCGCCAGTTGATGGAGGTATTCCAACCTCTGGGGATCAGAGAAATTACTTCCAGTACTGTAGAGAAGCTGGGGTAACTCTAGCGCCGCAGCGATGTCCGCTACTGATTTACCCTCACGGGGAGTCCCCGGTCCAATGATTGCCACGTGATTCTTACACGTGTCACCGCCTGGACCACATGACTCAGTGTAACAAACCTCATCAACATTGCACTTTCTGGAGTTACAATCCTCCTGGAAGTTAAACAAACCGATTATACGTCCAGCGGCTATAGGGTCGTGGAAACTGTCACACAGTTCAAGTACAACACAGATGTTCTGAGGCGGTTCCAGGGAGTTTATAGCAACACGGAGTCCCACAAGGTCGAGCAGTCTGAAGTCCACAACGTTACACTTATCTCCAGAGAAACACTCTGTGAGAGGTACAATCGTGGTGATTACTACTTCCTGCCTGACTTCAGTTTCCCCAACACTTGTTGTCATGTTTGAGATAGGGTCTTGTATCCCACATGACTTATAGACGGTCTGACAGAATGTAGTGTGTTGCAATGCCCCGTACACACAGCAAACCGACAAGATGATGGGTGCTAGGCGGGCTAGTAACATTTTAGTGGTGCCATTTCAAACCTGAAAGAGAATGAACCCTACAGTGTACTGGAAAACAATTGTATAGGAAAAGAAAGCAACTTTATACACTACAACGGGGTCGATATATAGCTATTATTCGTAACGAATTAAAGTAGTGATTTTATAAGCGGAAAGTTGAGGTTCGGGTTAAAAACATGGTTAAATTCACCTTCTAATCGAACTGCAACATAAAAACTAGGCAAAGAAGCCCTCTGACGTCAAATACTACGACCGTTCGAAATGTAAAACTCATTTTATATCAAGGTAGCTCTCAAGTAATTTGCTAGGTCACGAGTAATTTGATTTCATGGTTCAACTACCAGTTAACAGCACACCGCTCCATCCCAGGGTTCAGCAATTTCATGATTATCATATCGTCCTGACAATCATCTGCCTGAATCGATCGAAATGGGGCGGGGTACTTTCATAAATATTCACAAAATTTAATGACGTTTGTAGACTAAGCGAGTCGATGCCTCACCACACCAATGGCAAGCACAAATAAAGGATTTAAATTAAAATGACGGAGCATACCACTAACTTACGTAAATATATGCACATTTCACATTGCCCGTTTATCCAGTGGCTGGTGAGCTAAATTCAAATTATATAACCATCACGTATAACTACCATGCCAGCTCGAGTGGGCTAATGAGTGATGAGAGTCTGTGTCAGTGCTGCCAAAGAAGCATAACGGCTCCTTTACAAGTCTGTACGGGAGCACAATGCTCCCTTCAGACATGACAAGATCACTGTCAAATCTATCATCCAATTAGCTAAAATTCTATTATAAAGTATACTGCGTACTGATGAATATATAATAAGTGATCAAGGTTGTGGTGAAATTATCACCACTGTATGAGTTGATGTAATTCCCAAGAAAGGAGGACAATGTTAGATTCGTCTAATTAACATAGTGCACACACTAACGCTATATAGCACAAAACAAAACGCAGGATGTTGTGACTGATTTAGAAGCTGTTTCCACATCTCCTCGGCTTAATTTACGTTTAATTATTCACGAGAAAGCCAGCAAGGGTTGTGCAAAAGGTTGGAACATTGCGACGTTTAACAAAATATGCGCACACAGACTGTTTAGATCATAACACAATCAACTGCAAGACACGCAAATGATTGTATTTTAATATTACGTAGCACAGTAAGCTTGGTTTCAGCTGGAACTGAAAAGTACCTGGAAAAAGACGGATCGCCAGGAAATTAATGAGCTGAAATGCGACAAATTGGTTACTGTAACACAACTGTAACACCGGTAGGGCATCGTGTCAGTGGAAATATATCCTAATTATCTGCAGAAAAGTTAGTGAAAGGTTAAGTGAGGTCCTGTGATATCAACTTACAGTTTTTTTTCACTACGCTCAACCGCTTGACTGTCTACTGTAGATTCCCGAAAATTGGTTCCATTACAACAGGGGGATATATATTTGAAGTTAAGACTTTCATCTAGACCGCGGCCGAAGTAGCGTAGATTAAGACTCACAATGCAGTGGATAAAATTTAGTGATACTATTCTAACGACCAGGCCCAGATCGATTAAAACATGAATTTGAAGCCTTTACCCGAACTATATGCCTGCGCTTTAAGGAAGCCTCAATTGTACAAGCTGCTCAGACAGGCTGAGTAGGACAATTAAAGGCAGGTCTGCCTTTGTGATGAGTCCTGAACTGGAAGCCGCACAAACATTCTCCAGCTCCCACACCTCTAAAAGTGCTGAATACCTGCATTTAAAGGGACAACTTGAGACCAGACGAGTTTTACAATTATGATACTTGCATTTTAAGATATATGACTAATATGAGTAATGTTGGGGTACATGTAGAGGCTGTAAAATCACGCAACTATCAGGCCACCCGCGTAAGCTAACTACTAATTTTACTCGACCATACTGACTATACCTCTGTTATTCATTAAGTTGTTCATTTTTTGCTTTTTAGGTGATATGTAAATGATATGTCACCATTTTAAGAAGGTGCCAGCATAATTTACCCGCACTAGAAACCCAAAGCAATTTCGTAACCACTTGCACTACAATGAACGGCTAAATTAGTCCGTACAATCCAGTCGCGCCGTTGATCTTGACTCCTGGGTATTATGTTATTTTGTGGTATGCAATGGCTGACACAATGCAACTGTCTGACTAGGACTATGTTCATTTATTGGCTCAGACTTGCTTTGTCTTTTTCCTACTGAATCATAAATCTTATCAGTAGTCAATGACTAGACCTGGGATTATTGTAAATGTAATCATCAACAATGATAACGTCTGGACTTTCGACCAGCTCATAAAATATCAAATTAATTCCCTCTGGAAACCACCAAGTTAGCTCGAAGATGAAAATGTAAGGTAAAACGAACTGAAATGTAAATTAAAAAATAATACATTAGAGCAGTATTAGTTACTGCTATGAAATATGTCAACACTTGTATGTCTGTATTTAAATTAACTTCGAACATTTTCACTGCATATCAGAAATCTTGTGGACATATCTAGATTCAGTGTAGGTAGACTATATAATAGAATATCTATATTCTATATATAGATATTCATTAACGCTTGACGCTTCCCTCTCATCCTTTCTTTTTTCACCACCTGTTAAGTATTCCTATTTGGAAAAGTCACTCATTCTGATCTAAAAGATCATATTTTATAATATAATAATATAGTATCAATATTTAGTGTACATGACCGCCAGACCGCTTGAAGTATCGTCATAATCCAAAAATGCTAACATTATAAATTGAGATCTGGAACGCTAACATAAAAAACCATTAAATAATTGTATTTTGGATTTGGACCAGAAAGAATATATAACAATTTTATTGACACTGTTAGTATAAATGTGTTCTGTGAACCGGTACCAATTTTAATTATCAACTGAGGGAAACAGATTTAATTTGCCGAGCAGCCTTATCGTGGCAAAATTAAATCCGTTTCCCTCGGTTCTATTAATACAAAAGATTATAAAATGATTTTTACCAGTAGCATACTTTAGTTTGCATCTCTCTGTATAGTAGACTGTAGTATAGTACAGTATAGCGAGTGTAGCTATGTCCCAAATCCATTCAGCATTAAGATTTTGTGTGTACATAATATACTGTCTGGGGGCGAGGGTGGGTGTGTGCATACGGAAGATTGAGGAATACTGTTTCAATATATTCATTTCAAACACAAGAAAATCTTTCCTGTTAGATAATTTAGTTTGCCGAGCATGTCCAAACCGGTTAATGCAAAATTGTACATCAATGTACAAATAATGAAATAATATTTGCCAAGATGCATGCTTTAATAAATTTGACCTATTTGACGGCCACTTATTTTTTCTTTCCCTGTAAATAGGTCTCAAACCATGTTCATTCATTTAAAACACAAGAGAATAATTTCTAGAAAACTTTATTTTGCTGAGAAGCCACATTTTTGTGTTTTTACGACGTAAAGTTTAAAATACAGTATAGATGTGACATGAATAATTGAATATTGACACAGAAATCCTGACATAATTCCACTTTCAGAGTCGAGCAGCAAAGAAGAATATAAACTACAGAGATCCAGTATCTGACGCGGAAGATACCGGGTCAGTCACCGCTTCAGAGTTCTCAACTACCACTACATCTACTGTCGTGAAGCCTCCCCCAAAAAGCGTCAAACCTGTATTTTCCCTAAATTCAGAGCTACCAAGTGACACGTTTGATCCTGTGGCAATGCTGGCTGACTTGAACGAATCTTTAGATGAGGATGAGTTGTTTAGGGATGTAAACAATAGAATAGGGAAGACTAGTAACGAACAGTCTCAAAAACTTTGTAACAAAATGGCCAAGGATGAAGTTTTTAATTGCTCATCAAAAAATTCTCAGACGTCCCACAACTCAAAAAATAAACAACTTCAGCAGCAGAACCCACTCACAGACACCAGCGAAGAGATCGCTATGATATCTGCGGAGTACGACGAACTAAACAAACAATCTCCAACCCAGATATCTGCAATCCAAGATGAGGAAGATATAACCTGTATCCCTTCAACTGACAAAGTGGGAATACCTCTTTCCTTCACAACAGACGTCTCTACCCTCACCAGTATGATTAGCAAGGATCCGTCCCCCATCATCAAAACGAACTTTTTTAAACTTCCCACAGACCCGATAAAATCCATCAAACTTAATCTCAGTCCCGAAGTTCGAATGATTTCCCCGGCCGTTTCGGAAGATAATAACACAATTGGTGAGGTGAGCCCTGGTGAGGTGAGCTCTGGTGAGAACTATGCTGGTGATGATCCGGATAGATTTAGTTGGAAAGATGATGTTCTTGTTGATGTTTTTGAAGATCAAATCTTGAAGGAAGCCCAGAAAATGAAGAAAAACCAAAAGAAATATAATTCAAGGAAGATAAGCAAATCAGGTAAAGAAAAGAAGACAGCTCAATCAAAAGAAAACTTTGAACGTCTTGAGAAGCTACAAGAGTCATTTGACCAAATAAATCAATCAACAATTTTTGAAGTTGCTGTCACCAAGGATTCTGACTGTAAACTAATGCTTGTCGAAGAGGAACCTTCTCGAAAGAAAGAAGATAAAGTATGGCTAGAAGGGTCTGATTCTGGGTCATCTTATTCTGCTAAAGATACTGGCATGGATGTTATCATCGGTAAACAGATAACAACCATTGCTCCGCTCCAAGTTACCAATAATGATATATCTGTTCAGTTTAACGAAGTTTCCAATTGCATGGTGACTGAGGCTGACAGCTCTGGTCTCCTCATGGATATAGAGGAATTCAACACTCCGCCTGTAGATACTGTGAGAGCAGAAGAGACAGAGAGTATGTTTTCCAAAATTCTGGAAGAATCGAGACTGGCCGGGAGCATGTTCAAGGCCAATACGCCCTCTAATCTTGTTAGTACACCTACCAAGTGCAAGTTATCTCACATCAGAGAAGCCGAAATTGCGAATGTGTCGCCGTTCCAACAATTTTTGGAGAAGGTCGGTGGAGTGAAGAGTCCAATAAAAGGGAACGACTACTTTTGGGACGGAAAGCAAGACAAACAACCAAAGAGTAGGATGGTTTCCCGAAATGACAGTGGTTTTGAAACTTTGGAACAAATCTCAGCTAATCTTTCTCTCCCATCATTCTCAGCAGCCGAGCAAAAGTTATCAAAACGTCCCAGGCTCACTCCCAGCCAATGTTTCAGTCAGTCATTCTGCGGATCTCCTCCCCAAACCAAACAAAAGAAAACACTGGCCTCTCAAAGTCCAGGAAAACAAGAACTCGAGGAGTACTACAACATGCTTTGTAAGACTCCAGGTAGAGTGTCTCAACAATCTAACGCTTGTTCAAGTCAGCCGCTTTTAGATGATCTCGCTTTAAAGTCACAAGATTATCAGATAGCGGAAATTAGATTGTCACCCTTAGTAGAAGATAGGAGTTCACCTAAACCAACATCAGGTTAGGATTTTGCTTGTATATGTAATTTTTCTGCACAAATAACGGCGACCATTGCGATCGGTGTCACCACCCCCATGGTGACTATTTAAATGTTTGTCTTTTGAAATTTTGTTGATCGCATCCATCATATATAACATCTAGCACGTGTGCACTTTAGAATTTGAAGACTTTTACAATTTCTTCGATTCATCATTCAGCTTGTAGTAATGAAGAGGATCAACTAGACGAATTGAATGATCAGTTATCTCAGAGCAGCAGTTTTGTTATTCCTCCGTTCATGTAAGTCCGTACTCTATTTCTGTAAATTATGATCACTCATTTTGTCTTTATCTTCATTTATCGCAATATTTTAATATGAATTTACACATTTATTAAGATTATGACGTTATCTCCGTAGATATTCCGTCTTTTCGTGATTTCTTACAGAAATTAGATTACGAAATTTCGATTACTCAGGTTAAATACAGAAGGTGGGATGGCGCTTAAAATGCTTCAAAATACCTCTAGACAAATGAAAGAGGTAATCTTGAATTACATATTTACTTTTCAATTTAATCAGACTTGCAATTTTCGTTAAATATCCTTGCAAAGAAATATGATAGTTTCAACCAGGATAACAACTTCTGATGATCTCAATATAAAAACTCTTGTGATGATATATATTTAATCGTAACCAACCTTTCAGAAACAAAGACACAAAAATAAAGATAACATCGACCTGATAACTAAAGATGTTGCCACAACAGCTCAGTGGTTCTTCGACACTCACAAACGCAAACGGTAATTATTGTTAATTATCCCACTTATTTATTCGATTCTATATTATCATGATGATGAAAATCTAAAATATATAGCTACAATGAGCATCTCAAAAACAATATTAATACAATCCTAAAATGTACCATGTAATAATATTATAACCTTAGTATAGTCCTTATATAGATGTACTTAACAAACTTCTTATCAGCCATGTAATCCAGAAAATTGTGCTGATATGCAGCGTTATAGTTTTTTAAGTTTTTTTCTTCCTGTTTGTCATTAATGAACCGCTAAAATGAACCGCTAAAATGAACCGCTGTATCTCAACCAGGAAATCAGTTTTAGTTGAGATAACGGACAAAGTTGAAGCTGAAATCAGTGGTATCGAATCTGATCTCGTGGATATAAAGAAGTAAGTCGAACAGTAAACGTAATGCAGTGGTTTTCCGTCGTTACCCACAGAATAAGAACTGTCCAATGCAGAATATCAATATTTTTGTTAGGATCTCATGATGACTCTACTATGAGCTGTGTTCCTTTCGTCTGTTTCACTCGTAGCCACCCTATCCGTTTATATTTGTGCCAATTTTATAGGGATAGTGCGGATACTGAAAACGTCAGCCGCTGCTAAGTTTTCAAGTGACAAACATCCTCAAACACATTTACAGTGACAGAAAATCAGCGCGCGCCGTAGATTATTGATCGCTGCGCCCGCGCATTATTCCGCCCTTTTGCCCGTTTTGTGACCGAAATAGTTGCCACAAGGAAATCGATGTTTCACCAACAATCTTACCAAAGGGCAAAGACAAACCAAAATGCGAAAAAGCTTAGAACTTGAAAACTGCCAGTGAATAGCGATGGAATCTCTTTAGAAAATTGGAATTGAAATACATTTTCTACAAGTTAATCCGAGTTCCGACTCGATTATATGCTTTTATATTATTAGCTTATAGACAATTAGCCACCTGACTGGGAGTAAACTTGCGTAAGTCAAGTTGTTTTTAATAGCTTGGAGAACATTGACCGCACCGAAGACAGAAGTCTGAAAATGTTTGCTGCATTTTTAATTTCGCTGCAAAAATGCTACGCTCTCACGTGTGCATGGCTGCTAGATTACTTGCGTTACTTGCGTTAACTGTTACGAAACCATTCAATTTCCATTAGCCTCTGTAATTAACATTACCAAATGACAAAACTGTCTCTTGCAGGAAAGAAGAGACAGCTCTGAGGAATATAGCCCTGGCTCATAAAACCCAGCGGGAAGCTCGGATAGTTTTAGAAAATAAGATGAAGTTGCTGAAGCAGAGAGCAAATCTGAAGCTTCCAGTTGATGTAAGTATTCTCGGTTGATTTAACTTAGCAGAGGTATCTTTTTTGTATAGTCATACCCTTCCGAATACGAAGAAAAACATGTAATGTGTGTGATTGCAACCTTTTCCAGGAAATGGAAGGTCTACAAGAGGTCAAGCAGGCTCTCTTCAAACAGCTCCAAGCAAGACAGGCTCAGAATGATAAAGATCAGGTCCAGCAGCAGCGGAAACAGTTGCTGAAACAGGTCAGCCTCCTCGTGATGTCGGAATTTGATTGAGTTAATCAGTCGTATTTGGTTTGGAGACTCGAGATTGAGCTTAGTTTGATGAGAAGCTATCCAATGATATGGGCGTAAATGAGAGCATTATCACTGACTAAAAGAATTCGTGCTGTCGGTATAAGGACACGTTCATTTGAGTTTGAGGATATTGGTAAACAAAAATAATAGCGTTTTTGACAATAGTGGCTTAATTTTGACATCTATTAACCTAGCACGTTCAGAAGTTCTGAACATAAGCCACGTAAGCCATACTCCCATATGCACCGCTCAGAAAGAAAATCTATTGTTGTTAGGCACTATAATGTTTCAAATGTCACATTTTGTGTGACTTAGTTAACTGCAGTTGTCTAATTATCATTCCTTGGTCTGAAATATAGTAAATTAGGTCAATCTAACAATTATGATACAACAGTGGTTAATGGGCACGGATCGAACGGTTACAAGGCAATATTTGGGTAACTTTGTCACACTCATGATACCATACCTCTATTCTACTGTGAGGTGTCCTAAAAACCCTTTCAACTCATTATTTTATGATTGCTCTACCAAGCATAGCCCTAAAATATGTTATTTTGAATAGTTAGCTAATACAGGCACTTGGTTATTGGGAAATGATGTTAATTCTGTCACAATATATGAATTTTAAAATTTTGGGCGAATAATTTATATCTGATTTTGGTTTGAAAGGCGGGAAAATTTTATATGATGACAATGTAGTTGATGCAAGTTAAGATCAGTTGATGTTTACATTGTCACAAAAATTATACGAAATCGTAAATAGATTAAAAACAATGATTATAGAATGAGATAGTCTCTTATAATAACTCTTATAATAACTGATGTGACAAAGTAAACATGTCTTGCCCCTATTTTGAAGATCTATATTCTATACCTCTATTAGAATATTGTCCAGAACATCAGAGCTTAAGTTTAACAATTTTAGGTTAAATTTGTCAAAGTCACTAAAAATGTGACAAAATTAACTTTTCATGCCCCAACAATTTCAAGATAGTGTGTAAAAATTAGCATAGGCTGCTTTATTACCTATATAAATCAATCCAAACTACAAAAAATATATGTTTATGTGATGACGATTACCTAACACTTATAATAACTGATGTGACAAAGTAAACATGTCTTGCCCCTATTTTGAAGATCTATAACTCTATTAGAATTCAGCATTCTTTCAGAAACGATCGGAAGAATATTGTCCAGAACATAAGAACTCAATTTTTAAAATTTAGATTAATTTGTCAAAGACATTGAAAATGTGACAAAATTAACTTTCCCTGCCCCGCAAGTATCAGATAGTGTGTTAAAATTGGCATAGGATTTATTACAGGTATATTAAAGTATTAATCGATCCAAACTACGAAAAATATCTTTTAATCTGATGACGATTACCTAACTCCTATAATAACTGATGTGACAAAGTAAACATGTCTTGCCCCTATTTTGAAGAACTATACCTCTATTAGAATACTATGTAACTTTATCATCAAAAAAATTTCGATAAACTAGTTATTTTGCCAGCAAGGAGCTAACAGACTACAGAGTTTTAATAATTTTTTGTGACGAAATTACCCTATTTTTGACCATGTAGCGGTAGTTTAATTGTGACACTGTTAACATATTACCACCTGATAATGATTTATGTGACTGGTGCATGGTACTAGCAGTGTTGTTTGATCCATAGTACGTATAATATAAGGGGTTTAAGCTGGTATATCATTATTTGTTCAATTTCACACATGTTCAGATATTATCAAGATTATGTGACAAAGTAAGCTTGGTTGTGCCTTCTGTGTTTTAATTCCTTACGACTATATGATATAATAACAATTCCCAGCACTGCCAGGCCATCAAATAAACTTACACTACTCAACATTGCTTATCAGGGTGCCCTAAACATTCTTCACATATTTCCTTTAATGTGTGACAGAGTAAACCTGAATGCACCATCTAACGAAAAAATTCGTCAAATATGTAGGTAATGGTCATATGTACCCATCCAATCAACTGGACACTCAAAAATTTGGTCAAAAACGGCAGCAAGGGGTCCATATTTACTCCGTCACATGTTTATAGTGTGACAATGTAACCATTTCCGTGCCGGCCGTATTTAAGCGATATCTTATCACCTGATTAAGATATCGTTATGTGACAAAGTTAGCCTAGAGGATGAGACGATTATCCTAACCATCAAGGGTTAAGTAATTTCATAGTGTGACAAAGTCAACTACACTGTGCCTTTTAATAGGGTCACTTATATTTACCAATATCCTCAAACTCAAATGAACGTGTCCATAAAGTATAATCCACAATTTGTGAAGTTTTGTGTAATTTTTAGATTTATACTAATTTTCATTTTTATTTTAACTTCAAACTGATTTTTGAATTACAATGAGTCGTATTTATTTCATGCAAGTTTGACCGTGATATACTATTTCATTGTATTTGTTGCAAAAGAGTGAAAAGAGTAGTAATTTTTATTTGTTAATAATGTTTCGAATTTGTCAATTTTGTACATATTCAGTGATTTTTCTAGCAAGGCTACAATTTTTATACGTTATTATAAGAGCTTTGTTGTAAACAAATAATTCAGAGGATCTCTATCAATTGAATTGTTTATTTTTGATACATTTAATATCAATACTTACAAAATGACAGAAATTGTTAAAAATTTAAAGAAAAGTGTGCCTGGTTTCAACAAGGATTTAAAGAAATAAATTGTTAATACGTCATGTCTGAAATATAAGTGCGTAAATAGTTTCTCGAAATCATGATAATTTAATCACCCAGGCGGAATTATTATCAAACGTACGAGCGTCTAAAATACCCAAGCAAATACCTTACGGGCATAATATATTGTGTACGAACGGAATTAGCTCAAGAAATGATAACTTCCTTTCTCTCTTTGAAATAACAACAATAAAAATCAGTGAGTCTAAAATCGGTCACATAAGTAATCAATGGTTTTCAGAATGATCATTAGGTACATATTTTCTGTGGATAAATAATCGATTCTCGCTACGGGACTCATAAAATTAGCGGGACTCATAAAATTAGCTCATAAATTCCTAAAGAGGTAAGGAGAGCACGAAATCCTCAAAACAGGGATTTTCGAAGGGGAATCATAATTGTTGAAGAAAATCAAACACAAATAAAAAATAAATGATTGTCGTCTGTGCTAATTTGAACACTCCTCTTAATTCACACCTATAGATGTCCATATTCATCTAAACAGTAACACTATCTCGTCACTGGATTGTTCTTCCGCGGAATTTCAACTTTCCGCAACACTTACACAACATGTCTCAATCCTTGTTAAATTCCAATGAAATAGCAAATTCTGTGTGCTCTGCACAAGTCGTTATGATAATTCACCTAAACTGTTACCATGACCACTAAACACCGGTTGCCATGACAGCCGACACTGGCAGGGTGATGACCTCTTCCCAGTGCGACCTGTTATTGTCTATTAGCCTGCAAATGTCTCGGGTGAATGATGTATCGCAGAAGTCTGCCCACAGAGTGAATAAGGGTTCGGCGATGTAGTCTATGAAGCCGGTGAGAGCTTTAGAAGGAACGCACTGGTCTCTATCGAACATTTCTATAACGTCGAACATCATTTTCTTCTCCTCATCTCCCTGTCTCCAGAACTCCTCCAGAACTAGTTTACCCCACTGCACACACGTGGACCACGGTCTGGCGGTGTTGCTGAGGGGGTCAGAGTGTCAATAATCGTTATTTGTTAGGTTAACACAAGTATTCGATCATGGCAAATTAACAGCAATTTTACAATCGTTAACATGAACGAGGCGAGTTGAAAAGCGAAACTCTTAAGTAACAACCTACAAATCTCAAACTCTTACCATAAATCAGAACACTTCATGGCGAGTCTCAGTACCACTTTTCTATGTTCCGCATTCTCAGGATCGTATCCACCCACCATTAGGGCCTTCATGTTGTTCACATACTTTTGGTGCTGAGCCATGTCTGTGGCCATGATCATGTCGTCGACTAGACGCAGTATGTCATCCCTGAAACAAATACCTTGATTAATTTTCTGTGGTGCCTTGTCAGAGAGTATATTTAACACGTGACTCGTTATGAGACGCGGCTTGTCAAATTAGTTTTAAGCTGTCAAGTGGGTAAGACGAGTGCTCTATATATTACTGTAAACGAGTGTCTAGGAGATGACGGTGTGTGACTCAGATTTTTGAATTCTGTCTAATCATCTAGTTTAGCTCATGCCGGGACGAGTGCTCAAACACCACAACTTGAAATTGGACATTAAATCAAATTTGATTTGACATGAATAATGCGTGTCAGGGAAATTTTCGTTGATTTATGACATCTTTGAATTTAATTTACCAAGGCCTAAATTGAAAGCTGGTGACTGGTGTCACCAAGGATAATTAAAAAGGGTTTCCCTAACGAAAGCCGTCGTACAATTTGATTTTGACATCTTAATTATGTCAACGTCACAAATTGATGTAGTCATATTCTTTTCAGATGAATAAAGTCTTTTGAAGTGACCCAGATTTTTGCGTATAAATTTCATTGCCCTACCATAAAATAAAAATATTATGGAAAATATGGTAGTCCAATTATAAATCTGCTACTCACTGGTCATTAAGAGATAGATGGGAGATGATGCCGCTTTCCTTTATAAGAGATTTAGCTACTTTTGAGTGATGTTGTTCCAATAGAGATGTGTTCTGAAAAATAATGAGCGTTATCAATTTTGGGGCAAGAGTAATCCGTCCAAATTATAACGGTTACAGTTAAACTGCTTGAGAGATATGATTATAATATTCCTACAAATGTTCTTTAATAAACTTACCCCATTGATTTTCATGAGATGACTGGCAGTTTTTATCAAGAAGTTCTGATTGACTCCGGGATGGTTAACATCGTGAGCTAGAGCAGCCAGGATGCTGGCCAGCAGCTCCTTGGGTTTGAAGGATTCGATAGATCTGAGGTTGGACAGTAAACAGTGAAGGGCTTGAGCTACGTCTGCGGCGTGGGTTGCGTTGTGGAACGGGTTCTCTGGTTCGTAGTGCTGTTCTAACAGGTCTGAGATAGGGTTGGTGTTAGTTTTATGTGTAGCACACTGTTTTTGTGTATTATGTGGCGTTCTGAGTGTCATGGTGTGTGATAATTGTGACTCTGAGAACGTTCAGAAAGTTTCTGTGTTTTATTTCCTGTTATTTCGATATGACGAAATAATTAAATTTCCGATAAGAGATTGACTTTGAAAAAGCTAACTTGAAAGATAAGCTCATTTGGTGAATTATAACCGTGAAATTGAGTTTGTGACACTAAAATGGGGAATCAAATTAGATTTTCAGATGGGGTCAACAGTATATTATGTAGCACACTTTTCTCGAAAGCTCGAAAAACAGAAAATACGCCTGTTATCAGCAATTCATGACTTTGCTAGAATAACCGGCCTAAATCCAAAATTAAATCTTATAGAAAGATATTCTACTCACTTAGAAATTTCAAGACTGACATAACATCAAGGTTAAATTCTTCGAATAGGTCGTGTTTTATCAGGAGCTGGAATCCAATGTAAAACAGGCATCTTCCTTTCGTTATTCTGGCTATGGAAAGTGTGTCGAAGTCCCAGAAACCAATTCTGTTGAGTTGACTCTGAAAAGGTGGATAAGTTAGTAAAACTATTCCAACTATTCCAACTTTTCGGAACATTAAATATAAAAGCATTAATATGAACTTCCTAGTTCCCATAATACTCATGTTCAATTCATAACAAGCCACCCAGTAAATAAACTATACATATAGTTACTAGGAATATACAATAGGTGTTAAGAAGTGAAGAATTCAGCTGAAACTAACCAGGTTAAACCTAACAAGCCTATTATCTAATAATTGTTGATTATTTGGACCCAGATTCAGTCGCCTAGCTCCGCGCGCGCGCTGCTTTCAAAGCGTCAATGTGAGTGGGAAATTTTGTGCTTTACATTAAAATAATGAAATAATCGCCTATCCATCACTTAAAATCTATGAATCATAAGAGGCCAGAAGCGAAATCTGTTTCTGCGAAATTTGTCTCTTCGTGACGCATTTGAAGGGATTCAATAAAGTTAGTGACCAACATTTAGGACCTTTTGTACCATGAATAATCAATGTGATATTGCTAACGACATTACATCATTATTGATGATTTAATAATCATGAGGGCCGCAAAGTGTTCCAGAGGGTAAAATTAAAGTGAAAAAGCCTGAGATTTTAGTATAGTAGATATTAACGTAAGTCTGTAACATTCTCAAACTAGGTAACCAGGGCGTCGGACCGCCAGAATACCGGATTAAATTTGTAATCTAGTCTGAGACATCGCATCGAATTCTAGCAAAATTATAGATTAAATTTTAAATAGCCCAAGAGCGCCATTTCTAAGAGAAATAAGAAAAATACCTTCATTTTTTGATAAACTAGTCGGATGACAGCATCTTAACTACCATCTTAAATAGCTCTTTTTATTGGGGAGACTAATTTGATATATCGTCCCAAAATAGCATTCACAGCACCAAAGCTCTCAAAATGGTCCCCGATTATTTAAGCTTAACCAATTTAAGCTTAACCAATTTAAGATATAGCTAATACGTTCTGACTGAATACTAACGTCTAGCTTCCACTGCACACTACAGCTGCCACTCTCAATTTTACGAAATATGCGATAAAATTTACTGCTCAGTTGAATTTATCTAAAAGAAGTCTTACAATAATGCCAAAATTCAATGAATATCCAACTTGTAATTTTGGCTGCCAGCCGTGATCTAAGCCATTAAGACTTATTCACTTCAGCAAACTTTGTGTGAAAAATAGGATACAAATTTTGATAATATGGATAATTCAAACATTGCAAATTTTACGGCAATTTTCACGAGATGGGAGGCATGAAGGTGGGGTTAGTGGCAGCACCCGATCAGCACAACAGCGTGTCAACACTCCTCGACACAACTATCAACAGCACTATTCCTTGATTGGTTCACAAAAACCACGTGACAAGACATCTACAAGGTGATTGGTCATGACTTACCCATTCCACTAGACCATCGTTGCAGAGTCGGTGTCGGGTAACGGTGGGTGCTGACATTTTGCGTTTGAAGCGCCCCGCGTAAGCCCCCATGCTCGGGTCCGCCGCACTGCTCTCTGTAGACTGCATCCTTCTTAGATCTACAAGGAGAAGTAACGACGTTAAACATGACAAATAACAAAGTTAAAACACATTTGAAAGACAAGCTGATACATAAGAAGAATATTGATTTAGTGTTGTAACGTGTTGTAACGTGTTGTAACGTGTTGTAACGTGTTGTAACGTGGCACACATCTCCAAGTTACGTGTTATTATTATGGCAGTATCTGTTTGGATATCTAGCACTGGTCAATAACACACAGCGCTGTGTTTCTCCAGATCTACTGCTAACTATATTAACTACTATCGTGTCCAGGACGGAATAACATGGACAGCTTCCGAGGAAATACTTGAAATTCCACAGAGAAATAACTCAAAATGCACCACGTACAACACTAGAATCAGGAGGTTAATTCAAGGAAGGAAAAAAACGGAGTAAACACAAAGCTAATGGTATGCGGATGTGGTGGCGAGAATAAAGTAATAGCAGTACACTTTGCAAATCTGCTAAGTGCTAATGAACCGATCTACGGGGAGAGCAACAGGACTCAATTCTTAGTATTTGAGCGCATATTGGTGGTCGTATAGTCAGGATTCAGGAATAATCGTATAGTTGTATAGTCGATTTTGTTAAGCTATAATTTAAGAGATCGTAATATTGTAAAATCGTAAAACTACGTCAGTAGGCAGTACTTAAATACCAATCAATTACTCTTTTGATAACTTTCTTGCGTTGGTGCTAGTTTTGTAGTTTTAAAAGGTGTGGTATCATTAATACGGAGTTTTTTCTGTAGACTAGCTATGCAAAAATCCTCGATTGTAAATAATGGCATTGATAGTGACAGGGTCTAATCGACACTAAAGTACCTGTTAACCACGTGATAATGTAAAGCAAGGAATGTAAACGGAGAACAACAACTTTTTGGTTTAATTTCAAACGAGAAGTGTGAAGATAAGCTGTGTAAGCAAAAAATTGACGAAACATGAAACGAGAACGTTACTTTTCACATTTGCTTCCTGCTTATAAGTGACAAAGAATTGCGTTCCTACTACAACAAAACAAGTACAGTGACTGAAGTCTTTAACAAAAGAATAAAATAAATTCCCTAATATCAGTATTGCAGGATATCTGATCCTACCGGAAACGATAACACAATTTCAGGAAATACGTCCTCCGACTCAAAAGCAGATTACATTAAGGTAAAAATTTGAGACACAGCAAAAAACCAGCTGTGATAATGATGTCAAAGGGTGAAATGGTTATACAGTTATACTGATAAGGCCTATTTAAATACGATTATCGTTAAATCATTGGCACGTACAGTAAAATTTGTCATAGTCTTAAATAAGGTATGATACATTATTATCGAGATTATAATCCGAGTGCAGGCAACAAATTAAGCGGCAGATAAGGTGAAACTTGATATTCCTGGGAGAAGAGGCCAGTAGTGGCAGTCTGTCGGTACTGCTAACCACACAGATCACAAGGGATGGTAACCACATTAGTAACCACATTAGTAACCACATTAGTAACCACATTATAATACCTGTGTCACGTGACTTCAGACACAAAAAAAAAAGAAGTTTGCAGGAAGTAAAGGAGAGGAGGAGGAGGACGTGTGCATGTTGAAACTGTGAAACTATAACACTGGTATGTTGGGAGAGAGAGAGATCGTGTTTAAATAGGAGAAGAGGGTCGGATGAAATTGAGCAAGAGCGTGACGTCATATGAAGCACTGACGATCTGTGACGAAACAGCAACCTATTACCCAAGAAGAGCAAGGTATTTTGATTATGCCAACACATGTGGCATTTTGATTAAATAGTTATGCACATTCTGCGGAATTATTGAGCAACCACACAATCCACAAACATGAAACCAGGAAATGAATGATTAAGTATAGGGTTGTAAACAAGGACCAATTTGGCCAGGAATCAGGGTGGGCCGGAGAGGAATTTCAACAGATGAATTTTATTATAATAATAGGATTCATAAAAATAAATTCCACAATGGTTCAAGAAGGGCAGGGCAGGACTGTGTGTGGTGTGAGGGGTTTTAATCAGAGTGGGCCGGAGAGGAATTTCAACAGATGAATCATAAAAATAAATTCCACGATGGATGGTTCGAGAAGGGCTTGAAAAGGGCAGGACTGTGGTTTTACTTGACACTTTCTGGAAGGAGCTCACCAAAACGATTTTTCATTTTAAGCGTTATGAAATTTGAATGAGGAGGATGCAAGAGGAACATCGTGTAAAAATGACTGGAATGTCTGTGATCTATCCTCTGAATTAATGCTATAAATGCAAACAAAACAGGACGTAGTTTTTATCGAAATTCACGCCTTATGATCATATAATTCACATGTTATTACAAACCTCAAAAGCACAATAATTGATAAAGGAGGGTCAAAAATTAGGTCATCATAAAAGAACATAAGCCGAGAGATAACATTAGCCGAGAGATAAGGATGAAAACAAAACCGAAGTCCACGCCCGTCGCTCAAATTAAATGATGCAATTGCCACATGATAGACCACATGAAAATAAAACTGAATCTACGCCATGCCTTACTCGCTGTTTTATATAAAACATCGAAACACAAAAGAACAGTTGACGCATTCATCAAAAATGACGCAAACTCCAAGAAATGTCGTCATAACATTGACCGCGAGAAAAGTAACAGAAAGCAAAACCTCAGCCTAGCCCACAAGCCGCCAATGCTGGTGCAAACAAATGAACACCACATGAAAATCAATATTATATATTAGACTGTAGCTGGTGGTAGATATGACTAGGTATGACGCGATATCATGGTACACTATTATAGATAGTACAGGAAGACTTATAAGGTGTTTAGTTCACAGACTACCACTAGTATAATGATGTGTCATGATGACTGTATAACAGTACATATTGTACCATTTCTATCTGTGGTTATCAAAGAGAATACCGGATATACGTCACAAAGATCCTCCCTCCCTCCCCCTCGCCCTCCCCCTCGCCCAATAAACGGATACGATATATCAGTATCAATTCGAGAACAGAGAAGAGAAACCACGTGTGAGAGGAAACCGCCTTGGAAAGGAAACCATCTTCCTGATAATTACATCTGCATACTATATCTGCTTACTATATATTATAGAGACAGAGTATTTCCGATATACATCCCATATGTATCGCATGAGTTCAAAAGAAGTTCCTCAAGCACGCAGTCAAAACATATCTCTATAATATGTATATTATCGCTTTATTATCTCCTCTTTGCATAACACCTGCACGACAAAGATCTTTTGTCAGTCTGGCAGCGATTCTTACAAAACCTTGCTTAAATAGTTTAATGGCACAACGCTCCCGCAACCAACACGACGTCAATAAACCATTGTGAATTAAGCATTTATTAGAATCTCCCACTTGTTCGTGTCATTTAAATTTCCTTTCCGTTTTTAATCCCACTTTTTGATCCTAACTCGATTGCAAGGCCTAACTGCAGACGTATGCGACCGATTACATGTGGATTCTTTGTTGACACTTTCTTTGTTTCGTATTTTAAAGTTTTAATGGCCACTTTAGATTGTACGGTTAACCTTACATACCTTGAATATTTGACGATCGAGATCCATTACAAGTTATTGAGCTACAATTATAATATACCCTTGCAACATACCCTGCAACTGTAAGAGCAACCTTCGTGCGTCACTTATATTACAAGGTTCAGAAAAACATTAAGATGTGAGAGTACTAATGGAACATTAGGAGTACTAATGGATTCTCCAGGGTCAGTGGACCGTAGCAAGACGTTACTAGCGACAATAGTAGTATTATAACGGCTATCTTAGAGGAGACTACGATCTTACCCCACGAACAAACATTGGAACGACGACTATTTAGAATAGCGACGACATAACCCGTCATTCGTCAAGAGAGAAAGATAGAGAATTTGACAAGGCTCTCACGTACAAGCAAGTGTAAATGGCACAGACACTCAAATAACACCACCATGCAACCAAGCAGGAAGTAATTACCAGTCACACTCACATGCGAACTCTTGATGACTTGTCACACACCGCCAGTCATGTGTGTGTGTATGTGTGTGCGTGTGTGAAGTTACACTTTATCTACACACATACACACATACTGCACACAGTACACAGACAGGGTGTAGACATTCAGCTTACATTCGTGTGTAGACGCGTGCTGACAGTGCAATGACAGAACACTACCGACACACTCACACACACACACACACACACACTCACACACACACACAATGTACGAATGTTGTACAGTGTACACAGAGTACGCACATGTTGTACGATTGTTGTACATGCAATATGTTGTACGAATGTTGAAGTATACATGTTGTGCGAATGTTGAACTATACATGCAACAAAAAAGTGTGAGCTTTCATTACATGCAAGCTATTCATTATCGTCCCGTGTAACTAATATTCAACGGCTTTTAGCGGGGCTCAAGCGATATAAATATGAGGGGTAAACATGTAATGTAGGGCTCAGATACTCGTCAATATTGCGCTGAAATTAAATTATATTCGATACTAATCCAATTTGGACTGACTCTTGTAAAATGTTCGTTTATTAAGGACACATACTAGAATTTTGAAGAACATGACTTTTATTTAATATCTGTAGTGTTACGTAGACAGTTTTAATGACTCATTACATGTATATTTGCAAAACGAAAGAATAAAGGGTATTCCGAGTGATGATGTTGTTCACAGCTTTGAGGAATTTGGGTAAATGCTGAAATTTGATTAAAAATGTCGTCATAAAAGAAAATAACAATGCCTTGAGATTTGAGGAAGACAGCTGTTATAATATTAGAGAGGAACACCTACTCACTGTAATATAACGAAAAATAGAGGCCTCAACAGGACTTAAGTCCATATGGCAAGGCTCGAGACAGAGCAAATTAATCATACGGAAAGAAAAAAAACGGTTCATTTAACGTCATAAAAGACAGAGGCTGCAAACCATTTTTGTTTTCTGCATCACAGAAGTTGACACGAAGCTTTTTCATTAAAAGAACGGCTTTATTGTATTACAACGTACGAAACATTTTTAGGAAGGCTGCCCTTAGAGGAGGCACAATCACACAAAAGGATGTAGAGGCAAAGAAATATACCGGGGGACACAATGGCGGGGACGAGAATTTGTATAACCTTAAAACTTTTACCGGGTCACACACTTTAATACTTTAATATTTCACTAACGAGTCTGGCAAATTTATACTGCACAAAATCTAATAATCCAATTTAAGGATATACAGGTGGAAGGGAGAAGGAAGTGAGACCTGCACCAGGACACCGGCAATCTCCCATCATTTCCGGAAATAATATCACGTGCACTCGAGGAGTATAATTGCAATCGGGACATCAGGATGAGGCTAGTTCTGGGATTGTGGCACAGTTGCAGTCCCGGGCCACAGTTACCAGATAATGAGTGAACCAGGTGTTGTGTGTTGCTGCTGGCATGATGAGATAATGGGCATACAAAATATCTCTGAGAAAATGAAAACATTATTAAAAGAAGTAAACTCGGCTCGTTCAGAAACTCGGCAGGCTAATAACTGTGGACAGTGCTTATGATGGTGTCATAACTCATATATATAGGGGAGAAAGTGACGTTACCTTTATCCCACTATCCAGCGGTATTCCTGAGCGGTAAACTATAGCAGAGTTGTTGAGGAATGAAGGATGGGTGGGTCGCCGCCCGCCCACAAGTTGACACAATGCGACCATGTTCAAGGGAAAGTACTTGAATGGCACGGTGAACGGTCATGAGACATTATACAAATTGTAAAGATGCACATTGCCAAGTTCACTGCAACGGTCATGAGACATTATACAAATTGTAAAGCTGCACAGATCAGTGCCAAGTTCTTTGCAACACATTTCCGCGCTCAGCGCTGTGGTCAGGTTTAACTCGATCAATTTGAGTGGTTTGCAAATTCGGAGATGAAAACTTCGATGATAAAACATGTCAGTAATGATCTGTACATATTTAAACATTATCGGGAGAATCACGTCCGCAGGCGGCAAGATAACACAGATAATTGATAAGATGATCGTTCAATGAATAAAATTAAAACAATCGCGTTTATGGTTGCCTGATTCCGTGTGACTCAGGGTAGGTTAAACCAACGTAAAAATGAAAGAGTTGTACCAAAATGTAAATCGCTGAAACAGTGGTCAGCGGTGCTTGCCTATAATAATTACTGCACTCAGGAGATGTGGCGTGTTATACTTTCATTAAAACAGCATGCAGGAACAACACGACAGCACTTAAAGTTCATTAATCTTTCTCTCGAAAGCAACTCCCATTTTTTTGGGACTCTAATAATATGAAAATATTATAAATACTCTCAGGTAACCACAGTAGGCAGCCATTATTATACGACGATTAACCTGCCGAGTTGCATTCTCAATACTCATTAGTAATGAGACTCACGTTAAACGTCGGTTTACAAAATTATACCCGAACTTTGCGCCTGGTCAAGTATAATAAACTCCAAATCTGAGTTTTGCGTCATTCAATTAAGGAATGAGTCCCTACGGGTAGTGGAAGAGGAAGCGCCCGGTAAATATTAATCATACCGATAGAACCAATAGAAGTTACTAGAATAATACCGATAAACTGAGCTGGAGGGTTTTAGCAATGATTCCTCTCTCAGCTCTCCGCAGAAGATAAAACCCGAGCCCTTGTAATATTTAGATGGACAATTTAATGATCCTTGATATGACACTACGCTATTACTATGATTGCCATTGCATGTCTGGAGACGTGTCAAGGAACAGAGAGATGGAACACACAACTACAAACCAATGGTTAACATATGTCATGATACGGTACTAAATATACTGAGCATCTTGTGAGGGGGGGGGGGCAGCAGCTTGGGAGGGGGGGGCAGCAGCTTGTACCTGACTATTATATTCTACAATGATCGAGAACTAAAGTATACTCCATACATCCTCCCATTTACGCCCCATTACAATACCCCACATCAAGTATCTTCCTGTAAACTGAATACTCTGACGTCACTATCGCTCTGACGTCACTATCACTATCACACAGTTGGCATATGGTCCCACTTTTCTGCTCTAATGGACGATATAGACAATAGATATACTGTATATTATAGTATATAGATAATATTATAGTACATAGTGTAATATTATAAACTGCCTTCATCAGCTGTGGTTACCGTTATTGTTGAGAGAGTGCTGATAAAGTGTTAAACTTTACTCGATACAACAGCACGTATAATTTCTCATGTTATATAATAATGTGTATAATATATATTATGCGAAAAGATTTTAAAAGATTTGAACGGATGTGGTGGGTGGTAGTGAAGTTTTGTCTGAACAGGTGGCAGTATCATTGTATCGGAGGCTAGTCAAGTTTAAAGTGGAGTATAGAGTTTGTCCATTGTTTATGGTGGTCATGTCATGCATTAATTGTGGGGGAGAGAGGGGGTTGCAAAGACTGATGTTAGGACTTAGGCCCAAACAAACAAAAACGTAACTATTTAGTAAAACAATTTGGGGTAATTGTTATTCGAGGGTGCAACTGTTTCTAAAACAGTATATATTTCGTCATATCATTTAGACGCATTGTAACGACCCTACAACGTGACTACTAGAACTACATAATATAACTCTACTATTCCTCGTTACGTAACGGTAACTACCATATTTTAATCTCATCTGATCTATCTGATGAGATGAGAGTTATATGAAATGGAGAAGGTCATGCTAGTGCTACGTTTTCTCAACAAAAACAAGACATTTTACCACGGAACACCAAGTTCCTTTATCATAGTAACCGAATGAACCCCTCGTAAAAGATTAATTAACTTGCACGAGTCAAGCAAAATGAAAACGAAACATCTCAGACATGTCACAACAACTGGATAGTATTATTGAGGTAATGATGTGAATGATATGATCCCCCTCCATGCCTGATCCCCTCCTGCCGACCAAGCAATAAAGTAGATCATTTAATCTGAAATTGTACGACATGAGCGAACATGCAGCTGTACACACTACTCCAACCACCGGCTCACACGGTAGAGCGAGCCTGCTCGGTTGGAAGCTATTCCAAATAACTCAGAACTGGAGAAATACTTGGGCTAACTGTCTCAATCCTCATCGAATTTTGTGCAGCTCATTTATAGTCTAGAGATATCTAGCACGTGTCGCAGTCTTCTTAAATACATAACTATACTTACTGTTCTTGCAAAGAGATTTGCAAAATGGGTGGGTACGGTGCATTATACATAAAGCCTACTATTACTAATCTCTTCCTCGCTGATATTTTAGCACATGTTGTAATATATTAAAACTTTAAAATAGTTAGTACCTGCAATCTGACAATCTGCACGGAGGATTATAAGTACATGTAAAGACTTGTAACCCCTTCCTTACTTATAACGGCTTATAAGTACCTAGTACTGTTTACAATGTTTTTAAAATACTTTAAAATGAGGATCAGAACAAATGGTCTGGGAATCTTGGGATGGGAAACATGAGACTAAACCCCCTTAAGGAGCAAGGATGAAGATTAAACCGCTGTAAACTGTTCGGAGTTGAAATAATGAAAGCAGGGATGGAGGGAGGTAGTAGCAGCACTCTCGACAGTTCGACAGGTCTTTAAATTTAAGAGAAGTACGATACCAGAGATTGGATATTTTAATAGACCACCCACTAAGACTAATATTTTGGACCACCCGCAGAAGTCGGGGGCAACCAATCACCATGGTTACCGTGAACGTTAAGTTTCCGGAGATTGTCGTCAAACGTCAAAGACGTCTCGAAATTCGAAAGGTAACCTCCCATATTTTATCGTAATAAGCCTGTTACCAAGACGGGTTTCTTCATGGTAAGAACTTCATAACAATTGTCATTCAGAGTGAGATATATTTGTGGAGAGGAAGGGAGTTACAACGTGATCAAGTGCCTAAGGTTAATTTCACATATCATTAGGTGGCCGATCCACGACGAATTGTTCTCCGTATATAAGCTGGGCCATGTCGTCCAAGTCGTCAGCCGATGGTTTTATGTGCATATCCTCTATCATTGGTCTAGACTGCCATCATGACTGCTTGATAGGATTCAAGTTGAACTGACATTAACCTGACCAGGGTACAATCTGTCTAACCAGCAGCTGGGAATCGTGCGTAGCTTGATCCAGCAGCTATAAGCTCCTACAAGTCTTGATGATATTAGAGGCAGTGGGTGGGCACTAGTGGGCTCTGTGTCTTGTTAAACGGTACACGATTGTAGTGGACCGTCATGTGGTAGTCAGTTAACAAAAGGTGGATTGACAGGTAGATAAAATTAATGCGCTGCACGTCATGATGTTAGTCTAGAGAGACCAGGCTCAAGGTGAGAAGGAAAAAGAACTAACCGCAATGTTATAAAAGGTGTTACCAGACTTACTGCTCCATGTTAAAGCTGTTCCCTACAACTGAGAAACTGAGTATGCCACGACTAATAAGGGGAATAATATTGCACATAATTCAAGATGATGACCTTCGTAAGATAAGCTGTGTTAGGTCAAGGTGTCCTGATACGTTCACGTACAGGAGTCCGGTTATTTTTCAAAGGTTACGTTCACTTATATAATAGAAATGCAATAGAGAATATTCATTTAAATTCGTATTATGGGAGTGGATACGTTCACAAGATGAGATGTTCGCGATTAAACAGGCAACTTTGAATCAAGCACTTACAGTAGCTGATGATTCCTAGAAATTTTTCAATCAGGAGAATTGCGCAATAAGATAATGGATACGGTTACAAATGAAGATTAATAGACTGATCTTCAGCCCAAAGATGATCCTATTTGACATAAATGAGAGCTCTAAATCAAATCAATCGAACTAATCATCGATCTTAATTGACAATCCTATTGTTTCTGATTAGTGATTCGAGTTTCGCGGAAGAAAATTGTGCTGTACACCGAGAAAGCACCGCAGAGGCCACGAGACCACATCAAACAAACACAGCCTGTCTGTCGGACGTCGGTCTATTAACTTAATGAAATTGTTAAGTCAAACGATTTGAGAAACAAAAATCTAATATTCTAGGTAAGAAATTAACTTATATAGGCTATAATATAACAAAGGTAATATTTATAAATAGTGGTTAGAAACATCAAGAATAAAATAAATGGAAACTATTGGAAAAGAATATACTAGAGAGTTAAGTGTGTATATTGTATAATAAAGTAACCGTACGGGATCGTAGAGAGGAAGGTATTAACTAAGTGCCAAGGTATGAAACCTGCACTTGAGTAGAGCGAAGAGAAGAATCACATGGTGGTCAGCTAGAGGTGATCGGGAGTCAAAGTGGCATTCGGTACCCAGATGGCATGATGACCAGGCGCGTAATGGTGCAGTTACTATGGTGACTACTGCACGTGTAGTGGTGACTATTGCACGTGTAGTGCATAGGAATGTAATGGTGGGAAAATGACCTACCAACGGGCACCAGACCGGCTACTGAAATAAAACACCTGATTCAGTGATTCTGGGTGCTATTGGGACATGGTTAGCACGTTGAGCTAAATAGTAATTTGGTGATTTCATGGCGCACCATTTAAGGATAGCATTATGATTAAGACACGTTCAAAGTCAACAGTTTAGTATAAGATCATTGACAGCAGCCACAGATATTACCTAATATATTATATGTTGACATAATACCCATTTCCAGCTGAGCGATATCAAAATAATCAATTGACATGTATCATGAGCTAAATAATGGTTTTTCCTGACATCAGCTTAACAGATTTAACATTGTTCAACTTTTAAGAATTTAACAAAAGATCTTACAATTTACTCAAGGTTGCATGTCTAGGTATTTTTCTATAATGTCGAGGGGAAAAGGTGCAGGAGACCACCTACTCCACGATGGCATCTGATACAATACAATACAATACTCAAACCTAGCAAATACAAGGAATGATAAGATAGCATTTTAGTAGATACTGCCCCCTAGCTCCCTACCTCCCTACCTCCCTACCTCCCTACCTCCCTACCTACCTACCTCCCTACCTCCCTACCTCCCTACCTCCCTACCTCCCTACCTCCCTACCTCCCTACCTCCCTACCTCCCTACCTCCCTACCTCCCTACCTCCCTACCTCCCTACCTCCCTACCTCCCTACCTCCCTACCTCCCTACCTCCCTACCTCCCTACCTCCCTACCTCCCTACCTCCCTACCTCCCTACCTCCCTACCTCCCTACCTCCCTACCTCCCTACCTCCCTACCTCCCTACCTCCCTACCTCCCTACCTCCCTACCTCCCTACCTCCCTACCTCCCTACCTCCCTACCTCCCTACCTCCCTACCTCCCTACCTCCCTACCTCTCTACCTCCCTACCTACTGCGCTATTACTACTAGAGGCTGACAAACAAGTGGGCTGGTGATGAAGCAGCCAGTAAAGGCAGCAGTAATGCACATAATCACAGATCCTGGGCAATCACGGGATCATTAGCGACCTCTTGTGACCTTTTATGACCACATGTGACCACAAACGTGACCATAATCACCAGGTATACAAAGGATAATAACCAAGGTGGCGTGTAAACATATGGTATGGATTTTCTCCCTGGACAATGGTAGTTAGAACAGAGAGAGAGGATTATTACTACCTAGCCGTGTTGGCATTCAGCCACAAAGGGACCTTGTCATTGTCTCAATCTGACCCATTATTACTTGACTCTCCAATGCTCTGTTATAATTTCCAATCCTTTAAATGCTTCCCAGGCTTTAATTCTAACACACAACTCGCTATTATAATACACCACCTTACAGTCTACAACAACAGAGCCAAGTGGTAGAGATCTCTAGAGTGCAGCTTGCAAACTTAATGAGACTGTCCACTGTGCTAGAATAGGCTCATTAACATGTTTTAGTAAAGCTTTTAGCAGCTTCACCAAGTTTAGCAGCTTCAACAAGGCTGAAGGCTCTAAAACCTGGCACAACAGTGAGACACATTCTCTAAGAAGCTCTAAGACACCCTCTAACAGCCCCCACGTGGCTCATGACGTGATGTGTCCGGCACTACCATCTAGCACTTATAGCCCAGAGAGGAAGCAACCCTCATCGCTCCTAGTTCTCTAGTTAATGAGCTAACTGCGATTAGTCTACAAATAATACGACCTCACGCTTTCCAGGTTCAGATGTTAGAAATTATGAAATTATCACTTTGCTCATAAAACCTACCCTTACATATTAAAATGCTTCAGATCGTTCGTAACTATATTACATCCCACCAGCTCTGATCTGAAATATCATAGTCCTAGAGATGACCGATCCCTGCTTAAATACAGCTGTATTCAAGTGAATCCTTAGAGTTACTCACGATCGCCCTGATATTTTTTCTGGGGAATAAATCAGGGGCGAAAGTTTGTTGATCATCTTAATAGCTTAATGTTAATATTCTTGCAAAAATACCCATACAAAACTGATTATAATGGATAAACCCACACGACCAGGGAAATCGAATGAGCAGTTATTAGTTAGAGATGAGCTGAAATGACCCTACAGGCTATACTATACGGATACCAAAAATATCATTATGTTTAAAAAATCAAAACGAAAGAATGGATATTATTGATAAATGGTTATCTTGATAAATGCCCAATATGGGTGAATATGAACAAAAGGTAAAATTGAAAGCAGAGTACGATACCTATTATCTATAAAATATTTGTTTTTGATTACCGGGTCAATCAAAAACATAATGATTCTATAGATAATAACTATTGCGCACTCCTTTTGATTTCGCCTTTATATTTAACCGTAAACGAGTTAAGTTAACACCGCTAACAGCTAATAACTAATGATTTAACAGCAAGATTCGATAATTTTCATCAACCGAAACGACAAAACCTACCACACAGTAGCCACACTAACTAAACAAAATGACAAAATGGCTACTGCTAAAACCAAGCAACACCTGACACACATCCACACTCGTGTCTGCAGAAGTGTGGGATCAACTCATCGTAATGTAACACAACAACATGACTAACGGCGGCCACATATCACATATACGAGCGTGTACGTGTGTGTGTGTGTGTGTGTGTGCGTGTGTGTGTGTGCGTGTGTAGATTGAAGGAAGTGAATTATATAGCAAACATAAAGTGTGTTGAGTGTAATTTGAGATCAAACCAGTTTATCGTGAATAGCCCCCGGGTGTCCCTATCATCATCCCGCCTCTCTTTCTCTCTCCCTCTCTCTCTCTCTCTCTCCCCCACTCTCTCTAGCTCTCTCCAGGTTATATTGATTATCACTTTTTCGTCACGTAATTAGGTCAGCTCGGAATAATTAATGAGGTGTCTGTGCCACCTGTAAACAGTTGGCGCTTATCTTAACACTTCTGGACAACTTCTGGACAACTTCAGGGGTCATTGTTCAATGTTTGGTAATACGAGCAGAACCTTATCTTATAGTTATATATTTATGTAATATATAGCATGGGTGGGGGGGGGGGCACCCCATCGATGCCCATACCCATTTGACCAAAAGTTGGAAAAAATTGGCATCATTTTTTCGGGCAAAATCAAAAAATTAATTTGTCTGAATCTACCAAGGTTGAGGAATAAATAAGCCTACCCGTAATATACCGTGTATATTTTACGTAGAGTATATTTTATAGACTTATACATGTTATAGATAAGAATGCGTGATCTTAATATCTCTTTTCCTGCTATATATCTGATCATCTACTCAGGGAGGCTTTTCGATTATTTTTCCCTGGGCACATTTTCTCTACAATATGGATTTCTAGAAGTTCCACTGTCATTATATGACGCTGTTAGTGTGGGCGGCCGATTGTCGAGACTTGCGATAGCCAACAATCGAAGTTTAAAGAACTCCGTTGGGATGTATTTACTATTGACGTGTTTCAGAATGATTTATTTGATGGTTGTACCAATTCAAACCTGCTAAAAGTTCAGTTGTGCAGCTCTCACAAGACCAAGGCAAAAGAAAGTGTCTGATCTTATTATATTATATGTACACTAAGTATAAGATCGCACCAAATATATTAGCCTAGAACATGAGTAAGAACTAAGAAAGCCGCTTTGATAAATAAACGGAGGAAAACATATTTCTTAGTGATAGAGCGAATATAGCGTTATTAAAGTCGATTTAATACAATATTATCTTCAAATAGAAGGTGGGGTTAATAATCACCCATGTACTGATCAACGTGGACTGAGTAAATTATTAAATATTAAATAAACGATCTACCTATCTACGTTATACGGGAGAGTGCAAATAACGCCCAGGTGTTATCTTACTCTAAAAATAAAACTTTGGGTCAAAAGGTCGCTATTTAACGCCAATATGTCCTGTCATAAGCTAAACTACGGACATTATACAGATCAAATATATCTCCCTGAGCAGATTTCGTTTAAATATATCATGCAGACTAAACATATCATGGACTAAGTAGAGCTAGTAAATAATGGTATTGCTATTATCGTCCTACTATTCAGGTTCTTGAATAATGAGTCATATAAATATTACCGACAGTCATATTATTGAATCTGTTTGGTGGGTTTTAAGATCAGTTTTTGACAAATTGTCAAGTTTTAAAAATTGAACGCTTAGCATCAGCTTATAGTTATTAAATTGAGTTCTTCCTATGTTAAAGTGTGATAGGGAATGTTTCACAAAGAGGGAACGATTTAAAACTATAAATCCTTTTAAACTAGTTCAGCACGAATACAGCATTCAATTTCTAAATTACAAAACCAAGACAGTGAGACCCTCTCAATCTCATGGGCCTTATTAAAGCCGCGGTACGTCATTCTTTTTATAAGGTATTATAAGTTAATTCAGGTTTTAAATTATTTTATAGTTATGTCACCATGGGTTATATGGTCATAAATTGGCTCGACTTTGAGCAGTTCATATCACCGTACAAGGTGCGTATGTAATGTATCTTAAAGAGTTGCGATGATGTCGCTCAAAATCTTTCTTATGAACTCTTTGTCGGTGAATTTAACTTAACTAAGTAACTTACAGTAGAAAACCTACATGGATAATATCGATGGTGGGTCAAAGTAAGGGGTATTCAAAGCCGACACACCGCGTCAAACCAGAACAGCGGGCTTACATTTTCACTACTTACTACTATGCAGTATAATATACATCGGCACTAAATGAGGAACAGACAATAAAATCAAACGATACGTGCTAGTAGTGAAGTACAATCTACTGTACACATTTTACAGACAGAACAATAGCAAGGCTGAACAACAACAACAACAACAACAACAGTGAACACCAAACACTGTCAGTTGTTACAAGCAAGCTAAAGAATAACAGCAGCTTGATATCAAACAGAGATACGATCACCAGAGCAAGAGCACAGCTCGATATCATGATGTGTGTGTACGACACTATTCATCACAGCCATTACCATGTTATCATGTTATCAGGCTTGACAATATTAGGAGCTGCTTGTTGAAATTGGTCATGAAATCGGTATAATTATGATAATTAGGGATAATATTAATTAGGGATAATTAGGGATATTTAGGTATAATTAAGATATAATGACGACATTATACCATCTAGTTGTTGCTACGTAGCAAGGTAACCAGGGGTGGTTGCCAGGGAGTTGGTTATATGGTATCTGTCAATTTGTGGGCGCGGTCAATTGTCTCCCAACTTACGTACATGATAGAGCACTTTACAGCTGCCTATACAGTGATTAATTAATCTGTGAACGCAGGAAAGGGGGCTGCGTCATCATGATCTGTGCAAATACCTGCACAAATACATGTCCCACCCCCAACAAACAGGAGGGTATAGATTAACAACTGCTACCGTCTCTCTCTGACATACGTACCGGCATGTGCGGGATTGTCAAACCAACTGTCATTATATCAAGCCGGCAGTGGTTCAGCAATCAGCAGCCGCCGACCTCTCTGTGTTGGACAATGTGGGACACGTCATACGGTAGACAGGTGAACTGTCGTTTATATTGTTATAGTGGTGGTGGTGGTACTGTAGGTGGTACTGTTGTGGTACTGTAGGTGGTACTGTAGGTGGTACTGTTGTGGTACTGTAGGTGGTGCTGTGGTGGTACTGTAGGTGGTGCTGTGGTGGTACTGTAGGTGGTACTGTAGGTGGTACTGTAGGTGGTACTGTAGGTGGTACTGTAGGTGGTGCTGTGGTGGTACTGTAGGTGGTACTGTAGGTGGTACTGTTGTGGTACTGTAGGTGCTATTCAAATCTGAAATCAGGGCACGTCACATGACTGTTTATATAGTTCAGCCCTACATTAACCACCCTGCACTGTCAAATGTGGCTCAAATAAGATAGGTCGACCAGTGGCGGGCACTAGTAGCTGTCATTTAGCGCAGATGCAACAAACTACACGAATGAAACGGAACACATCAAATTATGGCTATTGTCTGGTATTGATAATGTTAATACCTCATCGGAAATTTACGCTTGGCTGACGAAGGGTGGACAAAGGAAACAAAAGCAGAATGGCAGCAACTAACGAGGGTCAACTTTTGGGGCCAACACATACAGTTAACTGTTAGGCACATCACATACCCTGGGCAGCCCAACCCATACCCACCTGCCATGTTGTTAGCAAAAGATTTAACTACGCTCAGTAAGTTCCATGCCCTGACCAACTATATACTACAACAACACAGCAAAAAACATCTGCTCAGAACAACGCAGAGAGAGAGAGAGAGAGAGAGAGAGAGAGAGAGAGAGAGAGAGAGAGAGAGAGAGAGAGAAAATTGCGCAGGTCAGGGTTAGTATAACTAGGGAGGAAGGAAGACAACCAAGTGTTGAAGACGTTTTAGTAACTCATAGAAACGCGCCAGAATGTCTACCAAACCTACTTTAGTTACTTCACCTCTAGTGGAGGGATTGTCCCCACCGCGCACCTACTTTAGTTACTTCACCTATAGTGGAGGGATTGTCCCCACCGCGCACACTACCAAACCTACTTTAGTTACTTCACCCCTAGTGGAGGGATTGTCCCCACCGCGCACACTACCAACCTACTTTAGTTACTTCACCCCTACTGGAGGGATTGTCCCCACCGCGCACACTACCCATCAGCTTCCACCCTGGAGCTGCCGAGAGGGAGGGAGGGGGTCTGACCGCATATTAATTACGTTTACACGTACTGCTGGCATATTATTACCACAAGTATATCGTTATAGCTCAGTACGCGGATGTTATGAAAGAACTCGTAAAAGTACAGAGTTGTAGTGTATAAGTTTGGAGTTGGTACGTACCAGGCTATAATAATAGATAGAATATTGTGTGTCGAGTTGTACAAATGACACGGGCAAATGTACAACACACAATGATCGAGCGTGAGAGTTTACGGGGATCTAGAAAAATACCGTGCACGATAGCAAGTAACGGGGGATCTTGGAGGAATGCCAGGGCACGTGACAGTTGCAAGCATCTAGCAAGTTAGAGTTAAACAAGCATGTAAGTTAGAAAATTCGGACCAGGCAGAGGAGTTATAACCTTGGAGACGGTCCTAGAGTGTCAACGTGTCTGATATGTAATATCTTCAAGACTGTAGTGAAGCTAAAGGGAGGGGATAATATCTAATACCCAATTATAATAACCATTGGGAATTCATGACAGGTATGCAAGCTAGTGCAAGTGACGTAGTTAACACATTCTCCCCGGGATATTAATTAGATACCATTAATTAATTTATATCACGCACGTTATGACGTACGTGGGGTAAGTATTGACGGTTTAATTTTAAGAAAAAAGATAACCTTAATTGTGTTCGGCTTTCAATTGTGTGTTTGTTTGCTCCATGTTTCGGGGGAACCAAAAATACTAATTAAATGCTATGATATAAGATTAATTAGATACAGTTAATTTATATTGCGATCATTAATTTGCACAAGTTCATTATTAAATTATATGTTGGTTTATTTCCAAGACAACCCTAATGTTTGGCTGTTGAATTGTTGAGGATCATTCGCGTTGTGTGGCTGTATTCCAACTTTCATAAAGAATAAAATCTCTGAATGAAAGAGGTACACACTTTCCGGTTCATTATGTTCAGTAATTGCCACACAATTGGACGAACACAAACCAACTCGTTAGTGATCCAACACATCTTCAAAACTGGCGTACATATTGATGAATGGGCTTGAAACTCTAACCAGTTTATGGCTTCAGGGAAGATACCGAATTCCTCAGACCGTACTTCTAAGGTTATGGCGTCAGGAAGTGCTCCATTTGAGCATGCTTCTCTGGTGATGAGTCTGAAAGTCCGGCGGGGACGATTTGTTAGATTTTGCGGCCGGCGATCATCAGCCCATCAGTAAATTCCTTCAAACATATAATATACTGAACAGTGACCGCAGAATGCAGATCTCTGAGTGATGGTGTCTAGATCAAGGGGTGGTTAGTCGCAAATTCAAACTTATGGAACCATGATCCTCCCCAGAACGAATTGAAAAACTAGCAGTGAATACTTGAAATGCCGTAACAATGAGCTATAGAATTTGAAACAAATGACACGCCGAGTAGGAATATTCTGTTGTTTGCAATATTGAGGAATGGCGAAGATAAAACAAATGCGGGCTTGCCGTGATTTTAACATGCCTTGCTAACACTTCATATTTATAAAAAACACCGAGACAAAGGGCATCTAATACCTATTTTATCACGAGGTGATATTAATGAACTGCTGAGAATATTCTAGAATTTCATTAGATCAATAACAACTTGTGCAGTTCAATTTTCATTAGTTAGTCTTTTTGCTACGCGAGAGACTTTAATATCAAAAATGTTATTCAGAACAAACGAGACCTTCATATATCAACAAAAATGTCCACGGAAAGTTCAGAAACGACCATGGTCACAATAGGAATGTGGGTACCAACATTGTTTTAACATCACATCACGTGATAGGAGAAGACTGACTGATTTTAAAACATGGAGCCTTTACAACGGTCTAAACTTTCACACTCACTTCCAACAGCTGGCCACGTGTTTCACATTTTGTGTTCCACTGTGCATGAAAAGTTGTAAGTTTCACACGTTTACATTTGATTTAGCACGGCCGTTCTCCATTTAATCGTGTGCAGCAATATTAAACGTTCTTTTCATGAATTAAAAACATATAATTTTCTACCAAACACGTACAGTACAAAGTTTTGGAGAACAAGGCTGTATTGACCACGCTAGATAAGGAATAGTTTAACAGTGAAATATATAAACCTTACGGAAATGAATATTGATGATCAGGGCAACTAAGTAAAACTTCAAACTCCAAACCAGTTCAACTTATTTCAACATTTTGTTGGGATTCGAGGAATGGTCGTCAGATCGCATTGTTGTCAGGTATGGAAGTCCGTAATTTCAAACTGGTCCAAAGTTCTGTATTTCAGCTGGACACACTCTTACCTTTGAGAGAAGTTTTGACGGTGAACTGGGTTATGGTACTGTTCTTCCTTGTTGCTTGTTCTGTGTCTCCTGTAATGTTAAAACTGTTATAGCTGTTATATTGCTATAAATAGCAATATTTGATTAATTATCATCGTAGATTGCATTTTGTTATATGTATTATTATTAAAACCTGGTAGTGCTCGTAGCCTCGACCTCAGAAATAACATTTGACTACCTTCGGTACTGGTAGCCAACATGGTACTGGTAGCCAACATGGTACTGGTAGCCAACATGGTACTGGTAGCCAACATGGTACAGGTAGCCAATATGGTACTGGTAGCCAACATGGTACTGGTAGCCAACATGGTACTGGTAGCCAACATGGTACTGGTAGCCAACATGGTACTGGTAGCCAACATGGTACTGGTAGCCAACATGGTACTGGTAGCCAATATGGTACTGGTAGCCAACACTGCAAGACTGAGATTACTTACGTCCTACATTTGACTTATAATGCTGACTGCTGAGACTGACAGCACCAATAAAGATAATCACATAGCTTATTTTACCCCACGCCCGATCAAGACACTCGGATATTTATGGATCTGATCTTATTTTATCTACCAGCAGTCAACAAAGCTATACTTTGGCACCAAGATTATACTGCAGAGTTCAGCTCCCGTCAAAAGCTAATAAACCAAAAACCGTTTAGTTTCAGAGGATTCAAGGGGCACGAAGACAAATATAGCTCCGATTAAATTGTAATTTTAGACACAAGACACGATTCCCCCGCATTTAGAGTATTACACAATAAATATTAAACTTTAATTTCCACGGAGAGAGCTCATTAACAGGTTTAACATGTCAAAATTTAAGTTCGGTAAGTAGTTGCAGGTCAAGAGCTTGTCGGATTTTGGCAGATTGGGTGGAATTGGTAATGAGCCAAATTTGTCAGAAATAGCTCTCTTGGTGTTCTATCCATTCTAGAAGGTCACACGCGTTACTAAACTCGTGCACGTGACAGAGAACACGCGACAGATAACTGAGTCTGAGAGGGTAGGATATATATATAGTAGTATATACTATATATTACCATTATTATAGTACATATATTGCTGTATATTGCTGACACGTCTAAGGTATGGATAATAAGGGTGCCCCTTTCCTTTGACAGCTTTAGCGGGAAAGCGCTACAATTTGCGACAAATATGACTGGCCATCGCCCATAATAATATCATAAAGATAAGCCTTTGATGTAGCTGTAAAAACTGTTGATTCTACCTGGGAACTATAAGGAATACCGGCATGTTGAAAACATTTTGGACGCTTTGAAGATTAATCGGTTGTCAATGAAGATATTAAATATTCGTTAGAAAGGAGACATTCTTGGTAAAACTCAAGGACTCTTTGACAATTGAAGTTATGACAGTCAGTTTCGGGAAACCTTACATTTCAAGAAAATTTAAGAAATTTACCGTTCTATTTTGATCCTTTGATCAGAAATTTTAGAACGTTTATCGGCTCTTAGTTTCTACATTAAATTCACGCGCGCAGTACGCAGTTTTACGAGAATAAGATAATATTATGAGGGCAAATTATTGGGATTGAATGCTTTTTGCACAATATAGTGATGGTTTGCTAGGGTAAAACTTGTCAAGGTTTTGACGCACACGTGCAATTATATTTGACGGATAGGTGTAGATTACATACAGTGAGTACTGAGTACAAGGAATTTATAAGGAATATATTATAATGAACACACAGGGAATATGCAAGAAATATTAAATTATTTCTTTGAATTGAGCGCTTCTTTCTGCAGCACCGCTGAGGGTACTCATGCCTGGTGCATCCGGGAGTGCGGCTAATTCTATTGGCTCTGTTTACTCCGGAACAGTGTACAGAGCAGAGTGTAATTGGCGCGTGTACCAATGTGTATTTGTGTGTATTATTATCACACACACCCGCACAGATACCAGAGCTATACAAGTTGTTGTGTATGTACACTGTTATACATGACGCATGTTTTTCTGTAACTGCATTAATATTATCAGAAAAGACGGAATAGTAATTCAGCGTCAATAAAATGTGCGCACGGATATTTGTAAATACATTTATTTCAGAGCAAGATAAATTTGTTACGTCATCACGTTACGGTAGTCGGCTAGTAGACCCGATACCTTTATCTTGTCTGCTGCTTTACAAATCAGTGGAACAGTTCGTCAACTGTCTCCCCACAGGTCGCAACATAACGAAATCTTGTATTATATACTACGTGAGATGTGTTACTTTATTACATTATCAATATTCACTTTTCTCATTTCTACCCTGCTTCACATATCAGCTTATCTTCATCTTCTCAACTCAATAATTCGATAATAACCCACCTGAAACAGTCACATACAGATCACATGGCAGTGAATAGCGATCACGTGGTACATGTCACGTGGTTCATCACATCCAACATGATGATAAAACACCTACCATATAACGGTGGGTACTAGCGTGCAACAAGCACAGAATTACAGGGCTTTACAAATCTTTAACGTTAGTGTTAAAACACGCACATGCCTTGTCATGGCCCCCGGGCATGTTTAAAAAGTTTAACTCAAGGACTATCGACATTCATGGTACAAGACACTGCATAGCAGTTGCAGCTTTCTCTCTCTCTCTCTCTCTCTCTCTCTCTCTCTCTCTCTCTCTCTCCCTCTCTCTCTCTCTCTCTCTAGCAGCAGCAGCAGGAGGATAGTTTTATAACACTCCCCCCCTAAAAACATTTGACATCTGTTAGAGACTTTAAACAGGATCACCAGTTTAACTGCCTACTTTCTGTCTGGATAAAGAGCTCAGGTTTGTGGAGCACGGGAGAGGTAAACGTTTTTTTTATACGGTGAGATTTAATAAATCAAACAGCTGGAGCGAGGGAGCTTTAAAGCTGTTTATATAATAATGAGAGGCTGGTGCAGCGGTTTTGATTAATTTGAAGTTTAAAGCTAAGTATGTTATTCAGGAGGCAGGAGATCATCTCCGAGACACTTTGTTGATTTAATTCAAGTTGTTTTATACTAGAGATAAACTTTCTATCTCAGGGTATTTATGTATTTAAATATTCGATTTACTATTTCTGCGAATCCAGGAATTTCAGTAGAACTACGTCAACTATATTATTAGTTTAAATGGTTATTTTTCGTCATTATAAAGATGCCACTAGGCTAGACAAAGTTCAAGACTCGTGATTAACATTTTAGTATCCAAATGAAGTAATCTTGAAATATCTACAAGTCGTACACCTTGGATTTATCTTTAAACCCAAAAAGATATAACATGATATGATGGTATCACGGAGACTAAATAAGTCACGTGACAACACTGATAGTGAGAACGTCAAGCAAAGATGATTAAAAATCAATACCATAATGCGGTAATTTGTGCTTGGATACAATTAATGGTTAATCATCATCCGTGAGATTCATGGTATACTGTGAACAGCAAAAACTAATTATTTAATGTAGGGTAGATACCTAAACTGGCTCGGGTAATTAATATGCACTTGTACGACACTGTCAAGACACGAGGCAGGATTGAAACGGCAATAAATTAAGTGACATATAACATCAATTAGTACACGGAACTATAATATCCTTAAATCCATTATTAATCCTACAATTAATTCGGCGGAATATCTAGAACGAAAATATGATGCTTATTTAAGGTACTTACGAGATAAAAGCGAATGAGGTGCCATGGTTGAGCGACAAAATTTAGAAGTGAATTTCTAAGAAATAATGGGGGATCATAGGGCTATAGTTTATAGATATAATCGAATACTTATCGCTGAATTATAGAAGTTTGGGTGTTAAACCTACTTGCACCCTCTGCACCGCGCAGGACCCAATTATTAGATACGAATTTTAACAAAAAACTCATAACTTAACAGTGACTGTCCAGTTACCTGAACGATAATTAATAACACGAAATGTTAATACCATTATAAAGATTTTAAACCATGGCAATTCATTACCATGACAATGAGCCAGTGTTTAAATGCGTGACTCACTCTGAGACCCCCTGGCTGGTGGCTGGTGGCTGGTGGCTGGTGGCTGCATGGCTCTTTTTGCGTGGTTTACAGTTTACATGTTATTGTTCTGTTGAAAGTTTTCGGGAGATAATCTGCAGGCTTCGCTCAATTATAAAAACTCAAGAAGTCTAGCTAAAATTCGGTATTCTTATGTTTTCACATGTCAGAAATTTAAAAACTTAACTTTATTCTTAAGAATCACATACACATACTTTACATTTTGGTTTCCACTGCATTTTGATATTATCGGATTTAACGTGATGCTATCACCAATAATCCGATAAACGAAGGATCGCAGGGCACAGCACAGCAAGACAATTGCTTGATTAAATTAATTTGACTAGCCTGAGCATAACAACCTTGCTGCGGGGAAGTGTCGTATTTTAACTGAAAGTTTGACTAAGTTTAACTAAAAAGCTACGTCTTGACAATCCAGTAAATCCTCTCAAGTTTACACTGTACCAGTAGGTACCTTGCTCTGTACAAATAAAAAGTAGTATTCCAGAATGCTCGCACCAAGTAGAGACTGACACAGCAGATGGTCATAATTAACGGCCTCATTATTAGTCATTATTTATCAGCATCAATTTAGCCTGGTCATAATTAACAGCCTCATTATAATTATTATTTATCAGCATCTATTTAGCCTAGTCATAATTAACAGCCTCATTATAATTATTATTTATCAGCATCTATTTAGCCTAGTCATAATTAACAGCCTCATTATAATTATTATTTATCAGCATCTATTTAGCCTAGTCATAATTAACGGCCTCATTATTAGTCATTATTTATCAGCATCAATTTAGCCTAGTCATAATTAACAGCCTCATTATAATTATTATTTATCAGCATCTATTTAGCCTGGTCATAATTAACAGCCTCATTATAATTATTATTTATCAGCATCTATTTAGCCTAGTCATAATTAACGGCCTCATTATTAGTCATTATTTATCAGCATCAATTTAGCCTAGTCATAATTAACAGCCTCATTATAATTATTATTTATCAGCATCAATTTAGCCTAGTCATAATTAACAGCCTCATTATAATTATTATTTATCAGCATCAATTTAGCCTAGTCATATTTACAGCCTCATTATAATTATTATTTATCAGCATCTATTTAGCCTAGTCATAATTAACAGCCTCATTATAATTATTATTTATCAGCATCTATTTAGCCTGGTCATAATTAACAGCCTCATTATAATTATTATTTATCAGCATCTATTTAGCCTAGTCATAATTAACGGCCTCATTATTAGTCATTATTTATCAGCATCAATTTAGCCTAGTCATAATTAACAGCCTCATTATAATTATTATTTATCAGCATCAATTTAGCCTAGTCATAATTAACAGCCTCATTATAATTATTATTTATCAGCATCAATTTAGCCTAGTCATAATTAACAGCCTCATTATAATTATTATTTATCAGCATCTATTTAGCCTAGTCATAATTAACAGCCTCATTATAATTATTATTTATCAGCATCAATTTAGCCTAGTCATAATTAACAGCCTCATTATAATTATTATTTATCAGCATCTATTTAGCCTAGTCATAATTAACAGCCTCATTATAATTATTATTTATCAGCATCAATTTAGCCTAGTCATAATTAACAGCCTCATTATAATTATTATTTATCAGCATCTATTTAGCCTAGTCATAATTAACAGCCTCATTATAATTATTATTTATCAGCATCAATTTAGCCTAGTCATAATTAACAGCCTCATTATAATTATTATTTATCAGCATCAATTTAGCCTAGTCATAATTAACAGCCTCATTATAATTATTATTTATCAGCATCAATTTAGCCTAGTCATAATTAACAGCCTCATTATAATTATTATTTATCAGCATCTATTTAGCCTAGTCATAATTAACAGCCTCATTATAATTATTATTTATCAGCATCAATTTAGCCTAGTCATAATTAACAGCCTCATTATAATTATTATTTATCAGCATCAATTTAGCCTAGTCATAATTAACAGCCTCATTATAATTATTATTTATCAGCATCTATTTAGCCTAGTCATAATTAACAGCCTCATTATAACTATTATTTATCAGCATCTATTTAGCCTAGTCATAATTAACAGCCTCATTATAACTATTATTTATCAGCATCTATTTAGCCTAGTCATAATTAACAGCCTCATTATAACTATTATTTATCAGCATCAATTTAGCCTAGTCATAATTAACAGCCTCATTATAACTATTATTTATCAGCATCTATTTAGCCTAGTCATAATTAACAGCCTCATTATAACTATTATTTATCAGCATCTATTTAGCCTAGTCATAATTAACAGCCTCATTATAACTATTATTTATCAGCATCAATTTAGCCTAGTCATAATTAACAGCCTCATTATAACTATTATTTATCAGCATCAATTTAGCCTAGTCATAATTAACAGCCTCATTATAACTATTATTTATCAGCATCTATTTAGCCTAGTCATAATTAACAGCCTCATTATAACTATTATTTATCAGCATCTATTTAGCCTAGTCATAATTAACAGCCTCATTATAACTATTATTTATCAGCATCTATTTAGCCTAGTCATAATTAACAGCCTCATTATAACTATTATTTATCAGCATCTATTTAGCCTAGTCATAATTAACAGCCTCATTATAACTATTATTTATCAGCATCAATTTAGCCTAGTCATAATTAACAGCCTCATTATAACTATTATTTATCAGCATCAATTTAGCCTAGTCATAATTAACAGCCTCATTATAACTATTATTTATCAGCATCTATTTAGCCTAGTCATAATTAACAGCCTCATTATAACTATTATTTATCAGCATCTATTTAGCCTAGTCATAATTAACAGCCTCATTATAATTATTATTTATCAGCATCTATTTAGCCTAGTCATAATTAACAGCCTCATTATAACTATTATTTATCAGCATCTATTTAGCCTAGTCATAATTAACAGCCTCATTATAATTATTATTTATCAGCATCTATTTAGCCTAGTCATAATTAACAGCCTCATTATAATTATTATTTATCAGCATCTATTTAGCCCGTTACAGACTATGGGCAGGTTAAAATACTGGCTATAGAAAGCAGACCTTGGCCTATCCAGACTTGGTTAGAGTTTGAAGCTCCACTATAAGTGAGCTTCTGCCTGTTTTGATAACCGGATGGGGGAGGCTATACTGGGGGAGGCTATAAGGGGGGAGGCTACTAGGGAGAGGCTATTAGGGAGGAGGCTAGTGGGGGAGGCTATACTGGGGGAGGCTAGTGGGGAAGGCTATACTGGGGGAGGCTATACTGGGGGAGGCTATACTGGGGGAGGCTATACTGGGGGAGGCTATACTGGGGGAGCCTACTAGGGGGGAGGCTAGGATAAAGTGTTGAAATATTCCTTTCTAGACGAAGTTAAGAAGTAGCGACTATAATTCTCCGCACGTGCATAAAGTAGTAAGCTTCGGGATGTAAGGATATCTAGGCTATCTGATAGCTCCTAATTTATCCTTTGTCAGCGTTCTAGTCTGTCCAAGTTCTTAATCTCCTTTGCAATAAAAGGAATCGACTTAAATTTGTGACAAATCAACGCTCTTATCGTTATCAGAAAATTGGTAATTATGTCTGTACATCATGTAGTCCTCACGTGCAAAAAGCAACACGACCCATTGCATGGTAGTTACTTAGTAACGCCGTTTCAATAAAATACACCTGATTTCTACTGTAATTTTAATCTGCTACTAAAACGCATAATTATACGAACGATATAACTCCTTCCTTTGAAAACTAGAATGGTGTATTTCTCTATGTTAAAGTCAAGCGTTTTCTATTTCTTACAAAATCTGAAAATTATGGTAAACTGTAAAGTAAAATACATACCAAGGAGTCTGAGATACTTCGCTTCAACATCTTCAACATCAACAGAGACACCTCCACGACGCTATTAAAGAGTTGTTGATTAAGTGAACAGTTACTTTTGAGACGATTGTTTTTTACATTTTAGATAAATTAAGAATGTTCAACAGTTTGCGATTTTTTCGTGTAAGAGATGGTTATTGATAAAGGAAATAGAAAATTAGAAAGTAAATCTTACAAAAAACGTTTATAACCCACCATCAGACGAGGACGAGGTCCGTCACCACACGCGTTTTTCTTAGCTTTTGGAGAAGTTGGCAGTCCTAAGGATATTGCTCCTCTTCTTTCAAATACGTACCTTGGAATTTCCTGAGACGAAGGTTTAATTATTTACAAATCAACCTGTACATAGCTGAAGAATCGTTAACAGCAAGTCAAGTTAATCTAGATTTTAGTTAAAATAAAACACTACCTTATCAAGCGGAAGAGAAGGTAGTTCGAGCAGTTCACTATGTCTGTTCCCTTTCAGCATAGCAAAACATTTCGGGAGGAGACTGATAGTCATTGATGCGATTCACAGCTAAGAAAATAACGTGGTCAAATAATTAAACGTTTTAATGAAATTATTTGTAGCCGATAGGTTACCACCTTTAAATTGATCACAAAGCAAGACATTCTTACCATTAACAAATGCAGCTGATAGATCTAGCCTGATGATAGATATAGAAATTACAGTTAAATTCATGAAATTACAGAAAATTCATGAACCTTATAATAGAACCTTTAAGTCTAAGAATCTTCTAAAAGAGCATCATTGATTGATTATTAACCGGGACGGCGCCCGGGCGCATCTAACGACCGATTTAATCATGACAGATAAAGTAGTGTCAGCAGCCGATGGGGGAGATGCTGACGGCTACTGACGGTGGAGGAGGGGCCGAGGCTGGTCTCGTCTGGGTCTTGTTGACGTCAGTAAACAATTTTTGCCAAAAACGTCCGCGTCAGTAAACAATTTTTGCCAAAAACTCCTGAATTTTTAAAACTCTGTTGATTAACAGCTGTGAGCCTAACAACCACGCTGTTAAAAACCACTGGCTACTGGCGTAGGACTAAACTGATGCTATTTATAGAGTCAGCTGAACTCAATTAGTGTAGGCTGTTAAAACAAAATCCTGTAACACGCTCATTGAGCCTCGCATATGAATCATGTGAAAATCACGAAGACAGTGCAAAAATCAACTATCAGGTCAAACATTGTAATAAGTTGCTGTTACGGAGAACACGCATTAATAAGGCTCCAAATAATTGATTTTGTTCAAATCGTGATACTAAGCAAAATTGAACGTATTATTTATCAATATTTATAGCCTAAAGTAAAATTTAGGCAAAGCTGATTTTTAAGAGATCAAAGAATAAAACGTTGAGATCAGGATCACTGTTTGATTTCCACTTTAAACCTACTAAAACCAGTAACAAAATGATGATTATATACTAGACTACATTACAAAGCAGACTGAAATAATTTGCAAACAAAACTTACTGATAAAGTGATAAGCATCTTACTATATATAAAGCGAGACGATATATATATATATATATATCTATTTATCCGTGCCATTTTACTGACACCACGGCATCAACTTTAACACGACTTTCCGCAAAAACCGTAAAAGATATACAACTGAAACTTTTTTGACTGGGTCAAATGCTTTAAAACGCGAATTAAATAGGTAATAATTATTTTAGTCTCTTGAGTCTTGACACCACTTTAGGGTTAGACGGGTTCCTGCTAGTTAAAGTTAAAGCGTCATTATGATAATAATTTCCAAGAAATTTGCATCATGCAATTGATTCAATCACAACTATAAACCAACTATAACATCAATCTCACATCCACAAAATATAATAACTATAATAGAAGGTTCCTAAATTTTGGTGAACTTAATTGGTCTGTGATGATAAGTAGTTCAACTTCAGGGTCTGACGCTTCCCCAAATGCATATATTGTGCTGCACAAATATTATAATATGGCTTCATACTTCATAAGTAAAATTTTTATAAACTATTAAATTTTGGATAAGTTTCCTGTATTGTTACTTGTAGTAAAACGTCAACCTGACGTCAAACTGACTGGCATCATGGTTTGGTATACTGCCATATTAAAAGTAAAGTTATGTTATGGAACTCTAGTCGTTATCAATTAGCAATTTAACGATGGTAAGTTATTTTTTCTGTTGACTGTCTCTGTAATACGAGTAAGATGCAGATCTTTTCAGGAAGCTTTACTTAAAATGTTTCGAATAGACTTATAATATGTATTCATTAGTGAGAGAAATTTGATAATTGAACAAAAAAACTGCTGCATCTCATTTTAGAATGTTGATAAGGGTAAATCAGTTACATGACACAGTTACATGACTGTGATCATGTTACAACAAAGTTGCAGATGAATGAAGAATGGAATGTTATCTATAATTTATTTAACATTTACATGCTTTATTTTCTATTTTCTGAAACTGAACCAATTTACTGTACTTCTTCCAGTGGCGCAACATTGCCTGTACGATAAATAATGGTATATATATGATATTTACCTAAGACAACGATCAACCCCCCCCCCCCACTGAAAAAGTACCACCCCCTGTTGGCGCCCCCGCCCCCTTTTGATGCCCCTCCCTAAAATTGGACAAATTATATGATTTTAGAGGATATGCCGGTAAAATCTCTAGAATAGTGTGTTTCTACTGCTAGAGCAAAACGCGTAGTTTTGCTAGTACTGTAGTTAAGTTTTTCCAAATTATCCCACATTCAAACAACGCCCCCCTAAGATGGTGCCCCCCCCCCCCCCCTGCACAACAGGGTCGGTGGGCCCTTAATCCAGTGGCGTAACTTAGGGCCCCGCAGACCCCGCTGTGCGGAGGGGGGGGGGGGCGCCGTATAAGGGGGGCGCAATTTTCCTGAATTTTAGGCCCTTTCACTGAAAAAACGCCTTGTTTGTGTATTTCCCTGTCCAATTTAGCATTCGGTCGACGCGAAAAAAATATTTGGGGCGCTTTTCGTCACTGAGCGGGGGGGCGCCAAAAGGCAAAGTTACGCCACTGCCGTAATCTTAAATGGACCAGAACAATTGCAGTGATCATTCTATCATATATTACGCATAATTCATGAATTTATACACCATGGTTAGGTTTATATTAGTTCCTAAAAGTTAATAAGTTAGTTACCATGCATTGAATGGGACATATTATTGAATATTTTGGTTAAGAATCAGAGCTTAAGTAGGGTTTATTGCACGTGTGGTAGACAAATTGTATATAAATTGGATTTGTGGCGCATTGTAGGGGTGACCAATGAAATCACAGCATTAAAGTTAAGTTCTTCATGAACTTAACATTTTTTAACCAAGACCGTCCAAAACTTCACAGCAGTAATGATGAAACTGAAGACTTAACTTCCAACAAGCTTTCAACCATGAGATGGACAACTTTTATAAGGCTGATTAGAGGATTAGAGGATTAAGAAAAATAAATTTCTTAATACAACTTAAAACCACTTGTTATGTAAAAAACGTTGTTTGGCTGAACCAAGGGTGCTTACACAGTGTGAAGATTGGAGAAAGATGTGAACATCTGGACCCATCTATCGATCTGGATAATATGACCTGAAATAATATGCAATGGCCTACGTGAACATAGTAGTATTTACTGCTTTCCGGGCAGTAAAACTTTTGCAATGTTGCTTTTGATGAGTATCATGCCTCTTATAATCTCAAAATGCCTTGGCTGTATGTCAACTCATATCATAAAGTGTAGAGGAAGTTCAGCATCTATCTTCAGTTCTGAAACTAACCATAACCCTCACAAAAACTCTAGCCCTAACTTTTAAGCCAAAAAGCGTTTTACCAACCAGCTTGTCATGTGAGCAAGAAATTTTTTATATACTACTGCACATGGAAGCATTTTAAATTAATTCATGTGTCATGGTATGGGTGTGATTCTTAATTGGCACGCGATATATCATATATCATATCACATACATCTCTCACGAATGCACATTCAATTTGATACGTATGAAATAGTTTTATAACTTACTTTACCCTTCTTTGCCGAAACACTGCGTTACAAAGTATCCAGTCAGGACATACTTTACCCCATCGAAAACGTCCGAGATCTTGGAGTTATGGTTTCAAGTGATCTTAGCTGGTCGACACACATCGGCAACACTATCTTATAATAATAATAAATACAACATTTATAAACCGCCTTATAGCTAAATCATATAACTCGATATAATTTAATCCTGGAGATAAACTCCAGTGCTTTCTAAAGCGGCTCTTACATGGGTATTCAGTGTGTTCAAGACCCGTGACAAGACCGTTATGACTACTCTCTACAAGTCACTAGTAAGAAGCCTACTGGAGTATTGCTGCCCACTCTGGAGCCCTACCAAGGTGACTGAAATACAGCTGATAGAGGGGGTGCAAAGAACTTTCAACAGTCGTATTGGTGGTCTTCAACATCTCAACTATTGGGAAAGACTCGTACAGCTTAAATTGATGTCTCTACAGCGCAGACGGGAGAGGTATATCATCCTGATGATGTGGAAGATTCTCCATAATGTGGTACCAAACTGCTGTGATATCAAGTTCAAGGTGACCCCAAGACACGGTGATGTAGCTGTCATACCCTCATTGTCAAAGTCCTTACGCAACCAGTCACTGTACGACAGGTCTTTTGCAGTTCAAGGACCGAAGCTGTGGAACAAAGTGCCTCACACAGTAAAGGCTGATTCATCCTTTGACATGTTTAAGTGTAGTTTGTCGAACTTTCTTGCTTTGATACCGGACAACCCTACGGTCGCCGGCTACAGCTGCAGTTGGTCAAACTCACTGGTTGACTACTTGCCATCCAGGTGGTCAGATATCTGATGACCCTTCCGGCTCCACGGATGAACTCAACGAAGTAACGAAGTAAGTAACTTTATTTTGGACTAAGATTAGGTGCCTGGACTTGTATAATATATGGACCAAAATTTTACGGGGAATCGTTCGATCACTTTATATAGTTCATATCTATAAGTATAATATATATATTTATAATAATTAAACTCATGAACCATACAAATTTGATTTACTTAAAGAAAATAGCATTATATTATAACATTTCTATTTTATCCTTACACATTTGTAAATGATTAGAAGTGTGTAACTTAAATTATTTCAGAATTATAACTATTGTGAACTCAATAAAATAATTATCACTTTTGTATCCTTGTATCCTTGTATCCTTGTATCCTAATATATATATATATAAATATATAAGTATTGCTGAAAGCACAGTGTAAGGCCTACACGGACCGCCTCTATATTACCTAACCCATAACCACATGCTTTTGCGCTCCTGCAGGCCGCAGGCGCGCTTGTTTTACAATTAGCAACAAGGGAGATGGGCACGCGCTATTGCAAGCCCAAGGGCTGAGACCAGGGCTCTGGATAGAGCAACATTTTACGGAGAAATAAAACAATAACATTTTTGAGCTTCTTTGTTTTTATTTTATTTTTAAAGTAATTAAAGTACTATTAATTTATATTATATAAATGCATACATTGATTTTAAATACATTGCAACAATTTGATTTTACCTGGGGACCTCATTCACCTAACCATGTGCTTTCGCGCCACTTCGGGCGCGCTTGTTTTACAAGTCAAGAGGCCTCAGAGCAAGGGACCTCAGGCTATTGTATTTATGTTTCGATTCTTAAAATTTGATTTAAGAAGTTATTACAATGCACGAAATTTGGGGAGTTTAGTGTGTTTCATGCTTTTGCCGGAGATATAAACGGAACCATTTTATTTGAAAAAAATACATTTGTTGCGCGGCGCGCGCGAGATGATGGAATTGCGAAGTGATAATGAAAATAATTGGCGTAGCTAAGTAAAAAACCGCCAAACTCACGTTTAGCTTTACTGGCCACTGGGCCGCGCTCAGCCTGTCATTCCGCCGAATCTTTATTCTTTATGCTTATGAACATGATAGCATGACTCCTGAGGTCCCCAGGTAAGATTAAGTCTAGCTATGAGTATTAACTTATGAACAAATATATTTATAACATATAAACCGAAACGCAAGCTTGAAACTGCACAGTGCACTAGTCACTGGTGCCTTTTTGAAAAAATGTAAGTTACAAACTTAATTGACGATGTCAATTCATGGCAGCTCGGCGCGGCACAGTAGCGCATTTCGCCGATCTAGGCAGTGTCGCTGTGAGAAGCCTCATTGAGTGCGCGGCGCGGCACAGTAACGCATCGCGCTTCAAGTTACAAACCTATTCACGAAGCCTTAGTATTTATAGTAAGCGTTTAATTTTATATTTCTTCGAAACACCAGACTAGGATGGAGCTCAAGGAAGTCACATGCCGTCTTTGTTGTTTGTACGTTATGAATCGAAAAGCAACTCACTAATACTATCGAAAACTGGGCAATTTATATTTATATACATATGTTTAGATCCCGACGACTTCTCCATTCTCCAGCTTTCTTTAATGTTTAATATTATAAGAGAGATCAGGCGAATCAAGTTAAACTAAAAAGAAGTTAGATATGAATTTATAGTACTTTAGATCAATTATAGGTTGTCTGGTTCATAATCAGCTAGTAGTAGTTGAAGTTCAACATGTTGAAGCACCTATTAGTTTACCTGGGGACCTCAGGCTATCATGTTCATTAACGAAGCGAATAGAGATTAGGCGGAATGACAGGCTGAGCGCGGGCCAGTTACTATTAGTATATATTGCCTTACTGGGCGGCGCTCAGCCTGTCATTCCGCCGAATCTTTATAATTATTATTATGTTTATGAACATAATAGCCTAGGGTTCCCAGGTAAATATTGCCCAATTACGCTGCAAATGATGTTAACAGCATGCCGATTCAGTGACATTTGACGGAGCAGGCAAGCCGCCTCGGGGTTCGGTAGGTTAATATATAAACCTAAATAACAACAGGGTCACTTTAAAATTAAAACAAATTGATAAACCTTTATTTTTCCGACAAATCTCAAATGTTTCATACAAAAGTCAGCTCACACACATAATCCAGTAAAAACAAAACGTATCTAGAGCTAATGTTACTAACTGATTTGATAGGAGTCAGGATTACTGTGTTACTACTACTATTACAGTTACAATCCACTTCCTCGTACGATTCCAATTAAAAATATTTAATCCAAGTTAGCAAAACTTAATAAATCGAATCTGTTAGTATTGATAAGTGTATTTAACAGGCTTGTTCGCAAGTTGGACTGTCTAGTGTCTATTGGACTGAGCAGTCATCAATCATAATAATGATATACAAATAAATCCTTACAAATGCCCACCAATATCTAACGTCTTTTAGCTCATACTGTTTCATCATAATGAAGATAAACAAAATGGTGAGCGGGTAAATTAATAATATTGCGATTGAATTTGAATCATGGAATCTGAATCCAATATTTAACTCGGATTGATTAAAAATAGTAAAATCATAAAAATCAATTTTCATAAAAACAATCAATCTGGTAATTTGCCTTGTACAAATTTATCTTATTAAGTGATGAAGACTGTCGAGGAATCTAGCGTAATTTTGATATAATAAGTCACCATTTAAAAGAGAAATTGCACCGCTTACTTTTCTCTTTTCTACATTATTAAAATAAATCTCATAACAAATCTCCAAATCTTAACAACGTAATGAAAATTTAACATAATTTTGTACATAGTCTTCACACGCAGTTGATCTAAAAATTCCCATAATATAAAATCCCTAGACTCAGGATTGTTTGCCCCAAGACTTGGTCCGAATGTTAGGCTTTTCCGGTGTCTCCTGAGAAATATATTAGATTATTAATACTTTTAGATTATAATTAATACTTTTGATCGATGCTGTTAAATAAGTTTTAAACTTATTTCTTCAATGCTATCCACATGGAACTGTGGCTGATTCTCAGGGTAGGCAACGATAATTTTATCAGCAGTTTTTAGTGCTTATTACAGCTTTTGATGATAAAAGCATGATTATCTATGAACTGGAAAATTGAAAGATATAATATTTGTTCAGGAAGGAAGTTTTCAGCATGGTTTTTACAACAACTGCAGACAGCGAGGAACCATATTAGCGACAAAAAGAAGCGATATAAATGAGTACGTTATAGAACTAAATGTCACAGGTCGAAAGAGAGGTATAATGATTATACCACTGTCCTAAACAAATATGGAGATATTTCGGAACGCATCATATACTTCACAACACAATACGGACATAATTTACATATTTATCATACTTGTCACGTGACATACTTATCGCATTGATTTAGAGCTCTTTCCCGTTCTAGACAACTAAGCAGAACACATTTTACTACTTTTAATTGCAGATAAATATCAACCTATAAATGTGGGGAAACTTATCTAACATTTGGCTGGATTTCATTAAATTAAATTTCAATTAAAACAATTAGGATAATTACTTACTGGAGTTTTACGGGAACCAGAACCAAGAGATCCTGGACTGCGTGGTCGATTAGCGTCGGGTTTAGGGAAAATATTTAATCCACCTTTCGGTTTCGCTCTGAAAAGAAGATGCCATCAGTTTAAAGAGATAAGTTAATGAAATGAAATGAGGTATTTATATCCCGCTCATATGATTAACCAACAACACAAGGAAGGTGGTTAACCATGTCAGAGCGGCTGACTGTGAGTGATGTGAGCAAATGTGTAAAAATGAACAAGAGTATAACGTAATATTAATATAAGACTATTTGATTTGATTTGAAACTTTTACAAAATAGCAAGTATACAAATGTACAGCAATTCGAACAAACATATAAAATGGGCCGAAATGTATAAATGCTAAAAAGCGTGGGTCAGTGAAACAAGTACAGAGGACAACTTTCAGAACAAGAGGCCGCCCAAAGTCTCAATAACATCACCTCCACCTAGTAATAAAATTATGAAATGTGAAAAGTGTGAAACAATCAAATAATAATGTATGAATATAATATAATTGTCTCTCAAATACAGATAACGTCCGTTAACTCTTAAAATACCCCTACAAGTATATATTATACTGATCGGTGGTGTCCGAGAAACATGAATTACGTCATCATGGTGTCTTCTTAACCCGGCTACAGACCTTCCCGTTACGGATGTAGTGGTCGAGATGAGTCTGTTCAGCCCTCTTCTTCTTCAGGTCAGTTACCACGTTCTTCCTTGCTGCACGCTCTTCACTGGATCTATCAGGACAGATCCATACATTTTTGTGTGCATCAGCCATCTTCAGTCTCCCTGTTTTCATCAGAATCTGATGAACTGCTGTTGAGCTTGGGACGGTGATCTTGACTGGTCGGATAGCCGTACCAGGCCTCTTCCAGCCGACTCTAGTCGCTTCAAAATGAGGTTTCTCCCCGATCTCCTCCAATAGTGCGGTTACCAGAGCTGGTAGCTGTTCTTCATCCTCTTATTTCAGACCAAACACTATCAGATTCTTGCTCCTGTCCTCCTCTGCAGCCACACTCTTCATTACATTCTTCAGAATTTTACTGTTGCAGACCGCGCCACTTGTGCTGTTCTTTTGTACAGCTGCACTGTAGCTCTTAATTCCTGTCTCCACCGTTGTTTGTACTGTCTCTTCAACTGACGTCTTAAACAACTGTAGTTGTTCGTCCTTCTGCACTAGCAACTGGTCCTGCAACCTGACCATCTTTTCCTTGTCTGCTAGTGCTTCCGTCTTGAGGCACTCAACGATTTCCATCATAGCGCTCATCTGACTACTCTGCCGTCGTACGAGGTCTGCTGCTTGCATAACCCAGTTTGCCATATACCTTTTATAGATAGACGGAGACATGAGTATTTCCTGGTCCATATTTCCACGAATTTCGAAGTTTTCTAATTTCAGTTCTCTTGCCATCGAAGTAAACCATCTTTCAGTACAGCCCTCTACATCTTCCTTTTCTTCGTAGTTTAAATCCTTGATTTTCTTCTGAGATCGGGTCAAATTCAGATCATCCTCCGTGGTGTACATTGTATAGTAATGTACAATTACACACGCAAAGGCTAACTACGCGGTAGCAGCAAACTGAACTTATCGCTAAGTTACAAAAGATAAGGGAGCTCGATAATTGCAACGTAAGCTACACACACTACACACATTGATAATTGATGATACAAAAGATTGATGATACAAAAGAACTTTAAATAAGGACTGATAAAGTATTGTAAGAACTTTGAACTAACTTGGGAACGGGCGGTGAAGCTTTGTCATCGGATTCCGTAGTTTTCTCCTCAGATTCAACGGCTTTGTTCCGTGACTTTAACTTTCCTGCTAGCTCGTTTCCGATCCCTCCTCCCATGCCGAATCCCATACCGGGCATCGCTCTGGCACCAGGTGGTCGATAGGGTGCTTTCTTTGGCGCTGGTGATTTTTCAGGGGTCTCTGGAAATTTGAGATTAAGTAAAACAGTTTTGCTAACTTTCGGGACGTAAAAATACGGACAACCACGCCTCACATAATATCACATGATATAAATGATTGAAAAAAGTAGTTCCTCAATAACATAGCAACAAGTAATAACAACAATCCTACTTACTGGGCCGCGCTCAGCCTGTCATTCCGCCTAATCTCTATATTATGAACATAATAGCCTGAGGTCCCCAGGTAACAATCCTACCTGTTGATGGTTCTGAGGATTCAGCTTTTGGTTCGGGTGTAGTCGGCTTCTTCCTACCGCCCAGCTTGTTCATTAGCTCGCTGTTCATTGCTCCCATGCCCATACCCATCATACCCATCGGTTTTCCATAAGTCCTGCAATAGTTTAAGGGTTGATAAGAGATATCCGAGCATGATGAAAAAGTAATAGATTAATCGTAAATAATAGAGGTTCATAGCGTCACAGTTTTGATTTCAGAGTAACTTACTTTTTAGGTTTTGGTTTGACTTCGGGCTCAGGTGTTGGAGGCTCGGGGGTTCCATTCTGTTCGTTCCTGTCACTAGCTGCTGCCACTTCAAATGGATCTAGAGTTGTGATAGCTAGGGACTTGGTAGGTCGATGCTTCTTCTTGGGTCCTCTTACACGGGTTTTAGTGACCGAAGTGAGAGCAGCAGTATCCTCAATCACATTGAAGTCAAGTGAAGAGGTTGTCTCTCCATTTGTAAGCTCCAACCCGTCCGCCTCCTGCATAAATAAAGCGTCAACAAACTGATTCACATTTTATTCACAGTTATTATTTTGTAAATATAAATCAGATAAAGTATAGTTAGAATGTAGGCGAGACAAAATCATTCGCCCAGACAAACTATACATTAAACAGACAGGCAACATAGCTGGCCCCGGTGGTAGCTCAACTATAAACATGTTACCACACTCGGCAACACTAAATAGAAATAACTGTTCACCTTGTCAATATCGCACATTGTTTCAGTCTAAAAATACAACACAAACGAAGCAGCACACAGCACACTGTGCTTGAAGTGCTAATAACTTAATGAAAAAGTGTTGAGTGAATTTGCGGAGTGTTATACACTGCATTACACACAACAACCTGGCTCTGACGAACCATTAATGTTGCTTTTTAAATTACCCGCATTTAACAAATTTCAAACAGAGTATAAAGCAGTACCCCGGAAAGGTGTTACCTGTCTCGCATAAATTATGAAAGTGAGACGCAAAGTACAATGTCGGATAAGGTGGATATTGTCTACGTGCCTGGTTCCCTTTAATTAAGTAAAGAACAGCCTGTTTAGTATAAATACTAGAAACTTAAAAACTCACCGCCGTAACGTCGGGTTTATCCTCTGTGACTACCTTCACCTCGGCAACTTCCTTATCATTTTCTGGTTCTTCTGCGGGTTTCTCTACATCATCTGATGTCTCTGGTTCTTTTTCAGCTTCTATTTCTACTTCAGCTTCTTCCTTAGCTTCTGTTTCTTTTTTGGGCTCTGCCTCTTTTTCAGGCTCAGCCTCTTTTTCAGGCTCTGCCTCTTTTTCTGTTTCAAGAACGCCAGTTTCTTCTTCCGGTTCAACCTCCTTCTCGGTTACCTCTGGTGTTTCTGGCTCGACGACAGGTTTGTCAACTACCACAGGCTTTTCTACGACCACAGGCTTTTCTACGACTGCGGGCTTTTCTACAACTGCGGGTTTTTCTACAACTGCAGGCTTTTCTACAACTACGGGTCTTTCTTTGGCAACAGGTTTTTCCTTAACATCTGGTTTCTCTTCAGGTATAGGGGTAATCTCAACCTCGATACTCAGACTCACACCACTCTTGATACCTGAGTGATAGAATTAATTAAATGAGAGAGCAACAAACAAGAAATCATCAGCAACTGCATTACTGGGCCATTACTAAAACTCATAAGATAATACAAAAATAGAAAATAAAATCATTACGTTCTCCAACTGGAAGAGCTGAGTTTACTAAAACCACACTACGGTCACTCTCCAGCTCCAACTCTGTATCTTTCTTCATTTTCCGGCCAAAAAACGTAATTTTACTACTAAAACACATGTGACTACATTGTTCCAGCGCAACGAGTAATCATACGATTCTAACTATGCACTAAAGAATGCTATGTACTGTAAATATCCAGACAGTCGAGTAGGAGTACATATTATAGTGCACTAAACGGTGAGGGAGACTTCTAATATATAGGAAATCTCATCGAACTGGTGTAATAAGTACTTAATGTACATATTGAATGTATAAATCTTATGTAATTCTTACTAGAATTATTTGGCTTCACTTAAATGTGAGATGAAAGTTATGGTAGTCAGTCTGCTTACAGTAACGAAATATGGCACTAACACCAATTATAGAAATCTTAATATTCATGACAGGAACAATGTTATACTGCTGAACTAAAGGACTTGCTCGGCAGTATTCTAGAGTACATTAAACTTCTATACATTGTACATTGTATAATGTATACAGGTGTGTTTGTACATGTAGAAAAACAAACGTGCATCGTGTACCAATCAACAGCGACATAAACACCACTACTCACTCTCAGAGTCAGCCTCAGAAGAAGCTCTGGACGGAACAAGGGCTTCCTTGTCAGAGCTGACAATAGAGTCAGCAACCGACTTCCGTTTGCTGGGCTTGGCGGGAACTGAGGGTTTAGGTTTGTTGATCGAGGAGACCGATGCTGATCTGGGCGTGGGCGGATCATTCCTCACTGAAACGGGAGTAAATAATTATTACACGCTCACAAACGTGGATATAACTGAAAGAAGTGCGGTCTGAACAGAAAAGAAATAAACTGAGCTACTACAGAATTATTCATATTGTTCATAATTCGATCAATGACTCTATGAGTACAATAGATTGATTAACAAAGAATTCAAAGATTTTGGTTAACCTATTTCCTTTCGTTTCTCGGTGTAAGTGAAGCGACGTTGTTTGATGCTCTCATCAATCTCCTCCTCCTGCTCATTCTCCTGAAAATAGAGCTGTTAGTAAAGTAGAACGATCACTTGGCGAACACAACAAATGAAATGAACGATGATATGGTAAAACTCGTCAAAATAGAGATTACTGTAGTGGGCACTAAAAGAATATCAACTATAAAGATAAGTGAATTTTGGGGGGAAACGTTTAATTATGCATCTGCATAAATGCATACTATACAGCCTGTTCTGTAATCACCTTTAGTGGGGTGTATTTGGAAGTAGACTTGTCTCCCTCATTTTTATCCTTAGCCCCCCGCAAGCAGGCTAAGCACGCACCCATCTAGCTCATTTCCGTAAACCCAGACCTTGAGACGCGGGATTCTTACATACACAACTGGTGTTTTCTACTTTCAGATATTCAACAGATATTTAACAGATATTCAACAGATATTTTCTACTTTCAGTGGAATTATTGTGGAAAAATTGCAAGATATGAATGAAATACTGAGAAACAAATATAAATTGGAACAGGAAGCAGCTGAGTCAACTGTGGTGCAGTAGAAGCAGGAAGTCGAGGAAAGGCAGAGCACGGTGCGATTTATGCGAACACGCGAGAGAAGCTGTCATCTAAGGGTAAGTGAGAGCGGGAGGGATGGTTATTGTAATAGGTTCATCTCAATCATCCCAAATAAGGTCACATAGTCAGCCACAATTATACCATATATAGCCATGTGACCACGCTCATTCGAGCAACTTCAGGTCGGTAGAAGTTATGATTCACGTCAATGTAAACCAAGTTTACGGCCCAAATACAAATCAACCGTTAGAAGGGGCGTGACACTAGATATCTGACGTGTAGAGGTATAGATGAAGGTTAGTGCAGCATAACAAAGGGGCGTGACTAAAGCTGGAGATACGACAGAGTACCGTGGAGCAGTATTACGACACTAAGATAGAGTGCTCAGTGCTGGAGATACGACAGAGCACTGTGGATCAGTATTACGACACTAAGCTGCACACTAAGTGCTGCACTCACTTAGGGTAGGGTGCAGCTACTGAACAAAGGAGCTAATCACGAGCTGACGCCAGTATCTCATCTACATTCCACATTCTGCCTAGGAGCAATGATCGTGTCTCCCAAGGTAACCACGTAGTAGTTAACAACTCCTCACAGTGAATAGTGAACTCTACCGCTCTTTGCCACAGGGTTGGAGCCTAGACTGGAGAGTAGAGAATGGAGAGAGAGCTAGAGTTAAAACTGTGTGTGCGAGAGAGCAGAGTGCAACGATCTCTAACGTGTAATAGTAAAGTGTGTAACTGAAAACTGAAAACAACATCTTGTTGCTACAAATGGAGAAATTGAAGTGTGCCTGTTAAACTTATGAGGAGATGTCAACTCTGATCACGTTTTAGAATTTCCGTCTTATTTTCTCCAAATTAGGACGTGTTAAAATACGTGAACTAACTTAAAAACGAAAAAGTTAATCGACACATAAGAAATATGTACATAGCTCGTTGTCAAATATAAACTGTAAAGGAACACTCGGCGAACAAAGAACACAACATTGAATTGAAGATTAAAGTAAATTTCTTCTCATATTACAATAGGATGGCGTCTCCAAACCTATAATCAATGATATTCTTGTTAAACTTGTTGGCTTACAACTAATAACATACTCAAGCATTTTGCTTGAAATAAGTCAATTATTTAAGAAGCATGCTATAAATGTAACACCAGTTACAATATAGTCGGAGAAGAGACACACACAACAAACAAGACACAGGACCAAGAAGACCTAAATTTAGCTAGTAATAAAGGTAGCTGCAGACACACAAAGCCTTGAGATGAGGTTATATGGAGTTCGTAGCGGAAATGGACGAGAGAGTGTACTTGTATAGCACAAAGTACATACACATGACCGTTACGATCTCAAATCAGCTGATAAACTGATAAATGTACTGTTTATCACAGCACTGGGTTTTTTAAATTATGAGGGCGAGGTCAAGTAAACAAAAACCAACGAAAGGCCGGAGCCAACGGTTTAGAAGTGAAATCATACGACTGCAGACACACGATGCAAATAAAATCGATATAACCTGCAAAATTAATCCGGGAGCACGAAATCAAAAGGGAAATAATACACAGATAGGGTGACTCGACGATACGAGAGAGTAATCCAGTAGTGACATATTATCAGACAACATTTTATCAGACAAGAGGCAGATTTGAGAGCGTAAAAAGCAAATGGACACGAGAGGAGAGGACACACAAAGCGACCTCTTACACAAGGAAACAATTATGCACTTAGAGAGCCTGCTGGAGAGAGAGGGAGAGAGGGAGAGAGAGCGGGGCAACACCAGCTCCACTCTCTCTTACGAAGTGGTGACGTCATGTGGGGCTCTGGTGACGTCATCTGGTGACGTCATCACATTAGAACGTGTGTCTTTTGTTAAGGTGTTCATCATTGGAATGTACTCCAGCAGCGGAGAATGTGTAGATAGTTGTGGAGTACAATCATTGATTGATAAGGTACCAACAAAACGTTAAGAGTTCTCGGATGATTCTTGATATTAGTGTACAATGCGCGTTAAAGTGATGCAAGCTTTGACTTACTTTTAATTTTAAAATGCATAATGCAATAAGCTATTGGGCTAATCTGCCAGCACAAAGCAGAGAAATGACCCAATTATTCAGATGAGGTCCCTTCGCCACGGCATGCAATACTCAGGACGTGCATGGCAACAAATACAAAGTTAGCAGCGATACAAAATGTAAGAGTGGACCTCTTGACAAAAGAAAGGATTTATTATGTCAAACTGGCGACTCTAGGAAACATTGGGTGTAGACTGTAGAATGTAAGGATTGTGTGTACAATTTGGACCTTGAAATAGGAAGTGAAACTGTAGCTACAAGGACAATGGCCATACACCTTTGACCTGGTAGATAGGAAGACCTTTTAAACAGGTTGACTGTTTTATCAGAGAATTGCGTAATTCACATCTCAGTGATATTACACATATTACATGCTCCATTTCAGTGATATTACACATATTACATGCTCCATTTCAGTGATATTACACATATTACATGCTCCATTTGATTATTATACGGTACAAACAAACAATAGAGTGATATTTCAGAGAGCCGGCATGCATGGTGTAGGTGAAATAAACAATTCGAGAAACGGCAGTCAAAGTCTCATAGACTCCACAAGAGAACACACTAGGACCCTTGCTTGTCAAATTTCTTATACAATAAACAGTGTACACAGACCACAGTATAACATGTTGTGTATAATACACAAACTTCCTCTCTCTCGAGATAGCATTGCTTGAGAGAGACAAGCGATCAGTTGGAATGTTGCCAGTAAAAATATGACTGAGGACAAAACTGAGAAACGCTACCAATACCCTGAATACCGTTAACAAGATCGCAACCAATACACAGCGAATACCGGTAGCAATTACAGTATTATTACACGGTCACCGCAGTCAGAGAATGACCGACGAAAGTGGATTATGGGTGTAGGAAGGGGACATGCAGTGTATAATTAAGAGGAAGGTGCTAGATAGAATACTACAGTGTACCAGCTCCACCATCATAATCACTCCTTATATATCTCGTATACGCGGCCCTGGAATTACTACTGTTTAAACTGTAGTCACGTGATTCCACCATTTACCCCTGTTAAGCCTGGCCCAATCAGATCACAGAACAACCAATCAGGTGGTGGGATGAGAGAGGGTATCCAATCAGAGGTCAGATCGTGACGTGAAGCTGTTTTACGGGATGAAGGCGGAGTGGTGTTGTGAGATCTGCTACCTTATATAGTGATGTTCTTCAACTTCCTAATGCCACCAACGTCGATCACTTTAATAATGCACCAGCACCGTTCCCTACAGATTATCAAAAATTCCAAAAATGGTTCTGAAACGCACGAAACGGGACGATAAATCAATTGGCTTTTAAATTACCAGCGATGTCTTAGACTTAGAGTTGCACTGATCGACATGTACGTCAGCATGCACGCGTTCAAGTATACAGGCTTTATTTTGCGGTAATTTAAAATATAATAAGGCTAATCATGATTGTATAACATTATGTGATTATATTTTACATTAAGTTTCAAGTTTTATATTCTTGATCTTTTTCTTTTTCTTATTTCCAGTATTTTCGATTTTTGTGACGTTAACTCTACGTCACAGCTACGTCAAAGCTTATATTGGACCTTTTATTATAATTCTATTTAACTTGAAGTCTCACGTATTTGATGCTTACATATTTGAGAGTGTATAGGAATTCCATTACATATAGGGAAAAAACAACGGACCCAACAGAAATTATCCAGCGGGTAATTTAACAATTAATCATACTTTCAAACAAACTAACAGACTTTTACCACTTACCTCATCTTTATCAGCGTCTTTAGGTTCTGTGGAGGTCGAGCCTTTTTTAGAGTTTAGTTCTTCAACCTGAAATTTTAATAGCCCGTTAGAATATTATATCGGCAAGAGCCCATTTAATTATATGAAAAGCCGTTTAACTTTAACCTCTTATCAGTTATCATAAATGAAAATATACTAATTGCACGGAACGGGAAGTTAATTAGCGTGCCCGGTGGCGCGCCATTTAGAATTTGTTCCACGATAACAAAATAAATATACATGGTGAAATACAGGTGGCTGAACAATTTAGACTGTATTTCTAAGATAAATTTAAGGATACTCTAAACGTAATTTCAACCAGCAATCAGCATTGAACAATGAAGCCGCAATTCGAACTGATCGAAAACAACATTGTATAAAAGCATAAAATGATATAATTCGACCTTAGCAAAGCTAAAAGCCCTCTTGTTTCAAATTACCTTCTTTCTATTCTTATAGTACTTGTAAATGAAAACGAAAGTAGTCACGACAACACACAACTCATAACCATAGTCCCACACAGACCAGTCCGGATTCAACATCACCGCAGCAGCAAACAGCCCAAAGGAGCTATCCAATACAATCTCCCAGGGAGTCTAATTATAAAGCTGTTAACTAGGTGCACAATGTACTACTACCATGTACCCGTGAACCTATATAGTATAAACCTCACGTGCCCAGCTGTACTACTAAAGGTGTAAGAATAGCTGGGAGCGTGAGTAGATACAAGCAGAGCGGAGGAGGAGTTTTGAGAGAAAACTAGACGGTCAGCATTAATCTGTGTGATTGGGCGGTATATTGTGATATGTTGTAAATTGCCGGGTACTAGAACACGATGCCAGCTAGCAGTCTGCACGTACTGATTGTGTTGATAACAAATACTAGAAGCGAAACAAAACAAGAGAGTCAAGGCGGCGAGAAGTGGATCAGCTCTCTCTCGAGCATTAGTGGAGAATTCGCACCTACCCGCAATGTACTGGAGCATACTTATGGTCAAATAGCTGACACTTGAACAAAGCGATGTAATCACTGGACCTGTTTTGGCTAATTGATTTTGACACGCCCTACGATGTTGTATTATGTTGTTTCGTATAACCTTCTGAGAGAGAAACATACAATACGTGCATAGATTTCCTTCACATCAGGCGAAATTACAAACACTTCCGGTTGATAAATAATCACGGAAATAATCAGGAATGTCGAGTCTTAAACTTTGATAGAAGATAGGATTATCTTACTTTAACCTAAAAAATAATAAATATTGTATTTATTCTGACTTACCGGCGCACACAACATGTTGAATAAAAAAGCCGGTCTAAACAAGAGAAAACGACCTAATTATCTTCTCTTCCTGTACAGTAACAATTCTTTCATATTCACTGGTGTTGTCAGCTTAAATTTGTGTGGAGAGGGGAAATAGCTAACTAACGTTTTGTCTCCGCCGGGCAGGAGGTAACAGGGCAAGGAGTGGCAGGGTAGGGGGTAACAGGGTAGGGGGTAACAGGGCAAGGAGTGGCAGGGTAAGGGGTAACAGGGTAGGGGGTAACAGGGTAGGGAGTAACAGGCAAAGGAGTAACAGGGCAAGGAGTGGCAGGGTAGGGGGTAACAGGGAAAGGAGTAACAGGGCAGGGGGTAACAGGGTAGGGGGTAACAGGGTAGGGAGTAACAGGGAAAGGAGTGGCAGGGTAGGGGGTAACAGGGTAGGGGGTAAAAGGGAAAGGAGTAACAGGACAAGGAGTAACAGGGCAGAGGGTAAGAGGGCAAGGAGTGGCAGGGTAGGGGGTAACAGGGCAAGGAGTAACAGGGCACGGAGTGACAGGGTAGGGGTAACAGGGAAAGGAGTAACAGGGGGTAACAGGGCAAGGAGTAACAGGGCTTGCCTGGGGATAACAGGGAAAGGAGAAACAGGACAAGGAGTAACAGGGCAGGGGGTAACAGGGCAAGGAGTAACAGGGCAGGGGGTAATAGAGCAGGGGTAACAGGGCAAGGAGTGGCAGGGTAGGGGGTAACAGGGCAAGGAGTAACAGGGCAGGGGGTAACAGGGTAGGGGTAACAGGGAAAGGAGTAACAGGACAAGGAGTAACAGGGCAAGGAGTGGCAGGGCAAGGAGTGGCAGGGAGGGGTAACAGGGCAGGGGGTAATAGGGCAGGGGGTAACAGGGCAGGGGTTAATAGAGCAAGGAGTAAAAGGGTGAGAAGTAACAGGGCAGGGACGATCAAGGCAGATACATATTAAAAACTAACCTTGAACAATTGGCGGATAGCCAGAGACGGAGAGTTAGGTGGAGTCGATGTGGGAGGTGTGGTTGGGCTGTTAGGTGGAGTGGAGGTGATAGTTGGAGAGGATGTGAGAGGTGGGGTTGGGCTGTTAGGTGGAGTGGAGGTGACAGTTGGAGAGGATGTGAGAGGTGGGGTTGGGCTGTTAGGTGGAGTGGAGGTGATAGTTGGAGAGGATGTGAGAGGTGGGGTTGGGCTGTTAGGTGGAGTGGAGGTGGTAGTTGGAGAGGATGTGAGAGGTGGGGTTGGGCTGTTAGGTGGAGTGGAGGTGATAGTTGGAGAGGATGTGAGAGGTGGGGTTGGGCTGTTAGGTGGAGTGGAGGTGATAGTTGGAGAGGATGTGGGAGGTGGGGTTGGGCTGTTAGGTGGAGTGGAGGTGACAGTTGGAGAGGATGTGGGAGGTGGGGTTGGGCTGTTAGGTGGAGTGGAGGTGATAGTGGGAGTGGATGTGAGAGGTGGGGTTGGGCTGTTAGGTGGAGTGGAGGTGATAGTGGGAGTGGATGTGAGAGGTGTGGTTGGGCTGTTAGGTGGAGTGGAGGTGATAGTGGAGTGGATGTGAGAGGTTGTGGTTGGGCTGTTAGGTGGAGTGGAGGTGACAGTTGGAGAGGATGTGGGAGGTGTGGTTGGGCTGTTAGGTGGAGTGGAGGTGATAGTGGGAGTGGATGTGAGAGGTGTGGTTGGGCTGTTAGGTGGAGTGGAGGTGACAGTTGGAGAGGATGTGGGAGGTGGGGTTGGGCTGTTAGGTGGAGTGGAGGTGACAGTTTGGAGAGGATGTGGGAGGTGGGGTTGGGCTGTTAGGTGGAGTGGAGGTGACAGTTGGAGAGGATGTGGGAGGTGGGTTGGGCTGTTAGGTGGAGTGGAGGTGATAGTGGGAGTGGATGTGAGAGGTGTGGTTGGGCTGTTAGGTGGAGTGGAGGTGACAGTTGGAGAGGATGTGGGAGGTGTGGTTGGGCTGTTAGGTGGAGTGGAGGTGATAGTGGGAGTGGATGTGAGAGGTGTGGTTGGGCTGTTAGGTGGAGTGGAGGTGACAGTTGGAGTGGATGTGGGAGGTGGGGTTGGGCTGTTAGGTGGAGTGGAGGTGACAGTTGGAGTGGATGTGGGAGGTGGGGTTGGGCTGTTAGGTGGAGTGGAGGTGACAGTTGGAGAGGATGTGGGAGGTGGGGTTGGGCTGTTAGGTGGAGTGGAGGTGACAGTTGGAGAGGATGTGGGAGGTGGGGTTGGGCTGTTAGGTGGAGTGGAGGTGACAGTTGGAGTGGATGTGGGAGGTGTGGAGGATTTCTCGGGCGCAAGCGAGGTGAAAGTTGGAGACGATGTGTTGGGCTGAGTGGTAGCGGCGAGTGGTGATCGAGCGGGTAGTGGCGAAGGATACGGGCTAAAGACATCTGCAGTTTGATTGCTTTCTTCTGAGAGTGAAGTTACCGAATCATTAAACACCGAGTACACATTGCTGGGATCTCTTTCGGAAGCAAACCGGAAACCAAACCACCCCACAGCAGATCCGAGCCATCTCTTGCAATTCAAACAAAACATAACGAATTATACGCCAATCTATCATGCAGACTGCTTTAAAAGCTTGTACATCGCCGAGCAAAACAATGGTGAGCCAGAAGAGTGACTGTGCGGTTTAACAATAGCTAGAACATGGGGTCAATCTGCGCTGACTACTGGTAATTTGAGCTTGATTGAACGAGTAATGAAATGTTCGTGAAATCCTACACTGAGTACAAAAAAAAGGAACAGAAAATATTTTGGCGGTATATCGAAAAATAACTTGTAGTGGAGGAAATGCATGGACTACTGTATAACCGGAATATCATATTTTAGTGTGTATGAGTGCTTACCATTTTTTAATATCAGCTGTGATTTGTAATCAAAACCATGATTTATGAATAAATGATGCACCTGTTTTAGGTTACATCGTAAAATAGAATCACTAATCATTAAATTCTTTTATAATTCTTGTAAAACTGTATTAAAATATTCCTCTGCCACTGAACCTTTTAACCGATGTCAAACACAAGGAAATATTTTCCTCACTTCGACTATATAAATATGACTTTTACCTAATATACTAATGTGAAGTATGAAAGGAGAGCCAGTTAGCAGCTCCCTCGACAAGGACGAGACTTAGTCTCACGACTACACACATGGTTTAGGCACTGTCCTCATGGACATCTAACCAAATTTTTAATGATCATTCTACATTCCAATCCGGATTTTACATTCTACATTACCTTACATTTACCGAAGTTCTTTCTAGGATATCATAATACGTACCCCGAGACGCTGCATACATCAAAAATTCAAGAACAAACCCACCTTTTTGCTAAACCAGTATAGCTTTGCGCGCACACGTGTAAGACTATTATACTGGTTAAGCATTAAGCAACCCACCTTCGGTTTGACAGTTTCGTTCTCTTGAGATTCGAACCGTGCTATCAATTGTCTTATTGACATAAACACTACAAAATATAACAACAATTGGTAATAGATGGTTATACTGTACAAATTAAGGTCTGCTACAGCGGTCATATTTCCACTTCGGTATAAACTCGGTATAAACAATTGAAAAATCGCCAAAACACAGACAATACAACAATTTGTACAAGTCAAGTACGACGAATTAAAGAAAGACTGGCATTAGCGCACTCTTGAAAACAATGCTGATGCATACCAAATACCCAAATACATTACCATACTTGGTGTGGAATGGTGGGAAAAATTCATTGGAATTCAACTTCAGAATCTCATGATGAGACGATCTCATTGCATAGTCACTGATACTTATTACGACAGAATGGCACCACCCCTCACTAAAAATCATTAAGCGAAATACAAATGTATGGGAGATGGTTTTACTTTCTCAATTCGAAGTTTCATATCCATGTTGTGTTGATAGTTCAAAATAAAAGGATTGAGTTAAGAACTGAGGATACTAAGCCATAAAGTGGGTCAATATTACAATTAAGAGTGTGAGTAGTTATGGTTCAACGTCTCATTAATATCAAGAGACAAGATTTAAAAAAAGAGGAAGGTGTTATCTCAGATGTAAACTTTATCTGACTACACTATAATACATCCTTAATCTCCAACATGGTCGTGGAAGTAAAGGGGTTTTCTGGCACGTGACAACATTGTCAACTTATCTGATTTTCTGATTGACAGGATCCATGAACTGATCGATAATAAGATTATATCACTTATCATACAATGTTACAAAATGCCGCCCGACCAAGTCTACTACGTGGATATTAAGAAGTCCTGTAGAATCATAGAATTAGTCAGGTGTAATACGTTGGTTTATTAACAAAGAAGAAGTTTGAGGGTCATGCTAACCAGCTCAACTGACGAGTTAAATCTTCGTGAATTTCATGACATCTTACTATGAGTCATGAGCTAAACATTTGTTTTTAGCAAAGGAGATGTTTAATGGTGTTAAATGTCACCTGTATTATGCAATTATACTGTCTTTGCCAGGTGTTTCGAATATGATATAAGTTTAATCGCTCTGGTAAAATATAAAGTTGGTTGTCTCCCAATGCTTATTGGTTACTAGAAGAGCATGGACTTAGGGCAGTTCAATAGGTCATCAAAAATAGCTTCCCGTTATTTATCGCACATAAGGTATGAAGTTGAATTCCTCGCCCATATCTCCAAGTCATTGGCCAGAAATATCACATTATAAGTAAAAACGTATGGCACAAATAAAACATGATACTAACCATTTAAAAGCAAATCGTATCGGTAAACTGACCAAACTTTTTGGGCAAAATTGCACGGTATAGTTAACCACGGCATCATAGTAAGACTAAATTTTACTATAACAGTATAACAGACTGTGTAGTAGCTGTAGAGATAAAGTATATTATAAAGGAGTAGCTGTAGAGATAAAGTCATGGAGCTATGATCAACCATCTGGTTACCGTACACCATATAATGTGTGTACACACTATACTCATCATAACTTGATAACAATTAACAAAGACACGGAACTATAGTGTACCAGCGGAAAATGAGAGAATTGAGAGCATGATGTAAACTTGAGTTAATTGAGGAAAGAGCAGCGGATAAAACGAGCGTTGAGTAAGCACAGAACGCGCAAAATTACGTCGATGAAAAGAATGCAAGCTAGCACAACGCTGCTAGCTCTCTAAAAACACGTAAATCTATCAAAATGTTGCACTGAGAAGCGTTAAAACAAAAGCATTGCCACTTCGTGCGGTGGTGGTTTGATAATAATCAATAACACACCAGAGAGAGCAACAATAGACCTCCTCACTTTGTATAGAGGAGAGGAATAAGAGACGAGTATATTATTCGAGTGGGGGATTTCCTCTCCGTTTATGGTTTCCCCGGCAACACTACACCATTATATACCGCTATGGTGCCAGGTTAGTATAACTGATATGATAATATTATGTTTACCAAATAATAATAATAATAATGCTACACTTTCCCACAAACCACCATGTTCCGGTGATGACAGATCAGTGGTGTATCATTTATAAAGGTTACGTATGGTTTGAACCCTGCTTGCACCAGTTCCTTCCCATTTCGATAGTTGCGGTAAATTATAATATATCAATTCTTGAAAGAAGCCCTGTGTTTATTTTCGACTTAAGAACCGAAAAAATTAAAGTTCCCAATCGTACTGTCGTGCTTCAACGATAATTTAACAAGGCAAGACTATATCCCAATAAATATCCCACGTAAAGATGGGAATCCCTAGTAGACTTGGTTTACAGTTACACTACACGATGCAGCATTTCAATATTAGCTGGAAATGTCCAGTTGTGAGATCTACATGAAGTGACTTCTAAGCTAAAGTTCATCAAAATAAGTTCATCAGCCAAATAAAAGCATGTAATAATCGTTTTACGTCGTATCGAATATCGGTAGTGAATTTGTTGGCAGTAATGAAATGAAATGAAACAGGGAAGTTACACCCCGTTCGCTTTGGCTCTCCTGCAACTAATTAACTGATAATATACTAATAATTTATATAACTCAACAACTAATGTAACTAACAACTAATAATACACAATGGAACTGTGTCGTGCATGTTATTACATGATGTTTAAAGTGATAACCATGGCAATCATAAAATTATCCTTCGCTATCTCATTACATCTATATTCCATAAGACCAAAATAAGTTCATAATCTCAAAGAATTCAGAAAACAAAAATCAAGTTGAAATAAGCTACTAGGTAATGAAAAAAATACACAAAAACACCATACAATATGGTCAATATCTAACGATCCAGCAAAGTATACAACATAACATCGCCACGATAAAACGTCGCGGCATCAACCAATATAATACTATCGACATAATCAGCTGAAAAAGAGTCAACACTCTCGACGTGCGCTAATGAGATATCAAGAAAATGAAAATGATATGTATACTTACATGCTTCGCAAGTTCATTGAGCCTCGTCACCATGGAATCAACAATGAGCGTCGTGATCTTGGTCTCAGCTTGAAGCATACATTTTCTGCAGAGAAAGGTATTGATTAAAATCTATCGGCAAACACATTACCATATAAAATACTATTAAGATTGGTATGCATGTGAAATGCATTAGGGGGAAATATTTGGAGATCAGATTCCAAGCCATTAGATGCAGCAAGAATAGTAACTACATAAATACAATATTTTTTTTAAGTTTTTGACTAAGTACCGTACCGATTTAGACTATTACAATTAGTAATGTTTTAAATGGTCAAAATTTGGGAAAAAAGCCTGGTCTTTGCAACTTGATGCTAACAATTTTGTCCATAGAGAACACTGAAAATTACTTGGATAATATGATATAACACCCAATAACATGGTTTGATAAAATCTGCACGTCAAAAAGCTGCCGCAATTGGTCAGTTAAATGAAAGCATCTCTCATCTTCAAGATCAACACCCAAACCGAAGACTCCCGTTGGTATAATAGTTTTCTCAGTGAAAAAAGGTCCCAGGAAAATGCCACTCCTTGATAATCACCAATCCATCACCCGGTAGTTGAGGTAATGACGATCTTCTAGGATAGTCCCGCTCTTATCTGTCAATTTTTAAATAGCGATAAAAGACGATAACAACCTTAGCCAAACTAAGTCCTTAAAAGGTAATGGAAAAAAAAGCAAACCTAAGCATTAAGCAACATCGTTTATAAACGGGCCATAAACTTGTATATAAATATAAAAGTAAAAGACGATGTGATGGGAGTAAATAAACACGATGTAGTGTTCGTCATAAATACTGCTCTATGTTCTAGTGGTGCAGCCCCTCGCACCTACTCATTTCCTTTATTTATGAACCACTTCCTAAACATGATCCCGCCTAGATGTAGTAGAATATTCTTTACATTAATGATAATTGAAATGTTACAATATTGCACAGTCAATATCGTCAAATTCTCTTTCGGGGATAAAACACAGATTTATGTAAAGTGAGAGGGTATATTGTGTGCAAACAAGACTGCGAACTAATGTCGTAAAATATGCTGGACAACTCAAAGATAAACCTCGGAGGTCGGACCATAAAAGTGCGGTCTGCCAGCATTGACCATACTTATTACTTACGTGTCCCACTCAACCGAACCCCAGCCCGAACAGAGCACCAAACACAACTCACTTCAACAACTAACAGCTCGTGGTGATACAGGGAGAGCGCATATTATTCTATACGCCCTGACAAAACAGCACTAGGAACGTGTGTCGTGTGTCCGTTTGGAACGAACAATTTACACGCACCCTGTCAACAGATACCTCTCCTCGGTGCAATCAAACAATGTCCGGATCAGCTCTCAACTTTGCAGCTGGATCACAACCTGGAGCAGTCGGACAGGGCAGTTTGTTTGCACTCTCGTATCATGGTTATAAGAGATGATCACAGAGAGATCCAGGTAGCTCAGATAACACTTGTCTTCTAGATGCAGGGTCACGTGGTACTGATGCAGGGTCACGTGGTACAACAGTTTAACAGCACTCTTGGTAACGGTCAGATCAGCTGAGCATCTGTAATTAACAGAACTTGATTGACTTACATGTGTAATTACACTGCCTGGATTGAGGACATTGCATGAAAATTGGTGATGGTTCCAGCATGACACGTGTGCGCAAGGTTGCTTGCCGCCGATACTTGACGGTCAGTATAAACGTGAGAGAAATAAGGTTTCAGTAATTGTGTTTTGATTTACCAAACATCCCCGCAGTTTACCTCAATTGTTCTGTCATCTTGATTTTCCGAATCACCAACAGACGCCACATTTCCTGAAGATAATTTTCCTCCAGAAGAATAAATATTCCACCGATTAGAAATATCCGACAGATTCCCTGTTCAGAAATAATGCAGTCTTCTCTATCACCAAATTCCGAGAACACACCTCTTTTCTCCAACAGGGGAGTAATATCTCGTCCTCACCACCCTGGCAACCTTCGTAACCACCCAGGAACCTCTGGTATCCTAAGTAACCATCCTAGTAACCTTGGTAACATTCCAAATATACCGTCTAACCATCCTGGTAACCTTGGTAACATTCCAAATATACCATCTAACCATCCTAGTAACCTTGGTAACATTCCAAATATACCGTCTAACCTTCCTGGCAACCTGGGAAACCTCCCAATTAACTCTGCAACCCTTCCTGGTAACATGGACACTAACTCACTGATGATGAGAATCCCCCTCTCCGCTCCAGCTGTCCTAAACAATTCTTTGTGCGAGGTTCCAACTCCAGGATTCAACAGCCCAACCCCTACAGGCTCTGGTGAGTCACTATTTCTCAAACAGTTTTAAGTTTTCACACCATGATACTATCAATTAAATGCCACCTCAAATACACTTATGGTTCACAGCATAATTCGACTGAAACTGAAACATGGTAGATATTATCAGATATATTATCTTTTATATTTTACAGGTTTGCAGCATTTCTCGTTTAGTCCTGGTAACGTGGAGAACATGCCGCCACCCCTCAGTTACCCGCCCGGTTCCTTCAACCCTCCCCTCCTCCCCTGGAACCAGAACCACTTCCCAGACAAGAGACTAGTTGTTAACGCTAGGCAGAGGTAACATACCCCCATCAGAGCTTATTAGCTTCAATCAGGGACAAAAGGAAATCGCGGCATGTACGGAATCGCGATTTTTCCCATTATTTGCGACAAATTTTATGAATAGTTTAAATGTATAGTCTGTTAAAAATTGCGGTATCGCGATTTTTGGCCGAAATAATCGCGAAATCCTTTTGTCCCTGGCTTCAGTTATATCATTCGTATTGTGGTCGGTCCATGAAATATGCCATGTTATTACACTGTACACAATGGATTGAAAGAAAACTGTTTTTATTTGCAGGAGCAGAGTCCAGAACATGAACGAGGCATTCAGGACGCTGAAAGAGAAGGTTCCGGGTCTGGACGACGAGGACAAGAATTTCAGCAAGTTGGAAGTGTTGCAGTGCACCATCTCCTACCTTCAGCACTTATACAAGGTGAGAATATGGACCGCTCATGTATAGCCGGCTGAATTATAATACCAGTGCCTAACGTTTCAACTCTAACATCATATCAAACTGACCAGACAAAGTTGTGAAAATAGTGTTCTTTGTGTCGGTTGCCACACCTGCTCAAACCCCAGGCACAATATCTCCGTCGGTGGTCCGAAATCAGCAGTTCTGACATAAATCTACCCTACTTTTATTACCAATTAAGGCAATGATAGATAAAAACCGCAGGTCCAAATTAATTACACGCATATTATTGAATGTTTCCCAACGACTGATCCTATAATGACCTATTGTCATCTCCAGGTGCTAGGGATAGATCGCAGTCAGTACGGTAAGACTCCGCAAGTTAAAGAACGGGTAGATCAGCTGGAGAAACGGTTTGTGGTGCACGGAGGGGATATAAAGAAGAGAGGAGCGAAGAGATCCCGGGCTGGAGAATGTGCTGATCCGTACTGAGAACTGATACCGGGACACCAAGTCTACCCAGCAGTGTTATACAATGATAATATGATGTTGAGCATTCTGATCACAACCGAACAGCGCACAATAGGAAGAAACATGAGTTAATTGATGGTGGTTGATACTGTGCCAAGACCGTAAGAACTATATTGGTATCCGAGATGTGACTGTCAGCTGCAAGCATGCGTTAAGTGTTCTGACAAGTTGGGGAAGTATTCAAGTGTGAGCTTTTCCGAAATGACAACTTGCGTACATTAAATTAAATAAATGGTTTGCATTTCGTTAGACAGAATATGTATTATTGGTCGATCTGTCATTGTTTATTGGATTATTTTTGCGATCTTGAATACCGTGTTTTTATTGTGTGGCGGAGGAAACATACGATTGATATGCAGTAATAATTCCATTCTCTCGCCAAACAATACAGCTTTACATACTCCAGCAGCTGCACATCTCAATTCTTTATAAAGCAAATGTTGTAGTACCTTGAGCATGATACACTACCACCTAGTAGGTATCTAATACCAATTACCTATAACCTTATTATGGTTCAAACAAAACTATAACGCCCACACAACCCAAGGAAAGAAGCAGAAATGCGGGGGTGGTACACATGAATGGGGAGGACAAGGACACGCCCTCACATGTGCCGGACACAGCTCGTGATATCAACACTCGCCTCTCATTGGTCCAGCTCACAATATCACGTGATCCACGTTCTCTTGATAATACCTTTTACAGCAAAAATTCAAAAAATAGAATGCGCGTTCAGAAAGAACTTTTAAATGAGCAGCGGATTTTTGACCGTATAAGGTATCGAATTGAGCTGCATTATTGGAGTGCGTAATGGAGAGTTCCGCGATAAAAGGGCAGTATAAAAGCAAGGTGGACATAATCCACAGCAACCGCCTTAATTGGTATAAATTGGCAAGACAACTGCCGGTATCAGCATGTCAATTAATCGAACTTTATAGTGACTTTGCCTGCGTTAACAACGATCATGTCGGACATTTTCATTTATACGGTGATGTGGTATAATGAGGATAGACATGGGGAAATTAAGATAAAGGGGTCGCGTAAATTATTAGGACTAAATTTCGAATAAAAGGAGGTTTTAAAGCAATCTACCGATATCAGCATTTCTTATAAATCTCTCAAAACAGAGGACTCAATTATATATTAGTATTAATTAAAGAGGCAATTATATATTAGTAATAATTAAAGAGGCAATAATAAAGGAGGATTAATTAAAGAGGCAATAATAAGGAGGATTAATTAAAGAGGCAATAATAAAGGAGGATTAATTAAAGAGGCAATAATAAAGGAGGATTAATTAAAGAGGCAATAATAAAGGAGGATTAATTAAAGAGGCAATAATAAAGGAGGATTAATTAAAGAGGCAATAATATAGGAGGTTTAACTCACCCGATAATGAGAGTGAGCTCGTGTTGGAAGGTCTTTGAGAGAGACCCGTAAACGGAGTCTTCGCTAATTCGGCACGTGTCCTCACAGTATTCTGAAACACAGGGGTGAAACTTCTAACATTATCAAACCAATACAAACGTAGACGTATTGATCTGAAATTATACAGAATTATATACTATATAGCTAAGGAAGCTATATTTATATATATATTATATATTATGATATTGTCGCTAGTCATAAACGTTAGGAGATGTATCTTTGTCTGTATCAGGTGGTAGGCAATGTGTCACCTCTTACCAGATGTGAGTACCTACCATGCCGACCATTCTTTTGGACGTACCAAACGTTAACGAAACTAATAGGGGCCAACATTTAGGTCGGTCCTTAATATAATGGGGTTGATAGTTTTCATTTAAGCTCATATCGACAGTCCAATCCAAAAACCCACGAAGCATTTCAAAGATTAACATGATCAGTGCCGCAGAATTAAAGACAATTAAATTGTATTATAAACAGAATTGAAATGCTCTTTATTTATTGGTCTTGTTACCCGGCTATAAATGGAAAGTTATCAGACATAGGTAAAGTATCAGTACCTACGGTAAGAGTATAGTACCATTTTAACATACATTTAACATTTTAACATACATTTAACATTTTTATTCAGAAAAAGGAACGGTGGGCAGCTCAAACTGTATGCGGCCGTAATTATGAACGGCCATAATTCATGTAATTGCATGCAATATAAGACAGATTTATCCAATAAGAATTAAGAGCCGTCCATAAAGGAGCAGATAAGAAACATGATTTCATCTGACCGATATGTTGATACTATATGAGTCTTAAACTTAGGATGTAACTGATTATGTTAGCCTCATTCTAACTTTGAATAACAGTTACATGAATATTAGCAATATATTAGCAGTATATTAGCAGTTCTGACTTACTTTGACTCTTGTTCCTAGAGTCTTCATTGAGCATGAGCTTGGGAACAGTCTTCTCAACAGTAGTCTGATACATGCTCGACAGGAGTGCCAACTCTTTGTTGACCTGCAAGGAGGGTATAATGTACACTCAATAGTCATAATGTGTGGAATGAGCAACGGGCATCGCTTATAATAAGCCAGGAAATAAATCATTATGACAAAACAACAAGTCGAGACTGGCGCGCTCTGACGTATTACATTCAAATTATCTAAATTGATTTGTTGATCACTATAGCCGCGCACTAAAATGTAAGTATGCAATGCAGGATAATTCAATAAATATTAACATTCCTTACGATGTTGGAGACGTTTTTAGCCGTTTCTCTGTAAACATCAGAGCTGGCTGCGCCCGCGTAGATCTTGGTACGTTGCGAGTCTGCTTTGTCGTGCAGCATGTGCATTAACTGTCAAGAGATAAGAGTTATTTAGAAATTCTTAATAGTACTATTTAAATCTGCTAATAGCGTAATCATATTTTATACATTATTAATATTTTATACATTGTGTGCATATATTTATATTTGATTGTAATTAAAGATTTTAAGGCGTTAGTGCCGAGTAATGCCTCTGGGTAGTGCTCCTCAATCAATCAAAATCACTGAACGAACAAGTGTTATATTGAAGTAAGCTATGGAAATTAAATGATGGGAAGGTAAGCGAAAGTCAAAATTTATGGTGGCGGAATGAACTTGGAAAAAGAAATGACAGGGAAGAAGAGCAAAAAAATGTATGATAATTAAATCAGGATTTGTGATCACCTGATAACATTTTTCAGCTTCTTTAAGCAGGTCGAGTCCTTCTTTCTTTTTTCTGATGAAAGCCTCTCCTTTTCTACCCTGCGCTTTGGTCAGGTTGTCGTAGAGATTTACGACCGCCTTATCGAGTTGCTGAAATAAAAATAAAGCTGATTATTGGGCGTCTCCAAATTGAATAAATAGCCAAATAATTTGGTTGAATTGCCCGTAAAATGAATACCTCTTTTTTGCACCTTTAGTAAAGGATAATATCTTATCCAAGTTCCGTAATAATTCATATATTAATTGTTTCAGTAACCTCAGTAACATCTAAAAGTCTTTCCATAGTGTTCGTCAATCCATCAATAATACTAAATCCTTTACCTCTATTTCTAAAGTCAAGACAAAATAAGGGGCTTACAAGTACAACAGAATAAAGAATCAGTAATTGTTTTAAATTAAAATTCAATGCACACCAGAAACAAAAATTTGTTCTTTCAAACTATTGAAACTAAGGCCAACGTGAGTACAAAAAAATGTAAATTTTGATTGCTTTCCCTAATAATTTTGTACCTTGTTCCTGCGTTGGAACAAATATAGTGAAAAGAGAGGCAACTCAACAAATTATTGATGTTCAAAAATTCTCATCACCACATACTTGCGACAAGGAAATCAAGGACACCTTCCGGAAATCAGCTTGTTTCCTTTGTCGCAACATCGTGAATCGTCATGATAAGTAATTTTGAACATTTCACATGCGACTCGTCAACTACGTTCTTATCTGGAAACTTCATGAACTCAAAAAATGCATGCTAACAGTCAGTGGATCATACATTAAATGAAATAAAGTGCGGGCAAGAAATAATGTTGAGGTCAGCAATTGTCCATCTTTCATCAACGCCACCAAATTGTTAAGCTGCTTGAAACGGAACGGCACTTGTATTACAATCTGTATTAAAGACAGGTTAGACACAGGAAGAACTGCAACTACATAATACGTAGAAAGCTATTACGTGAACTTGGACTCTTGGAATCTTGGCCGATACTTTCGACATTATAATTAGTTTCATGAGCAAACTTGATTCTCCGGAAATTCTTGGCTAGGTTTGATTAATATTGCGAGAGCTTGACAGAAAGAGTTGTTAAAGGAATCAAGACTAGAGTCATTCCATAACTCCCGTTCAAATATAACTCCCGTTCAATTTTTGCGAATAAATTATCAATTCCACGAACATTCTCAAAACTTAGCTTTTGATCTTATCAGTACAAAGATGTTTTCTCTTTGCAGTTGGAGAGGAAGACCGAGATTAAACGAGAAGGGAACGTTTGGAAATACCGCTAAATGTTTGTTAAATTCTTTAGAAATATGGTAGACTTTTCTTAAGTAGTTTTGCGCTCATATCTGAACATACGCAGTTTTGAGTATAGTATGCCATAATCAGTATTCACTCAACAATTTATGTCAAATCTGCAAAAAGATTTCTTTTGATTCATCCAAATTTTGGTGCGGTCAGGTTATGTAGATTGTATCTTAATAGATATTCTTGTTGGCGGTGAAGTTATACAAAAAATGGTTACAACGCATGAACATTCAATTACAGCAGATAACGCTCATATAACATACTATAAAAGCGCTTATACGTGATATTGCATCTTGTTATACTCGAGTACCAGCAAGGACAGAGGCGTGCCAAGCTCCACAACCCAAATACCACTAATGATCAACAGAAACAAAACACAATTACATACATCGTATTGTATGATGCAAAATTTACGGCCGTAAATCTGAGTCTGCGAACTTTATAAGTATGCACATTAATTAAGTATATGGCATATGCGTCATTTACTGTTTGCTGACTTAATTTGTGCAATTTTGACGAAAATTGCACAATTAATTGTTGCACAAATTTATAGATATAACGAATAACATGCAGGATATTGCATCTTGTTATACTCGAGTACCAGCTAAGAAAGAGGCGTGCGAAGCTCCACAACCCAAATAACAACTCCACAACCCAAATAACAGCTCCACAACCCAAATAACAGCTCCACAACCCTAATAACAGCTCCACAACCCAAATAACAGCTCCACAACCCTAATAACAGCTCCACAACCCAAATAACAGCTCCACAACCCAAATAACAGCTCCACAACCCTAATAACAGCGCCACAACCCAAATAACAGCTCCACAACCCTAATAACAGCTCCACAACCCTAATAACAGCTCCACAACCCAAATAACAGCTCCACAACCCTAATAACAGCTCCACAACCCAAATAACAGCTCCACAACCCAAATAACAGCTCCACAACCCTAATAACAGCTCCACAACCCAAATAACAGCTCCACAACCCTAATAACAGCTCCACAACCCTAATAACAGCTCCACAACCCAAATAACAGCTCCACAACCCTAATAACAGCTCCACAACCCAAATAACAGCTCCACAACCCTAATAACAGCTCCACAACCCAAATAACAGCTCCACAACCCAAATAACAGCTCCACAACCCTAATAACAGCTCCACAACCCAAATAACAGCTCCACAACCCTAATAACAGCTCCACAACCCAAATAACAGCTCCACAACCCTAATAACAGCTCCACAACCCAAATAACAGCTCCACAACCCAAATAACAGCTCCACAACCCAAATAACAGCTCCACAACCCAAATAACAGCTCCACAACCCTAATAACAGCTCCACAACCCAAATAACAGCTCCACAACCAAAATAACAGCTCCACAACCAAAATAACAGCTCCACAACCAAAATAACAGCTCCACAACCCTAATAACAGCTCCACAACCCAAATAACAGCTCCACAACCCAAATAACAGCTCCACAACCCTAATAACAGCTCCACAACCCAAATAACAGCTCCACAACCAAAATAACAGCTCCACAACCCAAATAACAGCTCCACAACCAAAATAACAGCTCCACAACCAAAATACCTGCCACAAGGTTAGTGGTTAGTGGCCAGGGACACTGATATATTAATATTACAGATGGTCTATATTACTAATATACACCACCTGTTGACACACCTCCAATATTTAACCTAAACAATAATGTGACTATGAAATTTGAAACCTAACACCTTCATCCCGATAGTATAACTGAGGACAATGTTCATGATGAAATGACCGTCAATGGATTGGTAACGTCCTGTGAGCTATATCAGACACGTTACGCTGAGATGATAGAAAATGCGGAAGTAATACAGGTCTGCAGTTTTTAAGAGTCAGTTATACTCGGTAGTTGTCGGTCTTCACCAGGCGGCAGTAACGCATAATAATAATATGGGTGCAAATAGTTGAACCTACAATTTTGTTATACATAATAAATATTAGCGCTGTTATATTACAGTTCACCAACAAAGTGATTTCAGATAAATCATAAAATGCTTGTTAAATTTGTCGAAATATTTAACTTTATTAGTTACACACGATGATTTGACATTATCATTCTAAACTGTTTTGACCAATTTCGCGTATAAACATTTATCTCGGTCGTTAGATTAGGTAAGCTTATTCATATTGACTATATTGTTGTCAATGTTATTTACTCCTGTTGTTTACCCAGGACTGGGAGTTTGGAGGTATAGCCTATACTTAATCTTATAAGATCCATATCAAAATAAAAACCTTACGGTCATAACCTCGAACAAGAGTCAGTACGTAGGACAAGAGTCAGTACCTAGAACAAGAGTCAGTACCTAGAACAAGAGTCATTACCTCGAACAAGAGTCAGTACCTAGAACAAGAGTCAGTACCTAGAACAAGAGTCAGTACCTAGAACAAGAGTCAGTACCTAGAACAAGGGTCAGTATCTAAATCAAGAGTCAGTACCTAGAACAAGGGTCAGTACCTAGAACAAGAGTCAGTACCTAGAACAAGAGTCAGTACCTAGAACAAGAGTCAGTACCTAGAACAAGAGTCAGTACCTAGAACAAGAGTCAGTACCTAGAACAAGAGTCAGTACCTAGAACAAGAGTCAGTACCTAGAACAAGAGTCAGTACCTAGAACAAGAGTCAGTACCTCGAACAAGAGTCAGTACCTAGAACAAGAGTCAGTACCTAGAACAAGGGTTGGTACCTAGAACAAGAGTCAGTACCTAGAACAAGAGTCAGTACCTAGAACAAGAGTCAGTACCTAGAACAAGAGTCAGTACCTAGAACAAGAGTCAGTACCTAGAACAAGAGTCAGTACCTAGAACAAGAGTCAGTACCTAGAACAAGAGTCAGTACCTCGAACAAGGGTCAGTACCTAGAACAAGAGTCAGTACCTAGAACAAGAGTCAGTACCTAGAACAAGAGTCAGTACCTAGAACAAGAGTCAGTACCTAGAACAAGAGTCAGTACCTAGAACAAGAGTCAGTACCTAGAACAAGAGTCAGTACCTAGAACAAGAGTCAGTACCTAGAACAAGAGTCAGTACCTAGAACAAGAGTCAGTACCTAGAACAAGAGTCAGTACCTAGAACAAGAGTCAAGTAAAAATATGAGATTATTATGTACTCATAATTCAGACAACCTGAGCACTCGGTAAATGGTAAATAGTAAAACAACAAAACGTAATCATCTTCTTCCTATCTACTAATAATAATATGTTGTTGTACAATATATCACTTAGTTGTACAAATAAAACGTGCCTAGATCAGTGTACCAGTGTAGGTACCATGTAAACATGCAGAATGTATTAGCAGGTCATTGCATGCTCATTGATCTGACGTAGTTACAAAGTAGTAAGGCTAGATATTTATTATTTAAGTTAGCAATATTTCTATATTGCCTAGTGGTGGCATTTTTACGATATGTATAAAGTTTGAAGAAAAAAAATCTTCGTCGACGGACGATCAAGTTGAACTGCCAGTGATGAAACAATAGACAAAAGTCACAAATTAACATGCCAATAGAAAATATTTATATACATATATATAATTCAGATTCAAGTGGTTTGCCCGAACTCTGGAGATTCAAGTTCACTTTTCTATACTCAAAACTTATGACAGACTTTGAATCCGGAAAAATGATTTTCTTATGTATGATTTCCTAATATGAACTAAACATGAAAAGTAATGAAATAACTCTACATCAAAACTGCTCCCTTAAAATTCTGCAGAATAGGTATAATATTACAAGGAAAGCCCGGCAAAAACACGTTACATCATTTAATTATGGAGCTTTCATTCCATAAGCTTTGATACAACGGTTACAAGTATACCAATGTGCGAAAACTGGATTGTGGGTATGTTGATGAATACACAAGTAGTGTATCGAGTTTCTTGCAACTCCCCAGTCCAGGAATAACAGCATACCTCGCTGAACGATCCAGGTGTGCGATATTTGATCCTCGAATGTCTCATCCCACTACTTTTTACCCCCTAATACTGAGCATTTAACACGCACGTCCCACACGTACATCTAACCATGATCCTTAATTAATCCCCAAACCTAACCATAACACTAACTCAAACCCTGACTCAACAACCTTGACACCTTGTTTACAAATGGTATGATGTGAACATTTTGGAGCATTAAAACTTAAAAGCACTCTTTCGTGTCAAAATTGATGATATGGAGATTTTTACCTGTTAAAAATTGATGAAAAAAATGGGCGTGGCAGGAGCCGGTGGTTTCGGTTGGAGTTGAAGCTTGAAAAGTTTTTGGTAGTTATTTTATTTGGCCTTAGGCACAACAGATAAGCCTATATAAATTTCAGTTTGATGATATTTTAGTTTTATGAACCGGGCTAATGTCGAGGGGTGAAATTATCAGCCATCTCCCAGTGCGTTGTACATTCGTCCCAAACATAACACAATTTAAGGACAAAACACAAAAATGTTGAAAGCGAAAAGATAACAAGGTAAGACAGGAAGACAACGAGAATTAAACTGTAATGACTATTACTAATTAAGCACTTAAGCAATAAGCATGTTATTGCTACCAATGACTTTCATAAGTAAAGCCATCACCATGTGAACACCACTCGTCACTAGTCACTACCTCGTCATGTTTACTCATAACAAGGTTACACAAGGTTACTCATAACAAGGTTATTACTAGGTTACTACTACTACTACTACTACTACTACTACTACACTAGTAACAAACACGGTAGGATGGACAATTAATGTAAAATTGGAGAGTAGCCCCAACAGCCACGATTGGGTGTAGCAAGTGTAAAAATAACAAGTTAATGAGGTTGCTGCAGTGGGGAGATGGGAGCTGGTGTCAAGTGTCACTTTCCAGATACTTCCAATCATGTCACGTGACTATACTAAGTACCTTATACCTCTAAACTTCCTGCTAGTATAAAAACAAGGGGTCTACGCTGACTCAGAAGGCAATTCAAAGTGCAGATAAAGCAAATACTTTTGTTTTCTCATATGAAGTTGGTCTTTGAGCTAAGAATGTTGTAACTTGTAACTGACACCCTCCTCCTATTTTATGTGTATTATTATCACCTCAAGCAGTACTTCATCACACAAAATACACAGTCCACACTTTACAGTCGCTTTTGGGCTATGGAAATTGCTTTGTTTGAGTTCATATATTAGAACGCAATGAAACTACCGGACCACGATGTATGGGGACTTGCCATGGCAACATCAAAATAGTTCCCTGCAATCGCTGCTTCCTTAAAGCAACAAGAAAGATAATCACAACCTGTTACAATATGAATCTTAAATATCACAATCATGATTTTTACTGCAACGAAGAAGGACATATGATTATACAATTATGTAATGTCAAATAAAGATGTACAATATAATACACAAACCGAAAACAACATATTGTAGAGACGGAGAGAGAACTAATATATATACACAAGGTAGACCACATCTGGCTACGTAATGAGTATGATCAGCTTAACTCCACAACAATTGGATTAATTACATCCGAGTGTATAATTGGATTGATTAATTAATTAATTAACCCCACATTACATGAGTTCCTACCTTCAAAGTACTCTTCTTCATATTCCTACCCAACAGACAGCACGCACGCAAGGTAAACCAGAAATTGAACACTACCGAGAACTCGTTGAAATCCGAGATGAGACCCGTTCAAATAGGCATTATACAGGGAGTTGTGTGGTGGGAGGCGGGTAACATGATCTGTTTGGGGGTCTGGCCGGGTCAGCATATTTAGAGAATGTGTTTTATAATGTAGCCCAGCTGGGTGGTTGTTATGAGGGCTGCAGGTAACAAGAGTCGTGTGTTTGTGAGAGTCAGGGTGTAGTGACCCGTGACTGGTGTGTCACGGCTGACCAGCTGTTGTTGTTGTCAGGAAGGAGTTGGTGTTACCGTGACTTAATTACCAGGTGAAATGAACACTTTATATGGTACGTGTTTGGAGACAGAATATCAAGAGATGGTGAAAACAGTGTTTTAACATCTGTAAAAAGCAAAAGCGGGAAAAAGTGTTTCGTACCATCTAATCAGAAAATCGCGCAGAATGTTGAGAATAGTCTACCGGTTTATTTACCGGTCACCCACAGAGGTAACATATAGGTGCGGTGGGTGCGGAATCGCACTATTGATATGTTTGGGGACCGGTTTTTGGTAAAAATATATAGTATGTACCACACTTTTTCACACCATCGGCGGTTATTCGTTCTATAATGATTAGGGTCAAACGTTTTTCATGACGTAACATCGAAAAGAAGAACTACTATTTAAAATCAGGAAAGAAAAAAACATATAGAATACAATTTTCCTTCCCAGAAAGTTCATTATTATTATTATCTGATGGCAAGTTGATAATGCAGCGATAAAAAAACAAGGGTGAATTAAATCTTGGCGAATGTATAACTAATCAAGCTAGAACGTAATTCATGGCGCTCAACAGATTGAAATTTAGTCACTTATTCACGATTAGATATAATATCATAGTTATAGGTATAGTTAGATGATATTATAGTATTATAGTTTGGAATCTAATGTTGTAAAGTTACAATATTGAATATTCTGCCTCTATTATGCCCACAACCAGAGCTCAACTAGCCCCAGTTATCCTGCCCATATAATCGCAAAAACTTCTATGAGGATATAATGCTAGATTTATACATCTTGAATTGTCAGGAAACTCAGTGTAAGAAATTAACCTTGCAAGTTATTTGTTGTGTAAAACTCATGAATCGTGTGCGGCAACGTTATATACTACGCTATTGAATAATCCAACCCGAGAGTGCCTAAAGGCTCAAAATTTGGCGAAATAAATAGTTGCAATTTTGAATAATTGACTGGAAAGCAAAACTCACATAATATTTTAAATCGTTGCATTTTCAGATAAATAGCTGAAAAGCAAAAACTCGCTCTCAGTGACTTACCAGATTCTCAGAAGAGTTGAGGATAAAGTATTGTTGATGAAGGAGCAGGTCACCTCCTGCAATATCTGGTGAATTGTTCTTCTCTACGACACTGGTCATCTGCAAATGGTACGCGGTAAAAAAGTTATTAAGACTCCATATTTTAGGATGAACTAGAGGTTAACATCCTGATAACGGTTAATTACTGGTCTGGCAAGGTAACCAGTAGCTGCAGGAGTGATGTAACTGAGTTGGGAGAAATTCTGAGGTATAAATAAATCATGTGAAAGATAAGGAGTAGATTAAGGATGTGTTCAGGGTGATGTCTGGTTTAGGGCTCGGATTAACAGAGGCGATGAACAATAATACTCAAAAGAAGGTATGATTATGGATCGTAAAAATAAGAAGGTCCTAATGAGTCTTTAAAGTTATAAACTAGTTTCTTTTAGTTTTGTAAGAAAATAGCTGCTGTGGAAGAAATAAAAAGTTACAGTTTTTAAACTGTAAGAAGAACAACTACATATTAAATTGATGGAAACAGTCTGCTCCGAGGACCGCTGTTCAAGACAAAGTGCAAGGCCGAAAGTTAAAGTTAATTAATTTGGCTAGCTTAGATGAAATCACAGAAGGACTGACTTAGGAACAAAAGTAAGACGTGTTTCCAACCACACTATTGTGCACACTGCACCTGGTACCCCAGTTTGAGGACTCTCTCGAGTCCCTATGTATCAAGTATCAACGGTTGAGATGTGCCTGCGTCTTAAAGGTTGAGGCGCGGAGACAGATTGAAGGCAAGGTCGTAGAGACATGAGACATTGACTAAACTCAACCTTTTAAGCACAGAAATATTTTACCAACTTACGTCCATGGTCCTATCTAGACGTTTTAAGGCAAAAAACGGCAACTTTAAGAATTTTGCCTGTTTAAGCACTTCCAAAGTATATAGTATATAATATATATAATTATACAGTATACACTTTCATCGGTTCTGTTAGACTACGGTAGTACACACACATTGTAAGAATGCCAGAGACTAAGTTTCCAAATTTTCTACTGGATTGGAAACCTAACTATGGAAAGCGGTCACGAGGGAGACCCCGAAACGGTTGGATGGCCTGTGTACTCGAGGATGCTGCTAACTTTACAGGTGTTGACAACATCAATCGATATACAGTACGTCAGTTAGCATTGAACCAAGTGGAATGATGGAACCTGTTACGTCGTACAAGGGATGTGTTTGATACAGGCCACTCCAACGACTAGGTGGAGACCTCTTCATGTAGCATGTGTGCGTAGCTTAGATGACTGGTTTTATTAAAAATGTTGTAGTTGAAGATGTCAACTGATAAAGTAGTTAAGTGAGGTATTGTCTAGGATAAGACCAATTAGTGTTTATTTTATGATTTGTAATTAGAGTTTTTGTCTAATTACTTTTTGTTGAAAAGCAATTAAGAGGAAATCAGCGATTTATGTTTCAAAAACCATATTTTATTTATTTGTCCTTAACTTACGTTTGGATGGTCACTAGGCTCGGTAAGCTGATTCAGACAGTTTCTAATATGTTTCACATTGCCGGATATCACTCTATCACTTTTCAACAATCTCTCGACCTTCCCCACCATCCAACTGACATCCCTCTCTCTTTTTGATGTCTTCACATCACTCAAGTAGGATTTCACAGGATATGCAGTGATCAAAGAGTCTCGTGACCCAAAAAGAGAAGCAGGAGCGGTAAGGAATTCTTCCTCAGAGTGAGAGTCCATATACGAGAGGGAGTTTACAGCATAGCGTGGGTTTACATACCGAGAGCAACAAAAATGGTTATTGAGACAAAGACCATCACCACAAATATCGTCTTCAGTTCCAGATATAAAAAAATCAATGGCTTCCCCCGCGGTTTCATGATCGGACACGTTTGAGAGAGATTCTAAGTCAGAGAACTCCAGTTTATAAACACAATTATGATCTGATTCTGGAGCGAGGAAGGATCCTTCATGATGAGTAGTAATTCGTCCGCTATCTAGCAACTGATCCTTCGCATGATCCTCCGTTTCACGCTCTTTTAGGTTAGAACCACGCCGAGGATCGTCTCCAGTCATATCGGAGGTTAAAATATCCGGAGCAGAAGCAGGGTAACCGTCTAAGGAATATTGGTAAGCATACGAAGGTGCCACCTCCGATCCTACAACATGAATATCAAGTGAAGTAGAAACACCATCTAACGAGGTAGAGATGTAGCGGGAAGGAGGTATCGTGTTTCGCAGATCATCAAGTGAGAGCGTAGTGACCTCCTCCGCAAAAACAGTGATCAGATCATCATGCAGCTCACTGCCCTGAGTGGAAGAAGGAGGGTAGCTGGACACGACACTGTTCGACCTTGTCATGGATAATATCTCGGTCAACATGTCCCGTATCTCGTTAACACTCTCCAGGAGGGTCGAGTCTTGGATCCTCCCGTGGGAGCCACCACTTGATGATCTCACAGAATGTGATTCAGACATTGTTAGAATACAAGGTTGAGATGCAAGGAAAACGTTATCAGCTCGAGTAGAATGTGCAGACTACTCCGGGCCTCATGTTACAAGCAGCGGTATTTGTTTCGGCTAACGAACCGCAACAGAGTGGCTATACAGTTTACCTGCGGCTAAAGTATCGGTCATTGCTCTTTCAGTGCGGTACAATTTTAATGTTAGGGACTAGGGTTATAGTACATTATACCTTATCTACATGAGGGGTGTTGTTAACTACTTATTATCTTATCGGCTACAATTAGGGCGGCTTTAACAGCTGCATTATTGCGCCCATACCTTTTAGCAGCGCGCATTTTTCACAATCAACAATTTCAAACTTTTGATAAAAGTATGTGCTGCAACTATGCTGCGTACATTTACTAAACACATTGAAGAGATTAATTATGATTAAATAATTTGTGCACAATATAATAACATCATGTTGCAAACATGTATTTGGAAATTGTCATTAATCATCGGCTAGAAAGGCACCATTTCTTAATTCTTATAGGTGGATCCGGCTGTGATTAAGAGATTAAAAGCCAAATTATCAAATATTTGTCAAAATTTACCACTCGCTATTTTAAGAGAGGCTGCATTAAGTCTGTAAATAAAATGCGAGGAAGATAGGACGAATTGAAGTGAGATTGTAACGATACGAAATAACGACGAATAGACAATTATAAAATATGTACACTGTTTCGATAGGGTGATATCTAGACAGCAACTAACCTTATTAATACAAGAAGCGATCTCATTCGATCTTGAAGAGGAACCTATATCTTGATAAGGATATACCAAACTTTGGAGGGTGGTGTTTCTGTGGAAGGATTGGTAATTTAAAATCCGCATTCCACAGAAATTTAATTTAATTTAAAATCTGCATTCCACAGAAATCATTTCTTACTTCTGTCAGTGCAAGCTGGATTGCTGTTTTACAAAGTAATCAACATTTGCTGATCTGTATCATTATTAATTACTAAATATAGACTCACAGAGAGAAAGCTGCTGCTAGATCTTTAAACCCTTGAAGAGATATCTGGTTGTTATCTAGGGCTATCTTCCTAAAACAAAATTACTGATGATCAATTTAAATTAATCAATCTATTAACTTAACAACAAGTAAGCACAACAATTTGGCGCACGTAAACTAACTAAACTAACATTCCTGAATAAAAACACAAGCAGGAAACGAGTAAAGCGATACTCAGTCTCCGCTACACGATACCCAGTCTCCGCTACACGATACCCAGTCTCCGCTACGCGATACCCAGTCTCCGCTACGCGATACCCAGTCTCCGCTACGCGATACCCAGTCTCCGCTACGCGATACCCAGTCTCCGCTACGCGATACCCAGTCTCCGCTACGCGATACCCAGTCTCCGCTACGCGATACCCAGTCTCCGCTACACGATACCCAGTCTCCGCTACGCGATACCCAGTCTCCGCTACGCGATACCCAGTCTCGCTACACGATACCCAGTCTCCGCTACACGATACCCAGTCCCTCCGCTACACGATACCCCAGTCTCCGCTACGCCGATACCAGTCGCCGCTACGCGCTTACCAGTCTCCGCTACACGATACTCAGTCTCCGCTACGCGATTACCCAGTCTCCGCCTACACGATACCAGTCTCCGCTACGCGTACCCAGTCTCCGCTACGCGATACCAGTCTCCGCTACGCGATACCCAGTCTCCGCTACGCGATACCCAGTCTCCGCTACGCGATACCCAGTCTCCGCTACGCGATACCCAGTCTCCGCTACACGATCTAATAAAATAATGGAGTAATAGCTGCTGATCACTCGTAATAACAGAGCACACCCGCGTGTGGCAAACACGATCACAAAATATGTACACTAATTAGATATGGATCCACGGGTGTTCTTCCTAGTCCGTCACCTCTCATTTCCAAGCTGGTCACGTGATCAAAACACGTGACGGAGATGTGCAAACCAGGTAAATAGTGTAAGGAATTTTACCTCATCAATTATCTTACTTGATCTGAAATGTGGTTACAATAGATGGGTAGTGCAGAATAGAGGAGAGAAATTATAGCTGCTGAAAAGTAAAGACATGTGATAGGTGAGTAAAGAAGAAGTTCTGTCCTGAGAGTGTAAGAGAAAGAAGTAGAATTAGATTTAAATTAAGTTTGTACGTTGGTTCCAAAGCGTTGGTTCCAAATCAAAATATTATTGCGATTAGATATAGGGTGAGAGGTCAACATGAAGTGTATCAGACAACGAACTTTACTTAATACTATTTGTAGGTACACAGAATCAAGATTATTCTAGCATTTACATTAATAAATCACATTTCACTTTAACAAGAGGTGCATATCTTCAGTCCTAAAAACATAAGTTAATTAAGTTAGCTCGGTTAGCTGATGTACTTAATTTTATTATCACAGTGCACACAGTTTAATGATTGATCAGTGATCTGGAGCTTCTGAAAATTCTTAGTCTCGGTATTTTCGTGCAAATTCCAAGTTATTTCTGAATTTCTTTTTCTTGCAGATAAAATGTGACGATAGATATTAGAGGTTTACTTATCAACTCTATTTTACTCATAGATCAGACGTGCGTTCTCACACGCACTTTCAAATAACAACCACTTTTTAAACCATACACTTAATCACAAATCAACACCGCTTCCACCAATAATAAAGCGCAAATAACAAGTTTATCAGCACTTTACCAGGCTGAGTTTACAACGCCGGTTCCACCAATAATAAAGCGCAAATAACAAGTTTATCAGCACTTTACCAGGCTGAGTTTACAACGCCGGTTCCACCAATAATAAAGCGCAAATAACAAGTTTATCAGCACTTTACCAGGCTGAGTTTACAACGCCGGTTCCACCAATAATAAAGCGCAAATAACAAGTTTATCAGCACTTTATCAGCACTTTATCAGCACTTTATCAGGCTGAGTTTACAACGCCGGTTCCACCAATAATAAAGCGCAAATAACAAGTTTATCAGCACTTTACCAGGCTGAGTTTACAACGCCGGTTCCACCAATAATAAAGCGCAAATAACAAGTTTATCAGCACTTTACCAGGCTGAGTTTACAACGCCGGTTCCACCAATAATAAAGCGCAAATAACAAGTTTATCAGCACTTTACCAGGCTTAATAAAGCGCAAATAACAAGTTTATCAGCACTTTATCAGCACTTTACCAGGCTGAGTTTACAAAAGATAGACTAGACTTTCACCTGATCAAGAGCAAACACACATAAAACAGTACACAACAGTTTGCACAACAACCCAGGGAAACGACGCTCACTTGATCAAATCGACAGTCAAATTAGGTTACTCAGAAAATAGTTAACTACCAATCCGTTTCTAACATAAACATTCTCAATTATTATCCAACACAAAATTGAATATTCAGTCCCTAAGAGAGAGGGAGTGAACAGGCCCTTTAGTGTTCAACATATTATCAAACTCTCGATACACAATCAAAACAAACGGAGGACAGATCATTGTGTCCACAATATACAGACTGTAGTGTTTGTATAACAATAGCACACACGGTACACAGCTAATGACAGAGAAGAGCTTTATCTGAAGCTCCAGCTTGCTACATATTATGTTAGTTAGTTAACCAGAATTAGAGTAGTGTAGCAAATTTATTTAACTGCCGTGAAAGGCACGTTCTGCGAGGCAGACACGTGCGGCGCCGCCGGTAGCGTAGCAACAGTAACGTGCAGCGCCGCCGGTAGCGTAGCAACAGTAACGTGCAGCGCCGCCGGTAGCGTAGCAACAGTAACAGTGGGACAAAAAATCGATACCGCGATTTTTAACAGACTATACATAAGGCTATACATAAAATTTGTCGCAAATAATGGGAAAAATCCGCACATGCCGCGATTTCATTTTGTCCCTGATAACAGTGGGACACTATAACAATACGATAAAAGACTGAACTTATACATACAGTTTTCAATGTCAATATCACGTTGATCATTAATAAATCTCAATAGTTGCATTAAATTGTGTATAGTGTTCCAATGAAAAAGTTAAACAATATAGACGGCACAATCAGTGAGGCTTAACAAACAGCACATGTTAGCAGACTAGTTAAAACATTTAATACCATGAGCTCCTATTTAAACCCTCAACTTCACCAACGTGATTGATTACAATGAACAATCAGGATAAAGCGGGTGCGGGAGTTAATTCACCATCTTTCAGCAGAATGATGTTCACACCACGTATGTGGTATTATTAAGAAACTGTTTACACCATTAAAATATTCAAAACCCCTAAAAGAAATCAAGTGGTGATCAGTACAGATCAATATTTACAGAACACGTATGTGGTATAGACAGATAAATAGCGGTTGCTGCTGCTTTATACAGGGTACATAGTATGCGATCTTACCACGACATGGGAGGGTGGAACAAAACGGGTTAGAGGTTTAATCTCATCTTAGAGAGCCCTCTCCTGCTGTGAGAAAAACTAGATTTTAGGAAACTAGATTTTAGGAAACTAGATTTTAGGAAACTAGATTTTAGGAAACTAGATTTTAGGAAACTAGATTTTAGGGATTGTCAACTTGAACTTGTTGCAGAAGATTAACTCGGAAGCAATACCACAAAATTAAACTGTGGTACTGGTAATACTATGTAATCTCTTCCGCATAATGTGGTGTGTTCTAGAAGCATAAACGTTTTCTAGAAGCAATAGCTTGTCAGCTTGATTTCTACAATTATTCAAAGATATAAGAGTTTCAATAACAACTGTCAGTAAAATATAACTCCGTAATAAAAACAATTCCTCGCTAAAAACAAGTTAAATAATAAATAAAGAACATTACCTGAGGGTTTTGTTGACAGAAAGTGACTGGGCAAGTACCCTAGCTCCTGAGTTAAGGGTGGCGTTACCACTCATATCCAACTCTCTTAGTTTCTTGTTGTATGCTAGACATCCTGAAGAGAGAGAGAGGTTACTAACTTTGAATACTTTGGAGAGATTCGTAGATTCCTCTACTGGGTCATCGAATAGTTCTACCGCCCTTAAGTTATGTTTGTCTAATGATGGACTTACTAAATTAAATAAGTAAACAGAAGGAAAGCGCCGCTTATTCACGTAAGTGGATATGAAATGTGCCGGGAATTCCTTAAAATCTCAATCTTCTTATATTTATTTTTATTTTGGAATAGGTTCAATAAGAACATGACAATATCTGATAAACTGTGTCACCTTGTAATTGTGTCATTTGTTATTTTGTTATCCTTAACAAAATAACAAATGGGGGGGGGGGGGGGGGGGGGGGGGGTGGGGCTCTGTAACTGACCTATAAAAGGGTTGAGTTCTGATTTCAACTTCAAGTTAGAGATATTGAGACTTTGTATTGTGTTCTCCTTGTCCTCCACTAATGATATCAGTGTCTTCACAAAGAATCTCTTATCTCTGAAACGATTTAATAAAGATTCTATTTTAGATGATAGTTGGTACAGTGATATCGTGAAATCGGAGTAAGAAATTTTACACTGACTGATCCGTGCAAACTTAAGTCTAAAACTAAGAATATGATAATCAGCAACACATAAACTTTAATTACCCACCGTTGAAACTTACTTGAGTTTGTTTAACTTGAAGTTGTCACTGATATCGAGGTGTTTGACCCCCTTGTAACCATGTAGAGCAGTGAGCAGCGTGCTCAACTCTCCCTCACCCTCGTTACTGCTCAGTATCAAGCTTGTCACATTGGTAAGAGAGGGGAGCAGTGATGCTAGCAGTCTGATTCCGCTTATTCCTAGCTGGTATCAGGATGTGAGGTTAGGTATGGTGACTAACGTTAAATTATTTTAGAAGTGTCATGATAAGGGGACTGTCGTGCACGTAAAGGATTCTTAACCTTACTTTCCAGTCAGAAGTCTGGAAGTCATGACCGTCTGATCAAAACTATGCCTTTTATTGCGTTATACTATATACTAGGTTAGAAATGAAATCTGAGTAGGGAAAATATTTTAACACATACTGATTACTGGTCTATATTTTGCGTAAAATGTTGGTGAGGACTGAAGCACTGAATTCATTCTGAATCGGTAAATCGTTGTCGCGTAACAAACGTTGATGTTTCGTGCTCTCACTATTTCAAATCCTATTCTGTTCCAGTTATCGCAAATTTTAAAGAAATTTAAAATTTTCTTGATGGCGCTTATGTTTTCAAATTAGTCGCATTTTGGCACATTTTTGATTGACTTGATTATTGCTGAAATTAATATGAATAATGCAATGGATATATCTTGTAACAATATTCATCGGTTTAATGTCGCTCACTGTAATTCAATACCTACCAACTCGTGTTACACATTAAAATACCTTCGCAACATTTTGAGTTTCTATTCAGCTTGCTACACCATATTATATCATAAGTTGGCGTTTCCCTTGTTGCACATATGAAATTGATTCTTTTTAACCAGAGTAGAGGATGAATCTGGTTGCGTCCTCTCAATTGCAACAGAAAATTGGTTTCAGAATCGTTTTGCATACAAATCATACTAATCATATACATATTGTAATAATCATAAACATGAATTCATCATTTACATGAACTAGTATAATCATATACATGAATTCATCATCTACATAAACTAATCATATACATGAATTAATTACCTTACTCGGGATTATTATAACCGGGATAAAGTGGTGGGTTTTGGAAGATTCCGCCATATTTTTCCCGGTCATAAATTTTACCAGTCATAAAAAAACCCGCCGACTCAGATTATGGGGTTCCAAGGGGGTGGTGATCATCATATTTTACCCGAAGTCTCATATGTGCTAGAGAAGACTTTTGAAGCAGTGGATGGAGGGATGTAACTTTATTGGCGGTTGCTACCATAATTTCGTTATAAAAATCACAATTTGGTTATAGAAATCAGATTTCAGGGTGGACCGTGATTCTCACTTTTCTTGCCCATGAAGTGAGTAAACTGTGCCACTATTTCATGGTCCACGGTGGATTGATTACTGGAGCAGTTGAAGATGCAAAGCCAAGACGTTCCCCAATACCAAGCGGTGGGCAGGAAATTAAGCTCCGGCTGACCTTCAGAGCAGTGGCCCATTAGCGGACAAAATGAAAGTTTTGTTAAGACAACAATACAACTTCGAATTTGACGGTCAGCAGCAGGGTGATATAAATAATGATAATGGAGGGGACATTAGCGATAATGAGAATGAGAATACGCTTTAATGAAGATTTGACTTATTATTGCTATAGATTTATTTTCCTTCAAATACTAGACGTGTCTTTTTTTCTATTTCTGAGTAATATCAGTAACTGTAAATTGAAATAGCTTCTTTAACAAGTAACAAAAACAGAAATTTCGGTTGAAAATTTGTTGACCTCTGGAAAAAAACTTGAAAGGTCGGCCACCGGTAAATACATGACCGGGATAATTTGGCGGGTTTTGGGAAATTCCTCCATATTTTTCCCGGTTATTAATTTTCCCAGTCATAAATTAACCCGCTATAATATTCCCGAGTAAGGTATATAATATATATAATAGGCTAGGTTGGTTTGGTCAGGAAGAGCGGGTTTGTTTACGCAACTATAAAGCTATAAGTATAACAGTATAACACTGGGACCCAGTCTATAACACGTTCTCGTTATGATGATTTGATAGTATGAAGTAAGTTTATAGTTCAGTGCTAGCTTATCAGATTACTGCGGTGCTAAAAGCCTCTCTATGTTTATTAAAATCTTTTATTCTAGCCCCAGATCCTAAGCGGAGTGATATAATTTATAACACGAGTGGTCTGTAGTAAATATTTAAACAATAGTGCACTTCCCACACGTGCATTTATATTTTAATTGGTTTACTCCATCTTTATTGTTCCCACACACACAGCGTAAACTATAAACCAACTAAACACCTACTCTCCACAGTATTTACATACCAGACGGTCAGCTGTTTGTAATTTGTACGTTTATCAAGCCTTCGTATACCTTATCGGACCTTATTTGGACGGACATTACTTGAACGCTGGAGGCCCTAGCGTTCACTTTAATGTCCTTTCAAATAAAGTCCGTTGAAATGTTTTCAAAAATTTTTCCATTTCGAACTTTTTGTCCAGAATATGACAACTAGACTTTGAGAACTTTATTGTGCCGTAAGTTAACGACGGAAAGTTTCTCATTGGTCTGCCGGAGGCACAGAAAACTCTACTACTACTACTACTAGTATATGATGTTTTCAAGGGTCACTTGACGGAAAAAAGTCAACGAAATTATGGCACTCAACAACTAGTCCCCGCCAACATGACAAACTTGTTCCAGCGTCTATATTATGGGTAAATCGTGTTGCCAAGGACATTGTCCGACGTTGTTATAGTTCATATTACTCGGGGGCGGTAATAAAACAGTGCTAGGAAAGCTCCACGTGATGTTAACCTTAAGGTTGTCTAAGATAAAACCACTTCACGCCGAATGGCTTGTAAAAGTTAACACTGAAATGCAGGACCGGGGTAGTTTGATAAAAAAAGATTTCAATAAAGCTAAGAAATCACTGATACTTTAAGCATGGACTATTTCATGCACGAAAACCCATTTGATGAAGATGATATGTGATATTAGACACTGATCATGTACACATTTTTAAACACTTTTACTGCTTAATTACTGTTTTTCTTACTAACTGTATAAAAAATGGATTTAAAAATCATTTGCTGAAATTTAAAAAACGTCAAAAAAACGTCAAAAAAAATTTGGATTTTTGATGGTTTTGAATGCCTTCGAGCGTTCATATTAATGTCTGTTCATAATTATGTCCGTTCATGTAATTTCCGTCCAAATAAGGTCCGATAAGGTATTAAGTTTAACATTATTTATCATTATAGATATTATTAGACGGCTGTTAGCGTAACAGCTGGCTTAATTACTAGAATACTAACTGAGGCTATAATAGCTATACTAACAGTGTCTATAAAGCTATAATAAGAGCCGTTACGATATTTCTTCATTTCGACACTGCTTTTTTTGCCAAGGTTGTAGTGACACAAACAGTTCCACACAATTTCCACCCCAGGGAAGATGAATCTAACCGCAGCTGACAATCTCTACATGACCTGGTGTTACATGTCTCTCATCCTTGGTATATCAGGTAACCTGTTCGTCCTTCACAGCACCATCAAACACAGCGCAATAAAGATGGACAAGATGTCAGTGTGGCTGATCCAGAACATTTCTGTGACTGATATCCTGCACCTCCTCTTCCTCCTCCTCCCCATCCTCATCACCCTGCACGCTGGTAAGGTCTGGATCCTGGGAACAGTAGCGTGTGAGGTGGTGTCCCAGTACCGGTATTGTGCTGTCCTCTCCAACATGATCCTTATCAACATCCTCTCCCTCAACAAGGTGCTGAGGTGTCGGTATCCGTTGCGGAATCTTCACAGCACGTGGAAGCAGCGAGTATCGGTTACCGTGGGAACGGTGGTGCTGTGCGCGACCCAGCCCGTGTGGAGGTGGGGGTGGGGTGCTAGCGGGGACCTGGAGGTGTCCTTCTCAGAGTATCTGTGCTACTGCTGGGACCATGAGACCAACGTCACGAGATATTTTTTCAACAGACTGGATCTGGTTTGTGCGATACTGCTTCAGATAGGCCCCTGCTTAGCTCTCGTCATCATGAACGCTATTCTGATCTACATAGCCTTCAAACATACTCACACCACCATCAACTGGTCTAATGTCTCCATCGTGGTGTTTGTAACAGGGGTGTTCCTGGCCTCCATTTTGCCTCACTTCGTGTACTTTCTGAAGAACCGTCAGAACTGGACTGACTCGGTGGAGTTGAGGTGGACGGTGGCTACCACGTTTGTTTCCACTTTCTCGAACCCTGTTATATACTTCCTGACTAACCCTACCTTCAGAACTTACACAACAACACTGGTTGCGAGATACACTAGACTGTTCAGCTCTCAGAGGGTAGGAATGGGAGATAATGCTAATAACGGAGGATGCCTACAAAATACAAGCACTGTCAGTAGAAATGATGTTTAAATACAGCGAGAGTTAGATTTAATCGATATTTGCTTAACATTACCCGGTGGACCGAAAACTGATACAGTAAACTTATCTAAGCAATGATATTAATATACAGATTAGGAAGTAGCTGCCAAATTTATAGTAGCTTCATTTTAGTTATTTTTTCTTTTCTCAAAATTATTTATTAATATATATATAATAGGCTGGTTTTGATAAAGTATAGTAATGTACAATGTAGATAATCAATTTTAGAGATGAAAGCACCTGGATTGTAATATATTATGATTATGCGACTGTTAATTTATAAGCTTAAAGACATAGCAGTGATATGAGCTCCATTTAATAATACCTCACAAAAAGAGAGGTTTAGGTAAACTTCTGTAAGAAGGATATTATCGGATATTCCAGATAGTAGTAACTTGAGAACGTCGGGAGGGAGCTTACATCCGGAGAGATCTATGTGATTCAAGTCTTGACATGTCACGATAAACCTGGGACATACAATTACATATAATATAGACATTATGTTAAATTTTAAACAATGTTTGTATAAAGTTTAGCATATTATACATACAACCCGGCGCGGGAGACAGGCCTCCAATAAGGATTTCGCAGTATCGACCATGACGTCACACTCCAAAAAGGTCCCTGACGACTTCGTTTATCAGATGAAGAATAAAAATCTAAACTAGCGTGAAAGACAAACGTTAGACCTTTCCTTAGCACTAATCAATACTCTCTTAGGTCTAAAGTTAGGTCTAGGTCATGTGCGGTAAAAATTTAAAGCATTCGTCTCCGGTCGGGGAGGGGGGGGGGGGGAACTTAGTACCTGATCCCCCCGCTCCGGTGTATCCGAACCAGGTACGTGGAATGTTAAAATTGGTGCGTGTGGTGTATGGTAGAGTGTCTCACACACCCAGGAAAAACTAGAACTCCCTGCATCCTTGCAGTATGAGAATATTATTAAACCGCTAGATAGCTTTAAAAGGCCAATCTATAGATTGGCTTCTTTTAATTACGCATAATTAACAGTTATTCTACTTTGTTTCCAGACTCACGAATTTTGAAATCGGCTAATTTTTCAGAAATTAGCAACAGATAATATCAGAAGAGGATTATTACATTCACCCACTATTGACACGATTAAAAATAAAATGCACCAAATTTAGAAATTTTAAAATAATAAATGATTGTTCATAATAAAACATATTTCAATCGGTAGTGACAGGTGTCATCCCCTGCATGATATTTATTAATCAAGCTGATCTAAATGCTCTTCCTGTATGTGATACCCTCTAGATTAGCGACAGGTTGTTCCACAGCCAGGTACAACAAAGCAGCAGAGAGATATGACATAGCCAGAGTTCCCAGATAGAGTACGGCAAACTCAAAGTCCGAATTGAGGAAGAGAGTGTGTTTCATCTGACCAAACAGCGCTGTTATCAGACCTAAATGGAGGAGGAAGACGGAGTAGGTGAGTCTGGAGAGGATCTGCCAACCACTCCAGCTGAGGAAGGAGTTTATGAACCCTCCCAAGCCACACTGACAGAGAAGAATCTGTATGGTTAGTGACAGAGACCATGCAATCCTTGCTAAACTCTGGTAAAACACACTTTCCGCTTCATCGGGATTCCCTTTCTGCATATTCTGGGCATCATCACACAACCCGAACACCACAGCGTACTCTACAGCAGCGGTTACTGCCCATATTGGTGTAGCACACATCACTTTCTGCCACTCTGGCAGAGTCTTCACTCCATCCGAGATCTGCTTTCCCCATTTCCAATAAAACCAGCCCCCTAATATCCCCACTAGATACGGTGTTATCCTGATCCAGGGTTTATTGTATTGTAGCCACATTTCATCCAGGTTACTGCCTGCAGTTGTTATGACAGCAGCGGATACAGCACTACAGATCATAGTACCACCAGTGGCTAGCACTCCAAGTAATGGTGTCCCGAACAGGAGCACTACAAAGAGAGGAGCTATCAGGAAGAACTGCATATTGTTGGCCAGATACCAACCCTGTCCCAGACATGTGGCTGCAGCCTTCCAGGGGACCAAGTTGTTGATGTAAAGGACGTTGGTGTACCAGTACTCTTCGCACATCTTATGACTGCCCATATCAGTTGTTTGTGTTTGCTGTGCACGTGGTCCAGTCATAAGGAATCTATAACGCCACCCCTCAATCAGCAGGGCTACCAAATATGGCACTGTTAGTCTCACATACCTGTGTACATAGAATGCAATCCATTGTAAAGGAGTGAGACCACCTCTTTTGGCAAGCTGCTTTAACAGGAGATATGTCACCAGAAACCCACTCAAGGCAAAGAAAGAATCAGAGGGAATAACATTGTAAACCACTATGAAATTTCTTCGCTTGACGAGCTCTGTTATGTACGAATAACCACCAATGAATAATGCTGAATAGGCGTGACCAAGAACCACCCGGTTGATACTGAGAACCCTGATGCCGTTCAGACAGAGCACCTGTCCCGGTTTAGTAGTGGTGGTGAAGAGAGTCTCTATTGTCCTCTGCAGAGCGAAACACTTAGCTAACCTCCCTGGCAACCACTCCGGCTGGTTTGAGGTCTCATACTGCTCCTTAGCTAACATCCCTGGCAACCACTCCCGCTGGTTTGAGGTCTCTTCCTTTACCTCAGTGGAAGGAACCTGCTTGTCCACATCTTTGTGAGGATGTTCCTCTGCGTCAACTAGAAGTAGAACTGTCGTATCATCTTGTTCCAAAAATCTAATGATTATCGGTTCAAGGTTGTACCAGAGCGTGCCTACCACAACTAATATCCCGAGGAGGGAGACTATTGTGACTGCTGCATCGAACTCTTGTTTCCCATCATACATAATCTGCAAATAATGCAGCTGTTATTTTAAATATCGCTGCAGCTTGGATTGTTAGTAATATCAGTAGTTGCAGTCTTGTTGCTGATCATAACAACAACAGCAGAACAACCACCATCTTTTTGTTAATTTAGATTGCTATCTAAAGTAACTAGCTATGACTGAAATATTATCTAATCACCAAGGTCCAAGAGGGTTTCGGAATACTTAGTCTAATGTTAATTCTACCAATGCTGTTACGTATATATATAAACACATAAAATAAAGCAGGTAGAAATGAAAACATGACCCTATTATGTCTTAGTAAAGTCAAATACGTCCCAATTTAAGCCTTTGTCGGGCATAATTCGCAACAAAGTATGTATTTATGATAAAGGAAATAGTAGATAAGTCTTCTAAAAGTCTCGAGGACTGACTCGTATGTATATTAAGTTGCTGTACTTTAAGACATTTCGATTTTCTCTCATTTTTCAAATCTCTAGAGTACTTCTGCACTGAAATATCAACCTATAGTCAGGGGAAAAGTGGTCGATTTAAGGGTTACGTTGGACATAATTCGCAACAAAGCGATTTCAATGGGAAATGGTCGGGACAGGTCCCAGGAATCATTTCAGAGAGTTTCCAAAATTTCTGACGTCAGCAAAATCCACAATTACCACTTTTTTACCACCTTTTTACCATATTGGGTTTTCGCAAATAAGTCAACTTCTGAATATCTTACAAGATTTTAGTTTAAAGCAGTGTGTTTAGAAAACAAAGAAGAACAACTTTTTCTACGACAACTTTTGAATAGATAAATTATTTAATCAATTAATTAAATAATTAGTAAATTTTCAGAAATGTCAAAAATACATTTCGGACAAAAATGTTCACAATTACGTAAAACGTATGATCAACTGAAAATTTTCACTTTCGATATTTTGAGCTTGTACAATTCTCGATATTTTAAAGAATAACCACCATTTACGACTTGTGAATGTGGTAGAAGGTTCTAGATTGAACCAATGTGTTCAAGACATAAAAGAGATTTGGATTAGATAATTTATTAAAATTAGATAATAAGTAATGCGTTAGGTTTCCTCATTTAGAATGGCTGCTAGACAGCTGCGCCCAATCTAGATCTAGCTACCATGGGAGATGACGAATCAAAACCAATTAAAAAACTGCTTAAACAGATACGACAGTTGCGCCCAATCGATATTGAAATCCCCCAATTATAATAAAAGTAAACTTTATTCAATCCAAAATAGTACGATCATAACGATAGATGCAAAGCTATGAAGAATGGTAAAGATAGGACGGGACCATCGTTCATCAATATCTTAAGTCTTTAATTTTTCAAAAAGTGACTTATTGAGGATAATATGCATTGAAATATTGAATATATGCTTTATTCAGGACGGACTGAAGAACATGGGGGTCAGGAAATCCGAAGAAAATATTTATATAGGATAGGAAAGTTCAAACATCAAACAGAGTTAACCAGTTTAACAATCTAGTTAAGCACAATACTAAGTTGAAAGATATGACGTGTAAATAGTTATTTAATTATACATATACAGTTATTTAAAGGTATTGTACACATTTGAATATTCTACCGTCTAGACACGTCTGTTTATTGCATTTATTTATTTTTACCTGTTATTTAATCTACGTGATGGTGTATGTTCTATTATTCAAGTTAATCAAAATGTTTATAAACGTTTTTAATTTTTAATTTACCTATTATTTAATTGTGATAAATTATCTAATCCAAATCTTTTTTATGTTTTGAACACATTGGTTCAATCTAGAACCTTCAACGACATTCAGAAGTCGTTTTATTAGCGGAGATTAAAAACGTGGTAGATAGTGGTTATTCTTTAAAAATGTCGAGAATTGTACAAGCTCAAAATATTGAAAGTGAAAATTTTCAAAAATGTTATAAAAATTAGTTCATCATACGTTTAACGTAATTGTGAACATTATTGTCCGAAATGTATTTTTGACATTTCTGAAAATTTACTAATTATTTAATTAATTAATTAAATAATTTATCTATTCAAAAGTTGTCGGAGAAAAAGTTGTTCTTCTTTGTTTTCTAAACACACTGCTTTAAACTAGAATCTTCTAAGATATTCGGAAGTTGACTTATTTGAGAAAAGTAAAACCCAATGTGGTAAAAAGGTGGTGAAAAAGTGGTAATTGTGGATTTTGCTGACGTCAGAAATTTCGGAAACTATCTGGAATGATTTCTGGGACCTATCCCGACCATTTCCCATTGAAATCGCTTTGTTGCGAATTATGTCCGACGAAACCCTTAAATCGACCACTTTTCCCCTGACTATAGGTTGATCTTTCAGTGCAGAAGTACTCTAGAGATTTGAAAAATGAGAGAAAATCGAAATGTCTTAGAATACAGCAACTTAATATACATACGAGTCAGTCCTCGAGACTTTTAGAAGACTTATCTACTATGTCCTTTATCATAAATACATTATATCTTTGTATTAAGATCCATTTGCGGCCAAAGTTTGTCCATAAAAATCGGTGTCACCAATTGCGTTTCTGATTTATAATAAAGATTGGCATAAACGATGGTTATTTGTTGCTAACGATCTTGTTAAAATTTAAAATGTTCAACTGTTAACTGAGGGACTTAAAACTGCAGAAACAATGCGATCTACTGACTACTGCCCATTCCTCTATAAAAATGTAATCACGTTTCTAAACCCAACCCTTTTGTAGAGTTGTCAAATCAGAAACTACAAAAAACGATTTCACAGTGTGGTCAGTACGCACTGTACGAACTTTTAAAAGGTGCTGAACTGTACGAATTTTAAAAGCTGTTGACGAATTTTAAGAAACAAATTTTGTTGTTTAATCACTTTCAACCGCAAAAGCGGAAAAGTTAGTTTATGTTCATTCGAATCTCAAACTGTTCAATCAAATTTCTGAGTCGGACACTACAAGTTTAGGTGATACTGATAGCAAAGTTGATGTGACTTATTGCATTGATTTCCGTAATAAAGTGAGAAGTGATTTTCATGCTTACTAATTAAATACTCTAATACTTCAGTTTGATACAATTTGTATCATTTGTCAAAACAAAAAACTTAAACCCCTCATATTTCAAATTATAAGATTTTTTCCCTACTCTTGCCGAAGGCAAAAAGATCGTAGGGAATAAGTAATCGGGTTTAATGACCATTAATGACAATTAATGACCATTAATGACCATTAATGACCATTAATGACCATTAATGACAATTAATGACCATTAATGACAATTAATGACAATTAATGAAAATGTCAGTATTGGCAAAATAAAAAATACTGACATTAATGGTCGTTGCATTCCCCCCGCCCAAGTATAAAGCAGCCTATTATATTCGAAAACACGCATCACACTGTCGTATGAAAGTATGAACTCTCCCTATAGTCCAAACATACAGCAATTTCATTCTGCCCCCCTAGTAAGCTGTAGTATTAGATATCAGGGAATTCACTGCCAAATAATCTAATTATGATTTATGTACCAACACAATGTTATGCGTGTTTTCAAATATTATAGGCGGGTTTATACTTTTGCATTTCAACTGCAATAGTGAAGTCCCGGCCGTAAGCATGGGATAAACTAGTATATATATGTATATACTAGCCCCCATGTATATAAAACTCCACAAAGTAAAGAAACCATTCTCTTAATTTTGCAACAGTTTCCATTGCAACCTTCGGGTCATGAAACTCTTCCTTGTTGCTATCTTTTACTGTTATGTCACGTGGTCAAACAGAACCCCACCTGAGCATGTATGTTGTGGTGAAGTACAGGGTGTTTCAAGACTCTTGTCCAAATTTTGAAAGGCCCTTAAAAACTAACAAATAGGTCAACCAGTTCGATTTTTGTTTTAAATTATAGATAAATTATTACATTTCAAAATATACATCAATTATAATTTCAAATTTGGACACGAATACACCCTGTATTTGGGGAATGTGGTGGGGGAATGTGCTGGAGTTGGACTACGAGTGTTGTAACTGTGATGAGTGCGTTAACGATGAGGTGAACACAGCTGTACAGAACGTAGGACATTGCAAGTGGTTAAAGTAGTAGGATAGTGCCGCTATATATAAGTTAGTTGTTTATTTCACTTTATTGAAATTCATTTTATGGCTATTATAATTATCACTAGTGTAACCCGGCCTTCAGAGAGTTCCAAATTGCAAATTTTCGTACGTATCGATTTTGACTGCTCCTCGAACTGGCTCTCTCTCTTTAATCAGTGTCTCTTTATGGAGAGAGCGCGGTTTTGGCCATATGTTTGCACTATGTTCTGAGACTTAGACATCGTTACTCAACGTCTTGGATGGAGGTGAGAGGTCGACAAGCGATTAAGAATCCTACAGACTACATGATGGATATACTACGATAGGGACAATCACGACATTGGTCAGGACATCGGTAAAGGTTTGGTGACACTACCCAAAATTAAATTTTCTGGGCGGCACCCCCCCCCCTCTTTTTTAAAGTTACCGACTGCTGTTCGGCCAAGCAACTTTTGAAAATTAAAGCCAGATATCAGGCGAGTTTAAGTTATAGAATACCCGATATCAAACTGTCTTTACAAGTCACAAGATGCCGTGTGATTTTAAGATACTTTGTGATTGCATTATTTATTCGAGGAACAAGCACACAATGTGAACATTAACCTCGGTAACAATCATATTCTGATATTACATGATCTGTTTCTAATTTCTGAAAAATTTACCGATTTCAATATTCGTGTGTCTGGAAAACAAAAAACAAGGTAGAAATATTGTTAACTGCACGCAGTTAAGAGACCAGTCTATAGATTGGCCTTTTTTAAAGCTAATTAACGTTTTAATTCTATTTTCATACTGCGTCGAAACTTGACTCATCTTCTTAAAAAGTAAAGGATCCAGGGAGTTCTAGTTTTTCCAGGGTGTGTGAGACACTCTACCATACATCACACGTACCTATTTTAACGTTCCACGTACCTGGTTACGATGCACTGAGGACGATGCACTTGACTTTTTAACCGTACATACCGTAACACATACCGTAACACATACCGTAACACATACCGTAACACATACCGTAACACAAGCTAACTCTATGTAAGATATCTAACGTAACTTTAGACCTAAGAGAGTTTTGATTAATGCAAAGGAAAAGTCTAACGTTTGTCTTTCACGTCAGTTCAAAATTTTCTCCCTTGTATGAGAAACAATGTCGTCAGGACCTGTTCAATGCGTCATGGTCGATACTGCGAAATCCTTATTGGAGGCCAGTCTCCCGCGCCGGGTTGATATAAGATTGAACATTTTCTCTTGATGATGATAGATTCCAGTTTCGCCTGACCTGTTTACTTTGTTGCAACAAGATGCGTTGCCCTTGTTAGCAGAAAACTTGGTGTGAGCCAGATTGAGCTTTTTAAGTTGGCCAACACATCCATGCAGCAGTGGTGTCCAGATCTGATATAACACTTCATTAATTAGTAGAAAGAAACCTGTTCTGCAGATTTGTTACAACGTAAAAATAACCCTCCAGACTTTTACTGATACAAGAAATCTATACCCAGCAATAATTTAAAGATGGTATCGCACAACAAACCGATTCAAGAGGGATGGTAGTCTCAGCAAGAGATAGTTCCTGTAACATAACAAGATGACACAACACGTCAGAGAGACAAGCCCACCCCTCGGGCTTGACATTTGTGCACCGGTCTAGGGTAAGTGAGAGCAGAGATGAGGAGCAGGACTGTTTCAACGAGTCAGTTATCATCTTTAGACCTTGTGGAATGTGTGTGTGTTATTTATAGCTCAGTCAGTTATCATCTTTAGACCTTGTGGAATGTGTGTGTTATTTATAGCTCAGTCAGTTATCATCTTTAGACCTTGTGGAATGTGTGTGTTATTTATAGCTCAGTCAGTATCAGTGATTTGTGCTGTGGATTTGGTTATGTCCTCTCAGGACTAACGAAGTAACGAGCAAACAGCGATCACAGAACCGAGAATTACCAGATGCATCCTCTTGTAATTCATAAAACAGTGTTGTCAATTTTTATACATTATTCACTTGGATTTCACCTCGTTCAATAAGCAAGCAAAGAAAAATCCCGAAACAATCATCTTAAATGATCATACCCTTATCAGTAAATTTGCTGCCAGCAAGGTTGAGGCGTTGCAAACCCGACAACTTGTACAAGATATTGCACATAATGGTCGTCTCCTTGTCATCAAGATTGTTCTCCGACAGGTCGAGAGTGGTAATGTTGAGGTCGGGCGAATTTAACAATTCGAGCGGGTCACTGAAACAATGTACCGAGGTGTTTGAGAGTTCACGGTATGATGTTACATTTCTAAAAATACGAAATTGTAAAATAAGAAAGACGGGGAACAGAAATGGAGAAATCAAATGGGAAAGAAAGCAGAATTAAGGACTTACCCTAACTGTCCGACACCAGAAAGACACACAGTACTGATGGAAGGAGTCGTTTGGCAGGTCGTCAGTATCTTTTGCAGAATTTCACTATTCTGAAACGAAATCGTAACATATTTAGACATCGCTGCATTTTCCGAAATGTGACTGTAAAAGCAAAGCAAAGCAGATATTAAGGTTATATCAGATACTACTTACCATGCGCTTGTCCTTTGTTCGAATTCCCTTAAACCATCCAGTGTATTTGATAGTACTCAGCGTTGCTAGAATTTGGCTGCAATAAATGATATCCAATGGTCAAAACCTATTAAAATTTAAAGGCATACAACAAGTATAACACACGATAGTGATAAAATCAGTGGTCAGACACATAAAAGAACACTGAGCATGACCATACACATATCTTACAAGCAAATCACTCACTGCTCGAGACAAATGCATACAGTCCATAAAAATAGTAGATAAGTAGATGGATACTAGTGTTCACGCAACAAAACACAACCATGTTAGGGCATGCCCTCTATATTATTTTCAAACAATTGCATGACAAGGTCAAAGTCTGTATCACAGACCATAAGGCTCCATATCATGGTAGTGTAAATCAGGTCCTATCTGCCTGGAACTGGGTATCTCCTATAGTGGGACCATCTTGGTAGTTAGTATTTGGTGCACTCTATCCAATAGACACATCGATTCTGTATTAAAAATCATTGAACATACTTATTTGGCAGATGATCGAAGTCTTGAAGGTCAAATATCTTTCTCTGCTGAACATAGTAAACCCTTTCAATGGTCTGAAATTGGGAGAATATTTAATCAATCAATATCCAGTAGTGGTCAATACAAACACAATATCACAACTACAATAATCAATATGCACATCTAGCAGCTATCCTTATCAGTAATCTGTATCCCTAGATCTCCCTAATCTGTATCCTGTAGAAGAATGCATCAAGAAAGTAAATAGCACGTGGTAAGTGAACCCACGCGGGACATGTAGCGCGCGCAAAATGCGCGTTGTTAGCGCCAACAAATTCACGTGTGAAGCGTTAGGATTTCGCGTAGGACGGTTCAAACGTAGTTACCGTGCCATTTTCTAAATAGCAATTCGATTTCACATCCTTGTTTTGTCGGACAGAAAACCCGAAAGTCAGAAACGACAAATTGATATGTGCTTTACATTACCCAAACAACAGAAGGGTCTGGTCTGATATCGTAGTAATCGCAGAACGCCTCGTACGCAGGACGAAATGTCTCCAACAAGGTCATGTCTTCTAATGTCTCCAGCCGACGCTCGACTTTAGCGATCAGCTTTTCTTGTCGTGTTTCGGGGATGATTTTGTAGGTTGTCAAACTCCTGTGCAAGCATTCACATTAAGGTAGCGTAGTGTATATCCGGTATCATACATATTTCTGCTGCATTACAACAAGAATTGCAATAACTAAAAAAAGAGTACAAAAGTAATACGAGAAGGCGAATACGAAAGAATCTCATGAAAATATTGTTTTAAAGGATTATTTTATTTGATCATGCCGCAAGGTTAAACACTGAAAACGTGTACATTACATATAATACAAGTTAGGATAAAACATAAATCAGATTGGGTGAAGATCAATGCAAGGATAAAAAAGTGAAGATTGGTCATTAGTGGGTAATGAGTAATGACCTCAACGTTTTGGTCAGAAAGAAGAAGGAGAAGATTTTAAAGACGTAACAATTTATTGCAGGGTGATCTGTGGTAAAATACCAATAGAAAGAATAATTATCTTCCTCCAAACTATGTTTGAAGAAAAAGGTGACAGAAAGTGAAAAAGAAATGACAAGATTAATAATTTGGCACATGTTATGATCTGTACTTATAGAACATTCCAATGGTATAACATGTAAAAATCAAAAGAGCATGCAAGAACGAACAAATACATAGTACATGGAAAGATATGAAAGTATAACATGTAAAAGCGATAGAAACATGCGACATACCACTTTTTATCGGCAATACTTTCTTCTAGTTTACTGCAACAACAAAACTTGTGAGCACATATATTAAAGTAAAAATAGAGTACAATGGAGTAGCGCTATACAATAAGTACAATAGTACAATGTACAATAGTACTGTATATCTATATCCTGCTTATGTATTGTACATATACCAAGTAATATACACTTACGTAACAGTTCCTTTCTTGAGTTTTGTCATATTCGACTGTGTCGACATATTATACTCAACACGATCACAATCACAAGAAAGGTACTCAATAGACAGTATATCGTTAGTAGTATCTGGGGTATCCTCAACTTATTTAATAGCTTAACACTTATCAAAACTCTCCAATCAATAATCAGGTGTCATCACAGATGTAGAGTGTAGACTGTAGTGGCTAATCAGTGGCTAGAACAGATATTGAGTAATCATAGATTTCAATCTCAGGGACCAGGGTCTATATTGTTTTCAAATTTGTCGAGAGACTCCGGCCCCAAACCCAAGTGACAACGGCCCTTTCTGCAATACTGAATCCTTCATTAATATTCCTAGATTCAGTCCTGTACCCTCAATGTAAAAGTTCTTATGATAGAGCACGAAGCTGTTTTGAGTTGGAAAGGTAAGAAGAATTCCTGGAGTGGACACCGCAGCTATTAATACTCAAATAAGGCTGTTCTTAATAATTGATATTATAAATGATTAAAAATTTCATAAACGTTTTCAATAAGTTCACAAATTCCGACTATACATTATACAACTGCCCCTTTGGCCCAAACTTGGTCGATAAGAATTGGATAATTGATGTTTTGGGACAGAATGAGAGTCTCCACTCAGTTTTTTAAACAGATTATTATTGAAAGAATTGGGTGAGAAATATTACCTGAGTTCACAAGCAGGGAAGGATATAGAGATAAGAACGAAGAGTTGCACAATAAACCCGTCAATATCAGTACACTCAAGTTGTATCAGCGTCTTGTCTGTACTCAGTGAAATCTGCATGGTTTTTTGACCAAAATGATGAGTATGTCAGATATTCATAATATGATGTTATTAAAATGTCAGATGTTTTGTTGATTGTTGTTATGTTACTTAATGTATTCCTTCTTGACAACAAATCAAGGTTTATCAAGACTAATTTCTCACATCAGCATTTTAGATACGTCACAATCAGTATCTAAATCTCCGGTTATATTGGGGTTATATTATATGAAGGTGCCAACTCTCGAGATTTATTAATCTAAAATAGTGATTTGGTAGCCACCAAATCAGATTCTCATCAATCCAATTTCATAAATTGGTCGTTACTTACGGTGCTGTTGGAGCCGCTGGTGAGACTTTTAATGTTCAGGAAGTTCATGTTGTGTTCCACCTGTTAGTTTAGAAAGTTAATGATAGTTAGTGGGTTTAGAATGCTTTGTATTTAAGTTAGCGGTATCAGAGGGTGGTGGTACTAAAGAGTAAAGAAGCACACATGCAATATAATAATAAGCTTCAGAGAAATTTTAAAGAGCTTAAAATAAAAGTTATACATTTATTTGTTAGCTAATAATTTGTTAGGGAATTAGAGGCACTCTATTAATATAATTTTAATCTCATTTTATTAAGTTATTAGAGGAGACAAAACATGGAAACATTGTGTCGGAGAGATAAGAAGGAATAAACTAACTCTTTTAGTCCGTATGTTGTAGAGGATAACCCTATGCCTGCTAATGGCAGCCACACAAGACTCATGTTTACTTCTGTTTATGTAGGAAACCTGTTTAGCACACAGAACGTCACACTCTACTACCTTCGCTATAAACCCTGGACATTATCTGTTTTAGTAACAATATAAAATCTAGTGAGTTTAAATTTTAGGTCGAAATGTTATCTGATTCGTAGGAACTATTGGAAGTTTCGCTTTCATTGCATTTTTAGTTAGAATTACAGCTGGTGATTCTGAAGAAAGGCTTTATGCCAAATGCAGAACATTCCATAAACCTTCCAGAATATACAATAAAGAGAACACTGAACATGTACGTAATAATACAGTCCTCTTGTACCAAAATGTAACGCTGAGTAGATTCCACAGAGCTCTACACAAAGTTGCGTGTAAAGGAACAATTGCCTCCTAAGTTTCTACTTTTCAGTACTAGTCAATGTGGGATTTCACCAGGTATGGTCTTACAATCTGGCATTACTTTCTACAAACATTCTTATATGCAGGGATGTTATTCTTATACAGAGATGTTATAGGACTACTAGTACTACTACTATGTTATAGGAGAATGGAGATACCAATACGGGCAACATTAATCATGAAGTCCCCACACAGAACAGAGCAATCAAAACAACATACCTCTCAGTTCCTCCCCCTCAAGCAGGGATACATCTGTCATCCTGTAAGTGTGTGTAAGTTAGCTTTAAAACTTGGCAGTTACCATCCTCAACGTCACGTGATGCAAGTATCTTACATTTAAATTATACTGACTTTTTGTTGACTCTTTTAATGGGAACAAATATTTTTCTGACCTATATCATGTATATGTTAATATCATCAAGTAAAACACAGTAAAAATGGGAACTGAATTACTTTAAAACTATTTTAACGGTAAAAATTGAAATACGATGAAACAAAGCTATAAGACGTCATACGATAAAGAAAGCCACAAAAGAAGATAACCTACTCTAAGTTAAAACAAGTGACTCAGTTTTTCTGATAACTTTAATCCATACCATTAATCTTACGATATAGGAAAAAAGTTAATCGGAGATTTTACCAAACTGTACACATCCGACATTCAACCTTTTACCACCCCTGTTCCACTTAGCAAGAGTGTCAGTCCAGTTTGTGTGGAACTGAAGGTGGACGTCATCTTTAGTTGCTCCATAAAATGTAAATCGCTCTTTTTCTGCCCCGTCTTGTACAGTTTCAAGGGGACATTTCAGAAAATCATCAGTTACAGTAGAAGGAATTGTATTGTTCCAGCTCCATTCGAGCCCATGACTGCCACTTTGATTTAAGTTAACGGTGTACACTTTACTTGAATTACAAGTACTCCTGCACAAAATTCTAAATTTCATGACGATTCCTGTACCGTTATTTACAGTACCGGCATAAACAGTATCTGTGATGTAATGGTTAACGGGTTTCCAAGTGGTTAATAACGGAGCTGATATGGGTTCAATGTATCCGAGGACTTTGCACTTGTCGTTTAACATGGAGATGTAGTCAGCACCAAGCTTGTACGGTTTCAACGTCTGACACAGTTCAGTCACTGTTTCTTGCGTTGGTTTATTCTCATTGATCCAAGCTATCATGATCTCTGAGTAGATAAAATGCTGTGAAGGTGTGTCAAATAATCTCTGAACATCTATGATCTGGTCTTTGTTCATCTTCTTCCAAAGCTTTCCTTGGAGTATGGTATCACTTAGGCAAATTAATCCTTTAAGAAGGGAATGTGAAGTATTGTAAGGGGACTGAGCTTGTAAAAACATTGAATGAAGCTTTTCCTTATAACATACATAATCTCTGGGTGCGAGACTTGCAACAGAAGTGCAATCGATTCTTGTAATCAAGTTTCGGAAATGTTTCTCAGAGAATTTCTTAAGTTCGTCAAAATTATTACAAAGCAGTGGAAGTACAATTGAAATATTGTTTTCCGAAATAATATCACAAAGCAAATCATCAAAATTGCTCATGAAGCCTTTTGTTTCAAGAAAAAATCTCAAGAAATCCAATTGATTAGCTTCAGAGTCGGTGTTGAAAAGATTAATAACAGCATTGGGGCCAACCATTTTTAGATAAGTAATAACATGAGAAAATGCATCAGTAGGTAGCTTTATTCCACAAAGTCTCGCAAATTTAGACACACTGTTGCATATTTTGTACATCTCAAGGACATTCTCCTCACTGAAATTGTTCTCAATCCAATCCAGGCACTGCAAGTAAATCTCGTTGATACCAAACTGAACACTGAACTTCATGAGATCCAGGATATTGTCCATGTTAAGAGCAACCTCAGCTCCGTGAAGAACTAGGAGACAGTCCTGTACGTGAGTGTAGTTGTCTAGGAAGAGTTCGTTGTCCTTAACAACTAGTTGCAGCAGAATATCACTGTGTTGACATAACACTGCTCCACTGCATTCTATAACTTCACTTTTTGTCACCACTTTAACTGTGTGGTTTATCTTATTCTCTTTGTTCAGAAAGCGGGTGAAGTCTGTTCTAAAGTTAAGCTTCACGACCATGTCTGCTGAGATAGACTTATTAGGTTATAAAATATATAGGATTCTATTAGAGCAAAACGTCGAATTTCGGACCTGTAAACTCCAGATCAAATTTTAAAAATCATCAAAATTTCAGATTTTTGCGAAACATTTCTAAATTGTTACTGTAAAATTACTGGGGTTCCGGAATAAGATGACTTTTGAAAATCATGCCGGATCTTAAATAAAATTTTAGTGTAACTCTATTTTGATAAGTGGCGGGCAGCTTTCAACTTTGTTACACTGGCTGCGAAAAGGTCAGCCTCTCGGAGAAGTGTACATATCACGCAACTTTGAACGAGAAACAACCTTAACTAGCTTCGTTTACATTCGCAAATTATAATTTTAATGTCACAAGTGCAAAATGGACGAGTATTAAAAATTGAATGAATGCTAATATCATCAGTAAGGACCAGGCTAAAGAAAAGAAATTTTCATTTATGTAGTCGGAACAGAAATATCAAGGACATTAATTACAAAAACAACAGTGCCGCAACAGTGCCAACGGGATCCGGATGTATGACCCTTTAGAGTATCAAACAATTTTTCAAAGCTCGTGACAAAGTTTTGTGAATCAATTTAAGTTTGTTTCTAGATCATCAGTAGAAGGGAATGTATGAAGGCCCGCCATCAAGTGGCACCCAGCCACTCACAGCACGCCCTCAGGTCACGTGACAGCACGTCACAAAGGTCACGTGACAGATCACATGTCATGTAACCACGTGACAAGCTCGTCAATCAAATGTCAAGGTCACGTGACATTTGATTGACCAATAAGGAGTCAGAACGTCATGATGAATAAATTAATAATCCCGACTAAAGGATCTAAAGTCTGATTAAACGGTTGCCAAGCAGGTTCCTGTCACTTGATTACCGGTCACGTGTTTAGCTTAAGCATCATGTGACATGAATGTTATTGAACCTCGAGATCACGTGACAGGAGTCACTTGATTACCCGTCAGAACGTCATGATGAATAATTCAATAATCCCGACTAAAGGATCTAAAGTCTGATTAAACGGTTGCCAAGCAGGTTCCTGTCACTTGATTACCGGTCACGTGTTTAGCTTAAGCATCATGTGACATGAATGTTATTGAACCTCGAGATCACGTGACAGGAGTCACTTGATTACCCGTCAGAACGTCATGATGAATAATTCAATAATCCTGTCTAAAGGATCTAAAGTCAGATTAAACGGTTGCCAAGCAGGTTCCTGTTATTTGATTACTGGTCAAATGATTCTTCACGATTTACCCCGGTCCAGTCACCACTCCAAATAAGCAGAGGGTGACATAACGAAATGTGGTGTAGGGTTACCATCGCTCGACCTCCTGGAAATTACAAGTCTTATCATCAATTTTCTGACATTTAAGCAATAGCTACAGTATCTGAACCACATTTTCACCCTTTAAGATATAACAACTGTTAGGTAGCCTAGTGGTTAGAACATCCGTCTTCTGCACAAAAGGTTCAGGGTTCAAAGTCGAGTCTAGGGAGTAGCTAAGGCTCCATACCATTCACTATTATTAACTATTAAATTTGCTTGTTATAAATTTGATAAATTTCGAGAGACAAATAAAACTACCGTTTAATTGATAATTTGTTGTTGTCAACATTATAATCATAAATTGAAATCATCAAGAGTAAGATTGGGTACATAAATCATTGTATAACAGTTGCACGTTAATGGTGTTCTAGTACAGGTAGTTAGTTCCACCAACTACTTATTCAGATAAAGTTTGAGAATCTTATCGACAATAGTAGTGTTTTCGTTCATCAGTTTGTTTACATCAGATAGACTTGTAGTGGTGATAACTGCATCCAATAGAGATCGTTCTTCCAAACTTAAAATATCTGTTAGGTCTTCTCCGCTGTCAATTAAACGCTGCTTCAAGACAACAAACAATTCGGTTTTCATCATGTATGAGAATAAAATGTCAAAACATTTATTTTGCTCTTTACACAATTTACTTTGTAACAGGACGTCTAGAGATTTAAGTAAACTCGATATCTTTTTACTGTTTGGTTGTTTGATTGGTACTCCTTTCCGCTTGCCTACGTGTTGCCAGTCAGTATCAGATTCTAACTCTTTAGCACTATATTCTTTGTTGGACTCATCATCGCTACTTGTTACACCACTAAATTCATCATCACCACTACCTGGTACATCAGAGTTAGAACCACTTTGCTGAGATTCTTCAGAAACTATTGTATCAACATCTGAACATACAGAATCAGGACCCTCCATTTTGACATCAGTCGCATCTGAGTTAGCTTTTGACAGTGGCTGTAGAATTGCAGAACTTTCATCTGACTCTCGGTTCTCTCGATGATACCTACTAATGTGTGAGGACAGACTATATTTATTGGCAAAAGACTTGTCACAGAATGAGCAGGTTACAGAATTCATAACTGCAGTACAAACGTTTTATAATGCTATGCAACAACCATTATATAGCAATAATCGCATAAAATCGCAAATAATCGCAAAATAATCGCATATAATCGCATATAATAGCATATAATAGCATATAATATCATATAATAGCATATAACAGCATAAAATTGCAAATAATCGCATATAATTGCAAAATAATTGCATAAAATAGCATATAATAGCATATAATCGCATATAATCGCATATAATAACATATAATAGCATGTAATAACATTTAATCACATATATAATCACGTATATTATCTCTTAAAATCACATTTTATTATCTATAATTGCATATAATTGCAAATAATCGCATATAGTAGCAGGGAGAATATGATCCAACTTATACATTCAACATATTAAAGATCTTTTTCAAAGATTTATTTTCATGCTGATTGCCAAGCATCATCCTGGAGATGAAACTGTAACTCTTGAGTCTACCAAAGACTGCACCCAACATGTAGGAATACTTCCTAGTGCAGTGGGGACATTAAAGAACCACACCAGACAGGACAAGGAGATCATGGTGAATTCTACGTCAACTAGCCAGACGGAGATCATCTTCGAGATCTATCACTTTCTGGATTATCATTCATAACCAGTAGTCAGCGCACCATTGATTTCTGCTTTCAAATGATAACTGCTAATACTCTTGTCGATTTTATTGCACAGAAACCAGCATTTGACCGGGACCGGGACCGGGAATAGCTCAAAATTGTCAATCCCGGTACCGGGATTCCCGGTACCGGGAATCCCGGTCGATTACTGGTGCATGCAACTGGCCAGGTTTAGGTACCAGGTGATTTTTCCTGCAATTTGGTAGTTGTGAAACATCACCTTGGATTTCTGTTGTCACAAAACGTACCTTTTTAGACCTTTTCTCAAAGCATATAATAGCATATAATCGCATATAACCGCATATAATAGCATATAATAGCATATAATAGCATATAATAGCATATAATCGCATATAATCGCATGTAATATCATTCGATCGCATATATAATCCATTGGGTGGGCGAAAATTGTCCCCCGACAATTGACCCCCCCCGATAATTGACCCCTCGACAATTGACCCCCCCGACAATGTAACTCAATACAACATCACCTCATACCATACTCCTCACGGTTCTCTTGATCTAGGAAGAATGCACCTTTGTTGTGGTGTGCCGCACTCCACATGGACAAATCTCACGATACTCTTGATCTAGGAAGGAGGTACTTTTGTTGTGATGTGCCACACTCCACATGAACAAATCCGCTAAATACTGAATAAATGCCGAATACTGAATGAATACTGAATGAAAACTAAATGAATACTGAACAAATCCGCTAAATACTGAATAAATGCCGAATACTGAATGAATACTGAATGAAAACTAAATGAATACTGAATGGATACTGAATGAATACTGAATGAATACTGAATGAATACTGAATGAATACTGAATGAATACTGAATGAATACTGAATGAATACTGAATGAATACTGAATGAATACTGAATGAATACTGAATGAATACTGAATGAATACTGAATGAATACTGAATGAATACTGAATGAATACTGAATGAATACTGAATGAATACTGAATGAATACTGAATGAATACTGAATGAATACTGAATGAATACTGAATGAATACTGAATGAATAATGATAATAATCGCAAATAATAGCATATAATATCATATAATATCATATAATAGCATATAATGGCATATAATAGCATATAATTGCATATAATTGCATATAATAGCATATAATAATAACATACAATCGCGTTCGGTAGATTCAAGGGTTATATGCGATTATATGCTATTATATGCTTTGAGAAAAGGTCTAAAAAGGTACGTTTTGTGACAACAGAAATCCAAGGTGATGTTTCACAACTACCAAATTGCAGGAAAAATCACCTGGTACCTAAACCTGGCCAGTTGCATGCACCAGTAATCGACCGGGATTCCCGGTACCGGGAATCCCGGTACCGGGATTGACAATTTTGAGCTATTCCCGGTCCCGGTCCCGGTCAAATGCTGGTTTCTGTGCAATAAAATCGACAAGAGTATTAGCAGTTATCATTTGAAAGCAGAAATCAATGGTGCGCTGACTACTGGTTATGAATGATAATCCAGAAAGTGATAGATCTCGAAGATGATCTCCGTCTGGCTAGTTGACGTAGAATTCACCATGATCTCCTTGTCCTGTCTGGTGTGGTTCTTTAATGTCCCCACTGCACTAGGAAGTATTCCTACATGTTGGGTGCAGTCTTTGGTAGACTCAAGAGTTACAGTTTCATCTCCAGGATGATGCTTGGCAATCAGCATGAAAATAAATCTTTGAAAAAGATCTTTAATATGTTGAATGTATAAGTTGGATCATATTCTCCCTGCTACTATATGCGATTATTTGCAATTATATGCAATTATAGATAATAAAATGTGATTTTAAGAGATAATATACGTGATTATATATGTGATTAAATGTTATTACATGCTATTATATGTTATTATATGCGATTATATGCGATTATATGCTATTATATGCTATTTTATGCAATTATTTTGCAATTATATGCGATTATTTGCAATTTTATGCTGTTATATGCTATTATATGATATTATATGCTATTATATGCTATTATATGCGATTATATGCGATTATTTTGCGATTATTTGCGATTTTATGCGATTATTGCTATATAATGGTTGTTGCATAGCATTATAAAACGTTTGTACTGCAGTTATGAATTCTGTAACCTGCTCATTCTGTGACAAGTCTTTTGCCAATAAATATAGTCTGTCCTCACACATTAGTAGGTATCATCGAGAGAACCGAGAGTCAGATGAAAGTTCTGCAATTCTACAGCCACTGTCAAAAGCTAACTCAGATGCGACTGATGTCAAAATGGAGGGTCCTGATTCTGTATGTTCAGATGTTGATACAATAGTTTCTGAAGAATCTCAGCAAAGTGGTTCTAACTCTGATGTACCAGGTAGTGGTGATGATGAATTTAGTGGTGTAACAAGTAGCGATGATGAGTCCAACAAAGAATATAGTGCTAAAGAGTTAGAATCTGATACTGACTGGCAACACGTAGGCAAGCGGAAAGGAGTACCAATCAAACAACCAAACAGTAAAAAGATATCGAGTTTACTTAAATCTCTAGACGTCCTGTTACAAAGTAAATTGTGTAAAGAGCAAAATAAATGTTTTGACATTTTATTCTCATACATGATGAAAACCGAATTGTTTGTTGTCTTGAAGCAGCGTTTAATTGACAGCGGAGAAGACCTAACAGATATTTTAAGTTTGGAAGAACGATCTCTATTGGATGCAGTTATCACCACTACAAGTCTATCTGATGTAAACAAACTGATGAACGAAAACACTACTATTGTCGATAAGATTCTCAAACTTTATCTGAATAAGTAGTTGGTGGAACTAACTACCTGTACTAGAACACCATTAACGTGCAACTGTTATACAATGATTTATGTACCCAATCTTACTCTTGATGATTTCAATTTATGATTATAATGTTGACAACAACAAATTATCAATTAAACGGTAGTTTTATTTGTCTCTCGAAATTTATCAAATTTATAACAAGCAAATTTAATAGTTAATAATAGTGAATGGTATGGAGCCTTAGCTACTCCCTAGACTCGACTTTGAACCCTGAACCTTTTGTGCAGAAGACGGATGTTCTAACCACTAGGCTACCTAACAGTTGTTATATCTTAAAGGGTGAAAATGTGGTTCAGATACTGTAGCTATTGCTTAAATGTCAGAAAATTGATGATAAGACTTGTAATTTCCAGGAGGTCGAGCGATGGTAACCCTACACCACATTTCGTTATGTCACCCTCTGCTTATTTGGAGTGGTGACTGGACCGGGGTAAATCGTGAAGAATCATTTGACCAGTAATCAAATAACAGGAACCTGCTTGGCAACCGTTTAATCTGACTTTAGATCCTTTAGACAGGATTATTGAATTATTCATCATGACGTTCTGACGGGTAATCAAGTGACTCCTGTCACGTGATCTCGAGGTTCAATAACATTCATGTCACATGATGCTTAAGCTAAACACGTGACCGGTAATCAAGTGACAGGAACCTGCTTGGCAACCGTTTAATCAGACTTTAGATCCTTTAGTCGGGATTATTGAATTATTCATCATGACGTTCTGACGGGTAATCAAGTGACTCCTGTCACGTGATCTCGAGGTTCAATAACATTCATGTCACATGATGCTTAAGCTAAACACGTGACCGGTAATCAAGTGACAGGAACCTGCTTGGCAACCGTTTAATCAGACTTTAGATCCTTTAGTCGGGATTATTAATTTATTCATCATGACGTTCTGACTCCTTATTGGTCAATCAAATGTCACGTGACCTTGACATTTGATTGACGAGCTTGTCACGTGGTTACATGACATGTGATCTGTCACGTGACCTTTGTGACGTGCTGTCACGTGACCTGAGGGCGTGCTGTGAGTGGCTGGGTGCCACTTGATGGCGGGCCTTCATACATTCCCTTCTACTATCAGCCAACAGTAAGACACTTTTATATTTGAACATAATAAAATATAAATTTAGTATAAAATATCATAAATTAATATTATAGGTATGTTAAAATTGAAATGGAATATGCTATTTAAAACATCAATAATCTACTGACCAGAGCAATCCATACGTTATATTTAATTCGATAACATGATAACATCTCAAATAAACTTATTTGATATATGCAAAGTAGATATAGCTTATATCGTTGCAAAGTATGACCAAATATAGCCGTGATAAAACTAGGTCAAAAACTTCTAAAACAATTTTAAAGGCATAAATAATTTTTAAACATGTAAAAATTAAAACAATTTATTAAACGAATAAAACAATTTAAAACAATCTAAAAATATATAAAATGTAGCACTTGAGTTTAACTTAGAGTTTAACTTAGCTTAACTTTAATCCATACATCCATACTATTAATCTAACGATATAGGAAAAAAGTTAATCGGAGAATTTACCAAACTGTACACATCCAACATTCAACCTTTTACCACCCCTGTTCCACTTAGCAAGAGTGTCAGTCCAGTCTGTGTGGAACTGAAGGTGGACGTCATCTTTAGTTGCTCCATAAAATGTAAATCGCTCTTTTTCTGCCCCGTCTTGTACAGTTTCAAGGGGACATTTCAGAAAATCATCAGTTACAGTAGAAGGAATTGTATTGTTCCAGCTCCATTCGAGCCCATGACTGCCACTTTGATTTAAGTTAACGGTGTACACTTTACTTGAATTACAAGTACTCCTGCACAAAATTCTAAATTTCATGACGATTCCTGTACCGTTATTTACAGTACCGGCATAAACAGTATCTGTGATGTAATGGTTAACGGGTTTCCAAGTGGTTAATAACGGAGCTGATATGGGTTCAATGTATCCGAGGACTTTGCACTTGTCGTTTAACATGGAGATGTAGTCAGCACCAAGCTTGTACGGTTTCAACGTCTGACACAGTTCAGTCACTGTTTCTTGCGTTGGTTTATTCTCATTGATCCAAGCTATCATGATCTCTGAGTAGATAAAATGCTGTGAAGGTGTGTCAAATAATCTCTGAACATCTATGATCTGGTCTTTGTTCATCTTCTTCCAAAGCTTTCCTTGGAGTATGGTATCACTTAGGCAAATTAATCCTTTAAGAAGGGAATGTGAAGTATTGTAAGGGGACTGAGCTTGTAAAAACATTGAATGAAGCTTTTCCTTATAACATACATAATCTCTGGGTGCGAGACTTGCAACAGAAGTGCAATCGATTCTTGTAATCAAGTTTCGGAAATGTTTCTCAGAGAATTTCTTAAGTTCGTCAAAATTATTACAAAGCAGTGGAAGTACAATTGAAATATTGTTTTCCGAAATAATATCACAAAGCAAATCATCAAAATTGCTCATGAAGCCTTTTGTTTCAAGAAAAAATCTCAAGAAATCCAATTGATTAGCTTCAGAGTCGGTGTTGAAAAGATTAATAACAGCATTGGGGCCAACCATTTTTAGATAAGTAATAACATGAGAAAATGCATCAGTAGGTAGCTTTATTCCACAAAGTCTCGCAAATTTAGACACACTGTTGCATATTTTGTACATCTCAAGGACATTCTCCTCACTGAAATTGTTCTCAATCCAATCCAGGCACTGCAAGTAAATCTCGTTGATACCAAACTGAACACTGAACTTCATGAGATCCAGGATATTGTCCATGTTAAGAGCAACCTCAGCTCCGTGAAGAACTAGGAGACAGTCCTGTACGTGAGTGTAGTTGTCTAGGAAGAGTTCGTTGTCCTTAGCAACTAGTTGCAGTAGAATATCACTGTGTTGACATAACACTGCTCCACTGCATTCTATAACTTCACTTTTTGTCACCACTTTCACTGTGTGGTTTATCTTATTCTCTTTTTTCAGAAGGTGGGTGAAATCTGTTCTAAAGTTTAGCTTCACGACCATGTCTGCTGAGATAGACTTATTAGGTTAAACCGAAATTTATATGGTAAAATTACTGGTGTTCCAGAATTAGGTGAATTTTATTGAAAATCATGCCGGAAAAGCAGGCCAAAGAAAAGCATTTTTCATTTATGTAGTTGGAACAGTAAACTCGAATCACTAAAACAATATCTACAACTGTAGATTATCAAACGATTATCAAACTTGTGACAAATTTTTAAACATCATCAATTAATATTACAGGCATGTTAAAATTGAAATAGAATATATTATATTATTTAAAATATCATTCATCTGCTCTCCAGAACAATCCATACGTTAGATTTGATTCGATAACATAATATCTCAAATACTGCTATTTGATAGATGCAAAGTAGATATAAATTACATCGTTGCAAATTATGGCCAAATATAGCAAGGATAAAATTAGGTTAAAAATATTTAAAACATTTTAAAAATCGTAAATAATTTTGAAACGTGTACAACAATCTATTAAACAAATTAACAATTTAAAACGATAGGTATAAAATGTTAGACTTAGCAGAATACTAATCATTATATATTCATAGTATGAGAACCGGTTGAAGTTTGTAGAAAGAAGATTAAGTTTGTAGAAAGAAGATTTATGTTATTGTAGAGTATCAACCGGTACGTATTCCTTTAAACTATATATTTACAATGATCTATATACTATTATATATTTACAATGGATAATTGGAACATTGAATGTTTATATTATTGGTGTAATAAATCCTATTTATTACAGGTTCTGTTTCTATTACCAACCCAGCGAGTTTCTCTTGTAACAGTGGTAGCAGTTCAGTTAACTTGTGAGAGACGACAGATCCACCGAAGAAGAACCAGAGGAAAGGAGAGAAAAGGTAATTGGAAGAAATTGTTATAGACTGTTCAGTTAATTTAAAGAAGAAGAGACTAACTAGAAAGTATATACGAAGTATTGAAGTGTTGAAAGTAATTTAGATTTAAAACTCGTGTTAGTTAGTTATAGTCAGTGTACATTTGTTTGTGTCAGTGTTTTGTGTTTGTAGTAATTTTCACATTCATTCACATTATGAGCGAGAGGATACCGAATCTAGAGGATGACAGCGACTACAGCCGTTGGAAGAAAGCAGTCAAAGTGTGGCAGTTGGGAACAACAGCAAAGAAAACTCAACAAGCCAGCCGTCTGATTGGATTCATGAATGGAAGAGCGTATGAAGCAGCACTACAAATAGCACCAGCAGAGTTAGGAGATGAAACCGGAGTTGATAAGCTGATAACAGAGCTGGATTCTCTGTTTCTTAAAGACGCCACACACAATCTGTTCATGGCAATTGAAGATTTCGAACACTATAAGAGACCAGAAGGTGTAGCAATGGACCTGTATGTGCGAGACTTTGAACAGAAAAGAAAGAAGATAGACCAACTGAGAGGACAAGTAGTGTACGAGGATGGAGTGTTAGCGTATAAACTTCTCAATCAAGCAAACCTTAACCCGGACCAGAAACGGCTTGTTAAAGCAACAATAACAAAGCTAGACTATAAAATGATGGTCCAATCGTTGAAGCAGACATTTGGAGATGAAGTACCATTTGAAAGTCCTACCCGGATAGAAACTGTTATTAAGGAAGAACAGGGCATCATGTTTACAGACCAAAGAAGTCGAAATAGCAGCAGTGCCAGTGGAGAAACTGCACAAAGTGAAGATGAGGGTGTTCTTTACAATACCGGAAGGCCGTTCAGGGGGAAAGGAAAGTTCAGAAAGTATGGAAATGGCAATAATAACCGAACAAATCAAACCAACCAAAACTACCAGGGTTGTTATATTTGCAAAAATCCAAACCATCGTGTAGCAAACTGCCCTCATAATTCTTATAACAAGACAGAAGATCAAAGAAATACTTACAGGACAGAAGGTCAAAGAAATACTTATAAGACAGATGGTCAAAGAAAAAGGTATACATACCTGGCTGATATGACGAGCGAAGTAGTTCTACCTGAAAGAGACGAACAGTATACATACTTCATCGGAGAAACTGTAAACAAAGGTTTACTAGACACAGGTGCGTCTGCAACGGTATGTGGACAAAAGTGGCTAGAAGTCTACACAGAGTCACTCACAGGGGAAGAAGCGAGAAAGTTAAAGACAAAGAACAGTAAAGCAACATTTCGCTTTGGAGATGGTGAAAGCGTGGTGGCTAGAAAGCTTGTAACCTTACCTGTGAAAATGTTTGGTAAGAACATAGTGATTAGAACACATGTTGTCGACACAGACATTCCGTTACTGCTGTCAAAACAAACCATGAATGAACACAGGTTTGTCATCGATGTAGGAAAGAAGAAAGTGTATGCTCACGGCGGAGAAGAACCAATCCTAGACACAGCTTCAGGACACATGGTGGTGTCAATCGGGAGAGGAGAGGATTCAAGAGATGTACCGCCACATGCACAGGAAATGACATTCCTGGTTGATGTGAATGATGCAAAGAAAACAGCACAGCACTTGCACAGATATTTTGCTCATGGATCAGCAAAGAAGATAGGAGAGTGGGTTAAATCCAGCGAAGTAGAAAACAGCAAAGAAATCATCCGAGAGTTGGAACAGTATGAAGCGAAGTGTGAGTTTTGTATAAAACACAAAACTAGAGAGGCTCCGAAAAGAAAGGTAGCAATACCTAGCGGAAACGTCTTCAATGAGGTGATTGCGATGGACTTAAAGAAACTAGGTTGTGGCGTTTGGATCATCCACATCATAGACACAGTCACAAGATATACAGTCGCAGCCTCGTTAACTACAAAAACAGGAAAAGAGATAGTCCAACTGATCTTCAAACATTGGATCAGCATTTTTGGACGACCAGGGACCATAATGAGTGATAACGGAGGAGAGTTCATTAATACTGATTTCCTGGAAATGTGTTCGATGTGCTCTATTAACTTTAAGACATCACCAGCAGCATCACCATGGTGCAACGGGATGGTCGAGAGGCATCACTCAATGTTGTCTAATATGATAGACGGAGTGATAGAAGAACAGAAACCATCTTATTGCAACTTAGAGATAGCAATAGGGTGGTCCTGTAATGCGAAGAACTCACTGAATAATGTTTTTGGTTTCACACCATACCAACTAGTGTTTGGTAGAAATCCCACAGTGCCTTCAGTCATGAACCAAGAGAATCTGCCAAGCTTGAACAACAAAACAGCAAGCAAAGTTGTTGCAGATAACTTGAACGCACTAGAGGAAGCGAGACGACAGTTTGTGAAACTCGAAAACTCAGAGAAACTGAAAAAGGTACTAAGAGAGCGAGTGTTCACCAGGAACAACGCTAGGTACACATCTGGAGATATCGTGTACTATAAGAAGGACAAAGAATTCTTAGGACCAGCACATGTAGTGGGACAACAGGCAAACTCCGTATTGATCAAGCATGGTGGAGCACTAATAAGAGTCAACCCCTGTAAAGTAGTACTGAAACAGACAGCGGATGATCAAGTGAATAAGGCGAGAGCTGGAGGAAAAGACCCTTATGATAAAGATGATGAAGACACTGACAAGGACACTGAAGAAGAGCTGACAAAGACTCGTAGCATGCGTGCTGGCGGGATTGCAGTTGATAAAGAACCCCGCACAAAGGCAAAGACCCGTGGTACTGACGGGAGCGGGAGGGTTGAAGAGTTGAACCAACCTAGTGATGATGAAGAAGAGCTGACAAAGACTCGTAGCATGCGTGCTGGCGGGATTGCAGTTGATAAAGAACCCCGCACAAAGGCAAAGACCCGTGGTACTGACGGGAGCGGGAGGGTTAGAGAGTTGAATCAACCTAGTGATGACGAAGAAGAGCTGACAAAGACTCGTAGCACGCGTGCTGGCGGGATTGCAGTTGATAAAGAACCCCGCAGAAAGGCAAAGACCCGTGGTACAGACGGGAGCGGGAGGATTGTAGGACTCCAAATGGGAGTGGAACAAAGGAATGTCACACGTGGGATCCGTAGACAAGGCGGAAGTCGTCTTTATGGAGAGATAATATTGAGCGACCGTGAGGAATCTGAAGGTACAGAAGAACCAGAGGAAAGCGACTGTGAGGAATCGGGAGATACAGAGGATCCTGTAGTGCAGGTGTTGAATGAAACTGAAGACAACACTATTAGTCGCGTGGTTGAAGAGAACTTGCCCAGTGTAGAGCCAGTGAAGATTGAAGAAGACTGGACCAATGTAGAACCGGTGAAGAATGGAGCTCTCAATCTCAAGAAGGATGATATAGTGAGATTTAGAGGCCAAGAAACCGAAGACTGGACAAAAGGACTCGTGACAAGTCGGGCAGGAAAATCGACAGGTCAGTACAAGAATGAGTATAACTTGGAGATAGAAGACGAAGAAAAAACCCTGGCCGTGGACTTAGACGGGATGACAGTGGAAAGACTCATGTTTTTGGAAGACGAAGAAGAGGACAGTGATGAGGAACTACTTTTCATAGAAGAAGACAGATTTGTATTTAGTGTGAGCAAGGTGTTCACAGAAGATCATGGCGTAAAAGAAGCTAAAGAATTAGAGTTGTTAAAGTTTCGTGAGTTTGGAGTCTATGAAGAAGTAAGAGATGTGGGACAACCGTCAGTATCGTCTCGTTGGATAGTGACAAAGCGTAAAGAGAAAGTACGTGCGAGACTAGTTGCTAGGGGTTACGAAGAGAATTATCCCAGAGCTGACGCCCCGACATCAAACAAGACGAGTTTGAGATTACTGTTTGCAATAGCCGCAAGTGCAAGATGGAGTCTAGAGTCGCTAGATGTTACTGCAGCTTTTTTACAATCGGATGAAATGACTCGTGAGGTGTATTTGAAACCACCTGCTGATATCAGAAAGCAGGGTGTGATGTGGAGGTTAAAGAAACCGGTGTACGGTTTAGGAGATGCTGCCAGAAGATGGTACATAACGCTGAGCAAGTATCTAACAGAGAGAGGATGCACCATGTCTGTGCTAGACAAGTGTGTATTCAGATATGTGAGGAATGATAAGCTACACGGGATTGTTCTTACTCATGTAGATGATTTGTTGTATGCAGGAACACCGACTTTTCATCGAGAGATTATTGACAGAGTGAGACGAGATTTTAAAATCTCGAGGATCCACGCAGGAGTTTTCACATATTTAGGATGGAACGTGAAGCAAGACACAGAAAAGGGTGTAATTCGTATCGATCAGAGAGGATATGGACAGAGCATCACAACAACAGAGCTGTCGATTGAACGGAAGAAACAGCCAGAGTCGAAGCTGACAGAAGAAGAAAAGAAAGTGTACCAGAAACAACTCGGGAGAATGTTGTGGCTTAGTGGCCAAACCCGTCCAGATTTGAGCTTTGATACACTGGAGCTGTCTACGTACAGCAGTAATGCTTGTGTCAAGCATGTGAAGGTGTTGAACAAAGTTACTAAGAAGATCGCAGGAGGACCAAAATCACTGTGTTTCAAAGGCTTGGATCTGCAGAGAGACAACATTTCGATCACATTCTACACTGATGCTAGTGTTGGAAACACGTTCACAGAGAACGGAAGACAGACACAGAGTGGGAGAGGTTACCTTGTTTTTCTAACTAACGGAAAAACGGCTAACTTAATCGACTGGAGTTCTAGGAAGATAAAACGTGTCGTGCACTCGGCGTTTGGAGCCGAAACTCTAGCTTGCATAGATGCCATGGGAGCTGCAATCTATGTCCGACAAATACTGTCAGAGATACTGTACGGAGATCCGAAGAGTGAAGTCATACCAATCAAAGGTTTCGCTGATTCTAAACAGTTACATGATCACGTTCATACATCGAAGCAGTGTGAAGAAAAGAGACTGAGACTCGACCTAGCAGAACTTCAACAAGCACTCTCCAACAAGACACTGAAGTCATTAACATGGATACCTACTGACATCATGTTGGCAGATTGTTTAACAAAGAAAGATGCAAACTGCGAGCAGTTGTGCACTGTGATCGAGAGAGGAGAGTTTCTGGAGAGAGATTAACTATGTTTGTTTGAATAATTTATTATTTTTTTTAGCGTTTTTTAACTTGTTAGTTACTTTTTTCCCTGACTACACGTTTTGAATAACGTATATTTTGGTGATTACACGTATTGAATATGATTTTATTACGTGATTACACGTTTTGAGTAGCTTACTTACCTTATATTACTCATATTACGAGTATAGTTTACCTTACCGTATATAATTTCGATTAGAATAATGTTGCAAAATCACCATTTCTACCCTAACATTTCACAATGACATTCATTCGAATTAGTATGTTAGTACATGTCAGTACAAGTAGTTTCACAGTTCATGGTACTAGTGTGGTTTATGTGACAGTAGTAATGTTCGTATAGAGTGTTACACTGAGACTGTGACATGAGTTGTGACAGATTATATTTAGTTACGATATGAAAGAGGTGAAAAGATTGGTTATTTACTGTGAATTTACCAGTAGATATTGTTAATCACACGTTTGCTACGTGTATGGCAGTCAAAATTTTCTGTCTGAGAGATTGGGACATTTTCTTTGTTTGAAGTAACTAACGACTAGCAATTTTCTAATATTGGATTGTGAAAAGTTGAAATATTTTTACCGCGCACGCGCGTTCTTTTAAGCAATTTGTAGAATTTAGGATGACTACGTGTCAAGTGTTTTTAAGTGTTTTTAAAGAGCTTCGAGCTATTTTCAAAAGTTTTTAAATAGGGGGGAATGTTAGACTTAGCAGAATACTAATCATTATATATTCATAGTATGAGAACCGGTTGAAGTTTGTAGAAAGAAGATTAAGTTTGTAGAAAGAAGATTTATGTTATTGTAGAGTATCAACCGGTACGTATTCCTTTAAACTATATATTTACAATGATCTATATACTATTATATATTTACAATGGATAATTGGAACATTGAATGTTTATATTATTGGTGTAATAAATCCTATTTATTACAGGTTCTGTTTCTATTACCAACCCAGCGAGTTTCTCTTGTAACATAAAACATACTACTTAAATTCCAAACATCATATTGTTATGATTTTAGGCAGTTGAAAATGCACATTCTAATAATATGTTGATTGTCTACCTTATAAATCTCAACACCTCATCAAATTTAAGTTTTATCAAACTGAATACATCCAACTCTCAACTTCTTATCGCCATTACTCCATTTAGCAAAGGTGTCAGACCAGTCTGTATGGAACTGAAGATGAACGTCTTTATCGGTAGCTCCATAGAACTGAAGTCTCTCCTTTGGTACTGTGCCTCCTTTTGTATCCTTGGGGCACCTCAGAAAATCTTCAGTTAGTGTCGTAGGTGGTGTCTCGGAGTACCCCCCGGAGTACCACGACCAGTTCAGCTGTGGTGCGCACATTTTATTTGAAGGTTCCTCGAACCGGACACGGTACTGAGAGCCTGTATCGCAGCCGTTTCTACACAATATTCTTAGCTGGATGTAAAATGTGGCACTTGAAGAGTCGTAATAAGAAGCTTCTATAACATGGTTAGGCTTTTTCCAGTTCTTAAGTAATGGAGGTGGTATTGGTTCAGAATACCCGAGAGCTTTGTATTTATCGTTCAGCATTGTAATGTAATCAGCATCAAACTGGCAAGGTATCAATGACCCAGTTATGTTATGAAACACATCCCCATCTGGCATTTTCTCAGTAACCCAAGCAATCATTATTTCAGAGTAAACAAAGTGTTGCGACGGGGAGTCAAACAACTTCTGTGAGTCTTTCAACTGGTCAGGAGTCATGCCTTTCCAAAGCTTGTCCCTCACAATAGCATCAGCGAGACAGGTAGCAACCATTGGGATGTACTCGGGAACATTGCAAAAGATGGACTCTGAATGCAAATAGATCGACAACACCTCGTCTTTAAATGTTGTATGATCATTAATTATTTTCGTATCACTTTTAACCATAGCAGCAGAAGAATTTATTTTTGCAACTACACTGCGGAGACTTTTTAGGGGTAGTCTGCTAAGTTTATCAACATTTTTACAGATAATTGGAAGAACAATCCCAACATTTGTATATGAAATTGCTTCCTGAAACAAATCAACAAAAGGAACGATCAATCCACGTGTTTCTAATATGAAACTCATGAATTCAATCTGTTTATCATGATCTGGATCACTCTTTAACTCAAAAAGATCTTGAACAGCACCAGGACCAACCATTTTGAGGTAAATAACTATGGAGGTAAAAACATCCGCCGGTAAAGTCCAATCACATAGTTTGGCAAACTTTGATACACTATTGCAAAGCTGGAAAATTTCCGGAACGTTTTCTACACTTAGATTGTTCTCAATCCAATCCAGGCACTGCAGGTAAATCTCGTTGATACCAAACTGTACACTGAACTTCATGAGATCCAGGATATTGTCCATGTTAAGAGCAACCTCAGCTCCGTGAAGAACTAGGAGACAGTCCTGTACGTGAGTGTAGTTGTCTAGGAAGAGTTCGTTGTCCTTAGCAACTAGTTGCAGTAGAATATCACTGTGTTGACATAACACTGCTCCACTGCATTCTATAACTTCACTTTTTGTCACCACTTTCACTGTGTGGTTTATCTTATTCTCTTTGTTCAGAAGGTGGGTGAAGTCTGTTCTAAAGTTTAGCTTCACGACCATGTCTGCTGAGATAAACTTATTAGGATATAAAATATATAGGATTCTATTAGAGCAAAACGTCGAATTTCTGACCTGCAAACTCCAGATCAAATGAAAATCATCAAAATTTCAGATTTTTGCAAAAAATCTCGAAATTGTTATTGTAAAATTACTGGGGTTTCGGAATAAGATGAATTTTTTTTAAATCATGCCGGATCTTAAATGTTAGTGACAATTAAGTGGCGGGAAGCAGTCAACTTTGTTAAACTGCGAAAACGTCTGCTCTGTAGATTATCAAAAGATTTTCAAAGCTTGTGACAAAGTATTGTGAATCAGTTAAAGTTTGTTTCTAGATCATCCAACAGTGAGACACTTTTATATTTGAACATAAATTTAGTATAAAATATCATCAATTAATATTATAGGTATGTTAAAATTGAAATAGAATATATTTAAAACATCATTCATCTGCTCTCCAGAACAATCCAAACGTGAAACATTCAACAACATATTAATATCTCAATTACCTCTATTTGATTAATTCATTTAAGTAGGTAGAGTTTACATCGCTGCAAAGTATGGCCAAATATAACCGGGTTAAAACTAGGTTACAAATATTTAAAGCAATTTTAAAATCGTAAATAATTTTAAAATATGTAAACCAATCTATTTAATTAAAAAAATAAACAATATAAAACGATACTTGAATTTCAAACTTAGAATAGCTCGATATACTACATCATATTGCTATAATTTTAGGCAGTGAAAAATGCACATTCTAATAATATGTTGATTGTCTACTGTCTAAATCTCAACACTTCATAGTGTGGTAAGACTCATTTTAACAGCGTGTATATTGATCAAATACAAGCGCGCTAGCTGCTAGCATTTAATTTTAAATCAAATTTATTCGGATATATATTTATTGATTATGTATTGAATTGGTGATAAATAATAAAATTGTCTTTTCTCAAATTGTCTTTTTTCATCAAATTTAAGTTTTATCGAACTGTACACATCCGACTCTCAACTTCTTATCGCCATTACTCCATTTACTCTGTAGATTATCAAAAGATTTTCAAAGCTTGTGACAAAGTATTGTGAATCAATTAAAGTTTGTTTCTAGATCATCCAACAGTGAGGCACTTTTATATTTAAACATAAATTTAGTATAAAATATCATCAATTAATATTATAGGTATGTTAAAATTGAAATAGAATATATTTAAAACATCATTTATCTGCTCTCCAGAACAATCCAAACGTGAAACGTTCAACAACATAATATCTCAATTACCTCTATTTGATTAATTCATTTAAGTAGGTAGAGTTTACATCGTTGCAAAGTATGGCCAAATATAGCCGGGTTAAAACTAGGTTACAAATATTTAAAACAATTTTAAAATCTTAAATAATTTTAAAATATGTAAACCAATCTATTTAATTAAACAAATAAACAATTTAAAACGATACTTAAATTTCAAACTTTGAATAACTCTATGTACTACATCATATTGTTATGATTTTAGGCAGTGAAAAATGCACATTCTAATAATATGTTGATTGTCTACCTTATAAATCTTGAACACTTCATCAAATTTAAGTTTTATCAAACTGTATACATCCGACTCTCAACTTCTTATCGCCATTACTCCATTTAGCAAAGGTGTCAGACCAGTCTGTATGGAACTGAAGATGAACGTCTTTATCGGTAACTCCATAAAACTGAAGTCTCTCCTTTGGTACTGTGCCTTCTTTTGTATCCTTGGGGCACCTCAGAAAATCTTCAGTTAGTGTCGTTGGTGGTAAACGAATGCTATTGTACCAGCTCCAATTATGTAGTGGTGCACACATTTCATTTGAGGGCCCCTCAAATAGGACATGATACCAAGGGCCTGCATTGCAGTCGTTTCTACACAAGATTCTTAGCTTGATGATAAAATGTTTGGAACTTGTATAAGAGTAATATAAACTTTCTATAACATGGTTAGGCCTTTTCCAATTCTTCAGTAAAGGAGCTGGTATTGGTTCAGAATACCCGAGAGCTTTGTACTTATCGTTCAGCATTGCAATGTAATCAGCATCAAACTGGCAAGGTATCAATGACCCAGTTATGTTATGAAACACATCCTCATCTGGCATTTTCTCAGTAACCCAAGCAATCATTATTTCAGAGTAAATAAAGTGTTGCGAAGGGGTGTCAAACAACTTCTGTGAGTCTTTCAACTGGTCAGGAGTCATGTTCTTCCAAAGCTTGTCCCTCACAATAGCATCAGCGAGACAGGTAGCACCCATTGGGATGTACTGGGGAACATTGCAAAATATGGACTCTGAATGCAAATAGATCGACAACACCTCGTCTTTAAATGTTGTATGATCATTAATTATTTTCGTATCACTTTTAGCAGCAGAAGAATTTATTTTTGCCACTACACTGCGGAGACTTTTTAGGGGTAGTCTGCTAAGTTTATCAACATTTTTACAGAGAATTGGAAGAACAATCCCAACATTTGTATATAAAATTGCTTCCTGAAACAAATCAACAAAAGGAACGATCAATCCACGTGTTTCTAATATGAAACTCATGAATTCAATCTGTTTATCATGATCTGGATCACTCTTTAACTCAAAAAGATCTTGAACAGCACCAGGACCAACCATCTTGAGGTAAATAACTATGGAGGTAAAAACATCCGCCGGTAAAGTCCAATCACATAGTTTGGCAAACTTTGATACACTATTGCAAAGCTGGAAAATTTCCGGAACGTTTTCTACACTTAGATTGTTCTCAATCCAATCCAGGCACTGCAGGTAAATCTCGTTGATACCAAACTGAACACTGAACTTAATGAGATCCCGGATATTGTCCATGTTAAGAGCAACCTCAGCTCCGTGAAGAACTAGCAGACAGTCCTGTACGTGAGTGTAGTTGTCTAGGAAGAGTTCGTTGTCCTTAGCAACTAGTTGCAGTAGAATATCACTGTGTTGACATAACACTGCTCCACTGCATTCTATAACTTCACTTTTTGTCACCACTTTAACTGTGTGGTTTATCTTATTCTCTTTGTTCAGAAAGCGGGTGAAGTCTGTTCTAAAGTTTAGCTTCACAGCCATGTCTGCTGAGATAGACTTATTAAGTTAAACCGAAATTTATATGGTAAAATTACTGGGGTTCCAGAATTAGGTGAATTTTATTGAAAATCATGCCGGAAAAGCAGGCCAAAGAAAAGTATTTTTCATTTATGTAACTTCGGAACAGTAAACTCGAATCACTAAAACAATATCTACAACAGCTGTAGATTATCAAACGATTATCAAACTTGTAACAAATTTTAAAACATTATCAATTAATAATATAGGCATATTAAAATTGAAATAGAATATATTATTTAAAACATCATTCATCTGCTCTCCAGAACAATCCAAACGTTAGATTTGATTCGATAATGATGTAAACAGGGATTGGCTAGTTAGAGGCGGTCCGTGTAGGCCTTACACTGTGCTTTCAGCAATACTCATAATATCTCAAATACTGCTATTTGATAGATGCAAAGTAGATATAGATTACATCGTTGCAAATTATGGCCAAATATATCAGGGATAAAATTAGGTTAAAAATATTTAAAACAAAAATCGTAAATAATTTTGAAACGTGTAAAACAATTTATTAAACAAATTAATAATTTAAACGATATAAAACATAGTACTTAAATTTCAAACTTAGAATAACTCGATGTACTACATCATATTGCTATCAGCTGAAAATGCACATTCTAATAATATGTTGATTGTCTACCTTCTAAATCTCAACACCTCATCAAATTTAAGTTTTATCAAACTGAATACATCCAACTCTCAACTTCTTATCGCCATTACGCCATTTAGCAACAGTGTCAGACCAGTCTGTATGGAACTGAAGATGAACGTCTTTATCGGTAGCTCCATAGAACTGAAGTCTCTCCTTTGGTACTGTGCCTCCTTTTATATCCTTGGGGCACCTCAGAAAATCTTCAGTTAGTGTCGCTGGTGGTAAACTATTGCTATTGTACCAGCGCCAGTTTTGCAGTGGTGCATGCATTTCATTTGAAGGCACCTCAAACAGGACATGGTACTGAGAGCCTGGATTGCAGTCGTTTCTGCACAAAATTCTCAGCTGGATGATAAAATATGTGTCACCTAAATTAGAGTGGTAGGAAGTTTCTATAACATGGTTAGGCTTTTTCCAATTCTTCAGTAAAGGAGCTGGTATTGGTTCAGAGTACCCGAGAGCTTTGTACTTATCGTTCAGCATTGTAATGTAATCAGCATCAAACTGGCAAGGTATCAATGACCCGGTTATGTTATCAAACACACCCCCATCTGGCATTTTCTCAATAACCCAAGCAATCATTATTTCCGAGTAAATGAAGTGTTGCGACGGGGACTCAAACAACTTCTGGGAGTCTTTCAACTGGTTGGGAGTCATGTTCTTCCAAAGCTTATCCTTAACAATAGCATCAGCGAGACAGGTAGTACCCATTGAGATGTACTGGGGAACATTGCAAAAGATGGACTCTGAATGCAAATAGATCGACAACACCTTGTCTTTAAATGTTATATGATCATTAATTATTTTCGTATCACTTTTAGCAGCGGAAGAATTTATTTTTGCAACTACACTGCGGAGACTTTTTGGAGACAGTCTGCTAAGTTTATCAACATTTTTACAGAGCATTGGAAGAACAATCCCAACATTTGTATATGAAATTGCTTCCTGAAACAAATCAACAAAAGGAACGATCAATCCACGTGATTCTAATATGAAGCTCAGGAATTCAATCTGTTTATCATGATCTGGATCACTCTTTAACTCAAAAAGATCTTGAACAGCGCCAGGACCAACCATTTTGAGGTGGATAACTATGGAGGTAAAAACATCCGCCGGTAAATTCCAATCACATAGTTTGGCAAACTTTGATACACTATTGCAAAGCTGGAAAATTTCCGGAACGTTTTCTACACTTAGATTGTTCTCAATCCAATCCAGGCACTGCAGGTAAATCTCGTTAATACCAAACTGTACACTGAACTTCATGAGATCCAGGATATTGTCCATGTTAAGAGCAACCTCAGCTCCGTGAAGAACTAGCAGACAGTCCTGTACGTGAGTGTAGTTGTCTAGGAAGAGTTCGTTGTCCTTAGCAACTAGTTGCAGTAGAATATCACTGTGTTGACATAACACTGCTCCGCTGCATTCTATCACTTCACTTTTTGTCACCACTTTTACTGTATGGTTTATCTTATCCTCTTTGTTCAGAAGGCGGGTGAAGTCTGTTCTAAAGTTTAGCTTCACGACCATGTCTGCTGAGATAAACTTATTAGGTTAAACCGAAATTTATATGGTAAAATTACTGGGGTTCCAGAATTAGGTGAATTTTATTGAAAATCATGCCGGAAAAGCAGGCCAAAGAAAAGCATTTTTCATTTATGTAGTCGGAACAGTAAACTCGAATCACTAAAACAATATCTACAACTGTAGATTATCAAACGATTATCAAACTTGTAACAAAATTTTAAAACATCATCAATTAATAATATAGGCATGTTAAAATTGAAATAGAATATATTATTTAAAATATCATTCATCTGCTCTCCAGAACAATCCATACGTTAGATTTGATTCGATAACATAATATCTCAAATACCACTATTTGATAGATGCAAAGTAGATATAGATTATATCGTTGCAAATTATGGCCGAATATAGCAAGGATAAAATTAGGTTAAAAATATTTAAAACATTTTAAGAATCGTAAATAATTTTGGAACGTGTAAAACAATCTATTAAACAAATTAACAATTTAAAACGATATAAAACATAGTACTTAAATTTCAAACATCATATTGTTATGATTTTAGGCAGTTGAAAAATGAAAATGCACATTCTAATAATTTGTTGAATGTCTACCTTCTAAATCTCAACACTTCATCACATTTAAGTTTTATCAAACTGTATACATCCAACTCTCAACTTCTTATCGCCATTACTCCATTTAGCAAAGGTGTCAGACCAGTCTGTATGGAACTGAAGATGAACGTCTTTATCGGTAGCTCCATAGAACTGAAGTCTCTCCTTTGGTACTGTGCCTCCTTTTGTATCCTTGGGGCACCTCAGAAAATCTTCAGTTAGTGTCGTAGGTGGTGTCTCGGAGTACCCCCCGGAGTACCACGACCAGTTCAGCTGCGGTGCGCACATTTTATTTGAAGGTTCCTCGAACCGGACACGGTACTGAGAGCCTGTATCGCAGCCGTTTCTACACAATATTCTTAGCTGGATGTAAAATGTGGCACTTGAAGAGTCGTAATAAGAAGCTTCTATAACATGGTTAGGCTTTTTCCAGTTCTTAAGTAATGGAGGTGGTATTGGTTCAGAATACCCTAGAGCTTTGTACTTATCGTTCAGCATTGTAATGTAATCAGCATCAAACTGGCAAGGTATCAATGACCCAGTTATGTTATGAAACACATCCCCATCTGGCATTTTCTCAGTAACCCAAGCAATCATTATTTCAGAGTAAACAAAGTGTTGCGACGGGGAGTCAAACAACTTCTGTGAGTCTTTCAACTGGTCAGGAGTCATGCCTTTCCAAAGCTTGTCCCTCACAATAGCATCAGCGAGACAGGTAGTACCCATTGGGATGTACTGGGGAACATTGCAAAAGATGGACTCTGAATGCAAATAGATCGACAACACCTTGTCTTTAAATGTTGTATGATCATTAATTATTTTCGTATCAATTTTAGCAGCAGAAGAATTTATTTTTGCAACTACACTGCGGAGACTTTTTAGGGGTAGTCTGCTAAGTTTATCAACATTTTTACAGAGAATTGGAAGAACAATCCCAACATTTGTATATGAAATTGCTTCCTGAAACAAATCAACAAAAGGAACGATCAATCCACGTGTTTCTAATATGAAACTCATGAATTCAATCTGTTTATCATGATCTGGATCACACTTTAACTCAAAAAGATCTTGAACAGCACCAGGACCAACCATCTTGAGGTAAATAACTATGGAGGTAAAAACATCCGCCGGTAAAGTCCAATCACATAGTTTGGCAAACTTTGATACACTATTGCAAAGCTGGAAAATTTCCGGAACGTTTTCTACACTTAGATTGTTCTCAATCCAATCCAGGCACTGCAGGTAAATCTCGTTGATACCAAACTGTACACTGAACTTCGTGAGATCCAGGATATTGTCCATGTTAAGAGCAACCTCAGCTCCGTGAAGAACTAGCAGACAGTCCTGTACGTGAGTGTAGTTGTCTAGGAAGAGTTCGTTGTCCTTAGCAACTAGTTGCAGTAGAATATCACTGTGTTGACATAACACTGCTCCACTGCATTCTATAACTTCACTTTTTGTCACCACTTTCACTGTGTGGTTTATCTTATTCTCTTTGTTCAGAAGGTGGGTGAAGTCTGTTCTAAAGTTTAGCTTCACGACCATGTCTGCTGAGATAAACTTATTAGGATATAAAATATATAGGATTCTATTAGAGCAAAACGTCGAATTTCTGACCTGCAAACTCCAGATCAAATGAAAATCATCAAAATTTCAGATTTTTGCAAACAATCTCGAAATTGTTATTGTAAAATTACTGGGGTTTCGGAATAAGATGAATTTTTTTTTAAATCATGCCGGATCTTAAATGTTAGTGACAATTAAGTGGCGGGAAGCAGTCAACTTTGTTAAACTGCGAAAACGTCTGCTCTGTAGATTATCAAAAGATTTTCAAAGCTTGTGACAAAGTATTGTGAATCAGTTAAAGTTTGTTTCTAGATCATCCAACAGTGAGACACTTTTATATTTGAACATAAATTTAGTATAAAATATCATCAATTAATATTATAGGTATGTTAAAATTGAAATAGAATATATTTAAAACATCATTCATCTGCTCTCCAGAACAATCCAAACGTGAAACATTCAACAACATATTAATATCTCAATTACCTCTATTTGATTAATTCATTTAAGTAGGTAGAGTTTACATCGCTGCAAAGTATGGCCAAATATAACCGGGTTAAAACTAGGTTACAAATATTTAAAGCAATTTTAAAATCGTAAATAATTTTAAAATATGTAAACCAATCTATTTAATTAAAAAAATAAACAATATAAAACGATACTTGAATTTCAAACTTAGAATAGCTCGATATACTACATCATATTGCTATAATTTTAGGCAGTGAAAAATGCACATTCTAATAATATGTTGATTGTCTACTGTCTAAATCTCAACACTTCATAGTGTGGTAAGACTCATTTTAACAGCGTGTATATTGATCAAATACAAGCACGCTAGCTGCTAGCATTTAATTTTAAATCAAATTTATTCGGATATATATTTATTGATTATGTATTGAATTGGTGATAAATAATAAAATTGTCTTTTCTCAAATTGTCTTTTTTCATCAAATTTAAGTTTTATCGAACTGTACACATCCGACTCTCAACTTCTTATCGCCATTACTCCATTTACTCTGTAGATTATCAAAAGATTTTCAAAGCTTGTGACAAAGTATTGTGAATCAATTAAAGTTTGTTTCTAGATCATCCAACAGTGAGGCACTTTTATATTTAAACATAAATTTAGTATAAAATATCATCAATTAATATTATAGGTATGTTAAAATTGAAATAGAATATATTTAAAACATCATTTATCTGCTCTCCAGAACAATCCATACGTGAAACGTTCAACAACATAATATCTCAATTACCTCTATTTGATTAATTCATTTAAGTAGGTAGAGATTACATCGTTGCAAAGTATGGCCAAATATAGCCGGGTTAAAACTAGGTTACAAATATTTAAAACAATTTTAAAATCTTAAATAATTTTAAAATATGTAAACCAATCTATTTAATTAAACAAATAAACAATTTAAAACGATACTTAAATTTCAAACTTTGAATAACTCTATGTACTACATCATATTTTTATGATTTTAGGCAGTGAAAAATGCACATTCTAATAATATGTTGATTGTCTACCTTATAAATCTTGAACACTTCATCAAATTTAAGTTTTATCAAACTGTATACATCCGACTCTCAACTTCTTATCGCCATTACTCCATTTAGCAAAGGTGTCAGACCAGTCTGTATGGAACTGAAGATGAACGTATTTATCGGTAACTCCATAAAACTGAAGTCTCTCCTTTGGTACTGTGCCTCCTTTTGTATCCTTGGGGCACCTCAGAAAATCTTCAGTTAGTGTCGTTGGTGGTAAACGAATGCTATTGTACCAGCTCCAATTATGTAGTGGTGCACACATTTCATTTGAGGGCCCCTCAAATAGGACATGATACCAAGGGCCTGCATTGCAGTCGTTTCTACACAAGATTCTTAGCTTGATGATAAAATGTTTGGAACTTGTATAAGAGTAATATAAACTTTCTATAACATGGTTAGGCCTTTTCCAACTCTTCAGTATTGGAGCTGGTATTGGTTCAGAGTACCCGAGAGCTTTGTACTTATCGTTCAGCATTGTAATGTAGTCAGCATCAAACTGGCAAGGTATCAATGACCCAGTTATATTACAAAACACATCCTCATCTGGCATTTTCTCAATAACCCAAGCAATCATTATTTCAGAGTAAACAAAGTGTTGCGACGGGGAGTCAAACAACTTCTGGGAGTCTTTCAACTGGTCAGGAGTCATGCCTTTCCAAAGCTTATCCTTAACAATAGCATCAGCGAGACAGGTAGCACCCATTGGGATGTACTCGGGAACATTGCAAAAGATGGACTCTGAATGCAAATAGATCGACAACACCTTGTCTTTAAATGTTGTATGATCATTAATTATTTTCGTATCACTTTTAGCAGCAGAAGAATTTATTTTTGAACTACACTGCGGAGACTTTTTAGGGGTAGTCTGCTAAGTTTATCAACATTTTTACAGAGAATTGGAAGAACAATCCCAACATTTGTATATAAAATTGCTTCCTGAAACAAATCAACAAAAGGAACGATCAATCCACGTGTTTCTAATATGAAACTCATGAATTCAATCTGTTTATCATGATCTGGATCACTCTTTAACTCAAAAAGATCTTGAACAGCACCAGGACCAACCATCTTGAGGTAAATAACTATGGAGGTAAAAACATCCGCCGGTAAAGTCCAATCACATAGTTTGGCAAACTTTGATACACTATTGCAAAGCTGGAAAATTTCCGGAACGTTTTCTACACTTAGATTGTTCTCAATCCAATCCAGGCACTGCAGGTAAATCTCGTTGATACCAAACTGAACACTGAACTTAATGAGATCCCGGATATTGTCCATGTTAAGAGCAACCTCAGCTCCGTGAAGAACTAGCAGACAGTCCTGTACGTGAGTGTAGTTGTCTAGGAAGAGTTCGTTGTCCTTAGCAACTAGTTGCAGTAGAATATCACTGTGTTGACATAACACTGCTCCACTGCATTCTATAACTTCACTTTTTGTCACCACTTTAACTGTGTGGTTTATCTTATTCTCTTTGTTCAGAAAGCGGGTGAAGTCTGTTCTAAAGTTTAGCTTCACAGCCATGTCTGCTGAGATAGACTTATTAAGTTAAACCGAAATTTATATGGTAAAATTACTGGGGTTCCAGAATTAGGTGAATTTTATTGAAAATCATGCCGGAAAAGCAGGCCAAAGAAAAGTATTTTTCATTTATGTAACTTCGGAACAGTAAACTCGAATCACTAAAACAATATCTACAACAGCTGTAGATTATCAAACGATTATCAAACTTGTAACAAATTTTAAAACATTATCAATTAATAATATAGGCATATTAAAATTGAAATAGAATATATTATTTAAAACATCATTCATCTGCTCTCCAGAACAATCCAAACGTTAGATTTGATTCGATAATGATGTAAACAGGGATTGGCTAGTTAGAGGCGGTCCGTGTAGGCCTTACACTGTGCTTTCAGCAATACTCATAATATCTCAAATACTGCTATTTGATAGATGCAAAGTAGATATAGATTACATCGTTGCAAATTATGGCCAAATATATCAGGGATAAAATTAGGTTAAAAATATTTAAAACAAAAATCGTAAATAATTTTGAAACGTGTAAAACAATTTATTAAACAAATTAATAATTTAAACGATATAAAACATAGTACTTAAATTTCAAACTTAGAATAACTCGATGTACTACATCATATTGCTATCAGCTGAAAATGCACATTCTAATAATATGTTGATTGTCTACCTTCTAAATCTCAACACCTCATCAAATTTAAGTTTTATCAAACTGAATACATCCAACTCTCAACTTCTTATCGCCATTTCTCCATTTAGCAAAGGTGTCAGACCAGTCTGTATGGAACTGAAGATGAACATCTTTATCGGTAGCTCCATAGAACTGAAGTCTCTCCTTTGGTACTGTGCCTCCTTTTGTATCCTTGGGGCACCTCAGAAAATCTTCAGTTAGTGTCGTTGGTGGTAAACTATTGCTATTGTACCAGCTCCAATTGTGTAGTGGTGCACACATTTCATTGGAGGGCCCCTCAAACAGGACATGATACCAAGGGCCTGCATTGCAGCCGTTTCTACACAAGATTCTTAACTTGATGATAAAATCTTTGGAACTTGTATAAGAGTAATATGAACTTTCTATAACATGGTTAGGCTTTTTCCAATTCTTCAGTAAAGGAGCTGGTATTGGTTCAGAGTACCCGAGAGCTCTGTACTTATCGTTCAGCATTGTAATGTAATCAGCATCAAACTTGCAAGGTATCAATGACCCAGTTATGTTATCAAACACACCCCCATCTGGCATTTTCTCAATAACCCAAGCAATCATTATTTCCGAGTAAATGAAGTGTTGCGACGGGGACTCAAACAACTTCTGTGAGTCTTTCAACTGGACGGGAGTCATGCCTTTCCAAAGCTTATCCTTAACAATAGCATCAGCGAGACAGGTAGTACCCATTGGGATGTACTGAACATCGCAAAAGATGGACTCTGAATGCAAATACATCGACAACACCTTAAGGTGTTGTCGATGTATTTGCATTCAGACAAGGTACCTTGTCTTTAAATGTTGTATGATCATTAATTATTTTCGTATCACTTTTAGCAGCAGAAGAATTTATTTTTGCAACTACACTGCGGAGACTTTTTAGGGGTAGTCTATTGAGTTTATCAACATTTTTACAGAGAATTGGAAGAACAATCCCAACATTTGTATATGAAATTGCTTCCTGAAACAAATCAACAAAAGGAACGATCAATCCACGTGATTCTAATATGAATCTCAGGAATTCGATCTGTTTATCATGATCTGGATCACTCTTTAACTCAAAAAGATCTTGAACAGCACCAGGACCAACCATTTTGAGGTAGATAACTATGGAGGTAAAAACATCCACCGGTAAACTCCAATCACATAGTTTGGCAAACTTTGATACACTATTGCAAAGCTGGAAAATTTCCGGAACGTTTTCTACACTTAGATTGTTCTCAATCCAATCCAGGCACTGCAGGTAAATCTCGTTGATACCAAACTGTACACTGAACTTCGTGAGATCCAGGATATTGTCCATGTTAAGAGCAACCTCAGCTCCGTGAAGAACTAGCAGACAGTCCTGTACGTGAGTGTAGTTGTCTAGGAAGAGTTCGTTGTCCTTAGCAACTAGTTGCAGTAGAATATCACTGTGTTGACATAACACTGCTCCACTGCATTCTATCACTTCACTTTTTGTCACCACTTTTATTGTGTGGTTTATCTTATTCTCTGCTTTTAAAAGGCTCGAGAAGTCTGTTCTGAAGCACAACTTCACTGCCATATTCCTGCGGAGGTAATACATATGTTACTCAATGACATAAAATGTGACTTATGCAGAAATAATAATCATGTTGATATGTCGTTATGTTGGCATGAGCTTAAACTAAACTTTGTAGAGAAGCACAATTTTAATTAAATCTTGTTTTTTAAATATCAATTAATTTCAGATACTCAATTTAAACCATGATTCAATTCAGATGATAAAATGCCAATTGATATAACAGCTGTAAGATATAAACAAGGCCAAGATTTACAAAAGAGAATTTTTCTTAAATGTTTTGTTAATATTACTGTAAAATTCGTTCAAAGCTTAATAATAAATAGACTAAGATAAATAAAGTCAAATATGATATAAACAAGGTCAAGATTTACAAAAGAAATTGTTGTTAAATGATTTGTTAATATTACTTTAAAAGTATAAAATTCGTTCAAAGCTTAATAAATAGACTAAAATAAATAAAGTCAAATATAATGTTAAATTAGCACTTGAATAGCAAATATTTGATATCGTATCAACAAATCGATATATATAATATAAAAGAATCCATCAGTTCATCCAATTCAACAAAATAACTAAAAGCGACGAAAAAGAAAAAATCGATAGGATAAAATTAATGTTTTAAAGGGTGACATAAATTACTGCTACTAGTAACACTCTTTAGCTTATTTTGTATTATCCCATAGGTTACATATTTTAGAAGTCAATCAATTTACACCCAATCTGCTAAACAAAATGTGCATCAACTCCCAACTTGTTGTAAAGTCTGGTCTTCCTTTGCTGTATCTCCGTGTCTGGTATCAATACTGACTGTTTTTACATACGGATATAACAAGCTACGTATTTCATGGAACAATCTGCCCGGTTCGCTATCTGTGCTAATCAGGACTATTGAGCATGCAACTCTCGCCCTTGAGATTGCAGCAAACAAATGAGCAAAGATGTTAATCAAAGCTTGCAAATCGTATTTCTCATAATTTAAGGTATCAGCCACAAGATAACATGACACATCTAAAACCAATACAGCACATGAAAATTCTAAAGAGTTGAAATACTTTACATTATTTGCACGAACATAATCACTATATACACCCTCAGGGAAGGCCAATGCTAATATTTTTTCCCTAAACTCCCAAAATATCATTTCACCGCTACCAGGACTTTCGACATCAGCAACATACTGAGAATGTATATAAAGAGGGATAACGGCTATCTTTCTGGAGTGACTTTCAGTAGTGGCTTGAAGGGACCAGAACATGGACTTCACCTCATTCTGAATAATTTCAGTTGTTGTATCTGAATATGGTTGGTTTTCTGAGATGCAGAAGAGATGGGGAGAAGGTCCATAGATGTAATGAGAAATTTGTTGAGGAGGAAGAAGTTTCAGTAATGATTTCCCATCAAAGTTTCGACCAATCGTTTCCAAAATTTTGTCCCTGATTTCCTTCAAAATCATCCCAATATTAAAGCTATTCCTCATATTTGCAGATAAAAGAAATGTCTGATTATGTAAGCTACCTTCACGATCCAATGCAGCTATGTAGCGACAAACTTCTGCGATCAGTTCTCTTGTGCCCCATAACCGATATTGCGTGATCTGCAGAAGATCGCTGCCAATCCATAGTACCCTGTTGGATTCACTTGGTTTGCTAAACAGCTGGAAAAGGAAATCAGCAAGCGGCACCACATCATTACTTGAAATAGGATGAGTCCATCCACCCAAATTTGTCTGGAAACTAATTGTGTGGAAAATAGTCTGAGAAATACTATTCTGAAAATCATCACAAAATATATGTGATGATCTCTTAGTTGCTAGTGTCTCTAGGAAGCTTCTTTGAATCAACTTCAAATTCTCCGGCGGTATGAACTGATATATTCTTCTATAGAGTAGAAAGTTTGGTCGGGTGAATATGATCAACGTTTCCTTCAAGTTCTCCATCATCTCATTAAAGAGGATAGGGCAGCCACCTTGACCGCTAATAACCGTTACTAAATCAACTGTTCTTGTTGTAGCTGTTTTAAACATTTGTACTAAATTCGTCAGTTCTTGTGCATGATCATTCCATGGCAACAAAACAAAAACATGTTCATCTTCTTCAATGCATTTCAATATCCTAGCATACATTATCAAAGTTTTACCAGCACTTGCAGGGCCATTAACGAAGACATGAGGGCTAGCAGAAAGGATTTGTTCTTGATCCTTCGTGATGTACTGGATATTTTGCAAGCATTTTTTGAAAATGTTTTTGTACGGCCTCGGAATACTTACTAAATCCTCGGATCTTTTGTCTGCTTTACAATAAATGGTTTGATTTAGTAAACTATCATCTATTTCATTGATCATATTCCCGAAAATATTCCAGTAAGTTTTCTTTTCTTTGAGATTCCCTATATTCTTGTTAATCTGATGATTATTGATCCACAATCCAACGAGAAGTGCATGAATACTAGAGCAAGAGGGGTTACTAGTTTCCTCGACAACACTGCTTATCTTACCATTTATATCCTGTAGATCGTCTTCCCATAAGAAATGCATGTGTTCCCCGATGTGGCTTTTAAACGGAAAATGATCCTTCTTGATCAATGGGAAAGCACAAAACTTTTTTATGTTGAGTTTAACACCGAGAAAATGAGCAACTCCGTCTAAAAACAATGCAAACTTTTTCAACTGCTTAGATGCGTCAATAACGGATCTATTGTAACCCTTTTCTGATAAAGGGTTCTTGACCTCTATACACACCACAGAGCCATTAGGAATTACAATTAAAAAGTCGTGTTCCCCGTACTGCCCTTGATCTGCTCCATTCACATAAAAGTTCCACTGATCTGTAGTATAAGTAAATCCATGCAAAACAGTAACTCTTTGATCCGATCTTTCTAGAGCAAAATATATTGTACTCTCAGCATTCATGTCAATCCTCTGTGAATCAAAAACCTTTTTCTTCTTAACCTTCAGGTTGTCCTCAGTGTACTTCTCCACAAATCTTTGCCCGAAAGCAGGGGGAAGCATAAGAGGTTGTATTACATTCCCGATGACGCTATTATAGGAATCAAGCAATGTTTCCCCATCAAATATCATATCTTCAGCAAGACAAGGAGGAGTCCCTGTTGCTTTGTCGCCAAGTAGCTGGGATGAGGACGATGATGTAGCACATTCCCCACATATAAATAAATAAATAAATTCTAACATTTATTACACGCTTCGACATTAAAATATACCCAACAAAGATGTACATTAAAGTCATTCAAGCGAGACTTAGTGTTAAATAGCAAGATTATGGACTTTTTAAACAGTTCAGATTTTATGAACAAATATTTGTATGAAGTTACCAAAATTATGCACTTTCATATCAGTTCAGACATTATGGACAAATATTAGAAATATTATCAAAAGCTAGTTGGAAATAAAACGTCTTTAGGGCATTTTTAAAACATTCTACAGATGATAATGATCTCACTGAGTAGGGTAGTTCATTCCAAATTTTTGGTCCACAAAACATAAATGCAGCACCTGTTCGTCTGAAATGAGGAGCAGGAGGAACTTTCAACAAATAAAAGTCATCATCTAGTCTGGAACTTTGTCTTCGTACTTCCCTTAGATTGACGTGTCCTTGTAAGTACTGAGGGGCTATGTTATTAAGACACTTGAAGACCAGAAGTGATATATATTTATTTAACTTAATTCTGAACCGAACAGGCAGAAAGTGGAGCTTTTTGAGGTAAGGCATGATAGGTTCACGTATCTTTTTTCCGTAAAGACCAAAGATAAATCTAGCAGCATTGTTCTGTATCTTTTGTAGCTTATGAAGATTCTTTTCTGTTATTCCATAATAGACTGAGTTGCAGTAGTCTATGAAACAGAGGATATTGGAGTGAACTAACTGAACTTTTAGGTCATGGGAAAGCTTCGAACCGATTCTTGCTAAGTCCCTTTGATTCAAATAACATACTTTGGAGACAGCATTTATTTGAGAGTCCAAATTCATTTGGTGATCGAAAAGGAATCCCAGGTTCTTGGCCTTGCTAACAGGGCAGATTGAGAGGTCTCCTAAATCCATTGTCTGGATTGGGCTGACATATGGTCCTATATCAATGAACTCTGTTTTTTCATCATTCAGTTTTAGGAAGTTAACTGTCATCCATTGCTTTATCTCCAGAAAGAAATTTTTCACAGCTGTTAAATCAGGATTAGAACTGTGAACATCAAAAGTAAAGTACACCTGTGTGTCATCTGCATACAAATGTATCGAGAAACCATATTTTGTGACAATTTCTTCAAGATCTCTGGTATACAATATGAACAGTAGTGGTCCTAAAATGGATCCTTGAGGTACACCAATATCCAGATAGCCTTCAGAAGATGTGGCTTTTTTTACTTTAACCTTGAATGTGCGATTATTAAGGTAACATTGTAACCAGCTGAGTGCTAGTTCTGTAATACCATACGCATTCTTGAGTTTCGTAAGAAGGAGGTTATGGTTTATGGTGTCGAAAGCAGCTGATAGATCTAAGAGTAGAAGCACAACATTCGATTTGCTGTCAATCATCATTAGAATATCATTATGTATTTTGGTAACTGCAGTTTCACAACTATGGAATTTTCTATAGCCTGATTGATATAATGGGGAAAACAGGTTGTTGACATCAGCATATTCATTTAATTGGCAATGAACTACTTTTTCTAGTATTTTGGACAGATAAGTTAGATTGCTAATCGGTCGATAGTTTTTCAGCTCATCAACATCTAAGGTAGGTTTCTTGAGTCCAGGCCTAATAGATGCTTCTTTTAGGGCAGATGGAAACTTTCCGACTCTTAGTGATTCATTCACGATGTAATGGATGATTGGGAGAAGCTCGGGTAAGCAGTTCTTGAAGAGCCACATTGGTATGACATCGAGTACGCTTGATTTATTGGGAAGACTCTTAATTAAGGTTTCAAGGTCTGATAATGAGACTTCCTTAAACTGATTAAGTCTACACTTTGCATTATCTATCGAAGTAGAGTCCTTGGTACCTTGACCGTTTAGGGAAGTGTTTTGAATTTCCTTCTCAATATTAGAGTAAATGGTCTTTACTTTTTGATCGAAGAAAGTCTTGAGTTTGGCAGCCACTTCGATATCTTCACCATTTGGCAATTTGTTGGAGCCATATTCCTTATCTAAAAGTTCATTTATGACTTTATAGGTCCCTTTCGAGTCTCCTTTGCAAGAACTGAGCTGTTTATCATAGTAGCCATCCCTAGCTCGATTGATAGTGATTTCTGCGTCAACACATTTTTCAAAATGAGTAGTTTTAAACTCATCATTCTCTGGATACTTTTTGGCTTTTCGTTTTGCCCTTCTCCTCTCTCTGACAGCAATTTGACATTTATTATCCCAAAAATCAGACTTTTCAACAGTAAATCGTTTCGTAATAAGTGGGGCATGTTTGTCTAGCACCTGTTCAAGGACATTTTGATAAAGGTTCACAGCCTCGTCTAAGGATTGATATTCAGAAAGGTTAAGCTCTGAACAAAACAGATCTTCCCTGAACTTATCGATGTCAATTTTGCTTAGCTCTCTGACATCTTTTTCTTCATATGTACGAGCTTTATGAAGATCGAATGTGACTGGGACCTGAAAACTTACTAGATAGTGATCAGAGCTGGTTCCAGTGCTTGTCTCTACCATCATATCTGTTACAGACAATGAGTCACTTACACAGCCTAGAGTAAATAACAAGTCCAGTGTCCCGCCGGAGATGTGAGTAGGAGAGTCGACATGCTGAAGGAAGCCTTTGCTCTCACAAAGAGCAATAAAGTTCTGGGCAACATTATTGTATATGTCTTCAACATGGAAATTAAAGTCACATGGTAACTCTTTACATTTCATCATTTCAACTACCTGAATAATTAATCATAGTCAGAATTAAAATACGGTGGATAAATATCTGGCAGTATGCTTGGTGACAGCAACTAAAGATTGATTAAATTTTAAATTGGCATAGGTTTAATCTTTACATCCGAAATGAATCGACAAATAATACAACACTATGACACTCCTAAATATCGCCGCCCTCAACTACTTACGATTTAGTTTGGCTCACAAAATGAAAGAATATAACCCAATATAATGATCCAAGATTGATAATTGAATATCATAACATGACAATGATGACATTTAAATTTGAACATACTAACATATTTGGCGATATAATTTGTTTAAAACCTTGATCGAATCATTCATTAAACAGTTGTGTATAACAGCATGAATAATTAAGATTATGCTAAATAAATAAATGAATCGGAACATGAATTAATGTATATATTATCTCTCATTTATTATTTTATATAAAACAGTGTTATATAATATACAGCTATAAAGATAAAAAGGTAACTATGTTACCACGAGATTTAGCAGACATGACAATCATATTATATAGCTGGAAAATATCCTTTTTTTGTATGATATATTATATTTTTACTGATCACTATTAAATTGAACACACCCTATATTCATCACATATCCCCCTGCACGCCATTCATCTAATGTGTCAGACCAGTCTGTATGGAACTGAAGGTGAACGTTATTTCTAGTGGTTCCAAAGAACTGGATCGGCTTTTTAACGTCGCTGGTTTCTCCAACTGGGTTATCAGGACATCTCAATATGTCATTAGTAACTGATGATGGTGGTGTATAATTGTACCAGCCCCAAGGAAGTTCCTGCTTCCTGACATCATTTGCCGGTTGGTTGAACCAGGCATAGAAATAATCACTTTTGCTGCATTTGTTTCTACAAGATATCTTAAACTGAACCACAAAACCGCTTCCATATTGTGAATAATAAACAGGATCTGATATATAATGAGTTGGGTGTTCCCATTCTTCAATGAGTTTAGGTAATATTGGCTCAGTGTATCCAAGGGCCTTGTGCTTGCCATTCAACATGGTGATATAATCTGCACCTAATTTATATGGAATAATACCTTGGAAGAGTTCAGTTACTACAGCTTGAGAGGGCTTCCTTAACTTAATCCAAGCGATCATGATTTCTGAGTATATGAAATGCATAGATGGTTTTTCAAACAATTTTTGAGCCTTAACAAGTTGGGAAAAGTCCATTTTTATCCAAAGTTTATCGTTTACAATAGCATCAGTGAGACTATATGTTCCTTCTGGTATAAACTCCGGGATGATAAAGGGGGCTTCTGCCTGTAAAAACATGGTGAAAAGTTTTGCTTTTAAATTTATGTAATTTTTTGCCACGCTCTGTTGAAACACAGTGGAATCAATTTTCTTCATCAAAGTCTTAAAGCTATGCTCTGAAAGTCGAGTTATTCCAGATAAATTATCTGCAAGTAGAGAAATTACAGTGTCTACATTATCCGCAGAAATGACATCAGATAGCAAAGGAGCAAATGTTGTAAGAAGTGACCTCGGTCCGGTAAGAAATCTTAAGAAATCAACACGCATTTCTTCAGATCCTTCACCATCATCATCCTTATACAATTCCATGACTGCTACAGGTCCAACCATTTTAAGATATGTTACAACATGAGCGAATACATCTTTGGGTAAAACAGCTCCACAAAGTTTTGCAAACTTCAGTAGACTGTTGCATATCTTGAATATGGCTATTACATTGTGAGCACGGAAGTTGTTCTCAATCCAATCCAGGCACTGCAGGTAAATCTCGTTGATACCAAACTGAACACTGAACTTCATGAGATCCAGGATATTGTCCATGTTAAGAGCAACCTCAGCTCCGTGAAGAACTAGCAGACAGTCCTGTACGTGAGTGTAGTTGTCTAGGAAGAGTTCGCTGTCCTTAGCAACTAGTTGCAGTAGAATATCACTGTGTTGACATAACACTGCTCCACTGCATTCTATCACTTCACTTTTTGTCACCACTTTTACTGTATGGTTTATCTTATTCTTCTCTTCCAGAAAACGGGTGAAGTCTGTACAGAAATCCAATTTAACCATTGCATATGAATCTAAATAAGTTTATTTAGTGAATTATTTCTATTATCCTGTAAAATAAGTAACAATTAGTACAACCTTTATCCTTCACTGTGTTACGATAATATAACAATATTTAGCAGTTATTTAAACACAACTTCATTCAGATGATAAATGTATGACATAAAATTGGAAATACATAAAATTGGAAATACATTACTAACACATCTAGTTCTCTTTTGAAGGGTTCACTTTAAATTGATAATATCAATAACGCATTCAATAAGTCGATAAACTATAATACAAAAATATATGTTATATTATAATATAATATATAATTAAAATATGTGTATATTTTGACTTGATAGTTACCAAAATATTATAATTTTATATAAAAAGGCTTTAGAAAGGAGTTAAATTAAGTTGTGAATATGAAGGTCACTTTATATCACTGATCTATACACTATACGACTATATGGAACAGTTTGATTGATAAAATATTCGACAAATGCACTCCTAATGAAAACAATGTCATGGTCCCTGGCTCTAGTAAATTTTCCGACCTTTCCTCCCCCATCTCAATTATCAAGAGCCGTATCAAAAAGCTGTTACTGGAAACCCAGCAATTGACAACACCTGGGCGTGAAATTGAGTGGCTCCCCCTAAATAGCTGGGGCATTGAACCAGCTTAGTTGATCAGCATCCCATCCCTTGCATACAATTAATTACAAAAGCGCTAATTATACCTGTTTCAAAAGCATCCTGTCTGGAAGTTCCCTGACTGCCGTGTGAATCTTTGGATCTATTTTTGGATCTATTTTTATATTGATATGATTTTTATATACCTATATATTCATCGCATAATTTCCATGTCCGCCTGAACAAACCTGGCACCATCAAATCTTAGCTCTAGAAACCCCAGAACTCATCAAGCCTAGTCTGAATTCAAAACTAGTTGACCAGCTACGTACAGTTTCCGGGACAACTGGAACCTTTTTGGGCCATGCACAAGCCAATAGCATGTATGGTCCTGCAGTGGGGTCTCCTTGTCCCTGGATCTGTGTTTTAATCCGTCTTTTCTTAAAATTTTCCATTTGTGTCACTTAGACTCACCTATTAAATGTTAATCGACACCACTGGTCCTAGTTAAATTTAGCCATGGCACGACTACTCAAACGTAACAGTTAAATAGGTGTGACATACTATTATATTCTTATAATTATATCATATGAATTGATTGCACTGCTAATAAATAAAATACTTTGTTTTACTAAAATACTTTGTTTTACTATAGTATATATATGTAATAAAACTCTCAAAACTTTAAACTTTGCAGTAACTGCAGCCTTTTTAACTCTCAGAATAAGCTTTCTCTTTAAATTCTACGTTTCTTACAGTTATACAATTAATGTTACAAACATTATACAATTGTACTGTCATAGTAGTCAATTGTTTGAGGCTTTCATTCCGTCATCTCTGAATATCTTCCCATACTTTGTCGATTGTCTAGAATGTCTAATATCTGAGAGTTTGGTAATGTTATTTGGTTGTTTGGTTGTGTTTCTAAATATACTCAAGAATGTGGGTAATATCATGATAGTCCCTCGACTAAAAATCAACATTTTTCTCTTATTCATAATTTCATACTATGTATACATAGTATGAAATTATGAATAATATACATATTCTCACAGCACAAAAACTTTCAAGTCCAACTAACAAGTCTAATTAACAAATATCATAACAAATGTCACCTTGTGATTTAGTGGAAAAAGCTGATCTTTCCAAATGATTCCAGAGGGTAAAGTTGCATTATCCTCAAAAACCAAGTCGTTTGAGAGTTCAATGGCGAGTTTAGATTTTATCAGGCCTATGCTACCTGAAATAGACATCTTTCAGCTGAAACAAACTTCTGTTTAGAATTTCTCAGCTCAGGTAACTGTTCTGTATACCTGATAACAGCTGTTGGTGTGGTAACTTACAATATTAGTGCTCAGAAACACAACAATAAAAGAAACTGTGGTTACTAACATGGTTACTGAAAAATAAATAGCTGCATAATATAATCTATGTTCAGTAATTTGCTGACATTCTGCTTAGAAACCCTATTGTTACCTTGACGGAAAGGCGCAGGATGATAAACTCTACCACTTTTTGGGCACATTGCAATTGATGACAAATCTAATGGAAATTTCAGCAAACCAAGCTCATCACCCCAACTTAAATGTGGTGTATCACCATCTGAAAAGTTATTTTGTAAAGCAAATTATATACTATCTTTGGTGTAAATTAAGGTTTAGGTACAACTACCAAACCAAGTGTCACCATTTAAATGTCATATTCTGTATTTTTCTTTATATGATCTACTAAACAATCCAAAAACTCTGCTTCGGTAAAAATAATGAAAAATTTTTAAGATTTTGAGGAACCAATTAGTGATGAATGAAAACATAAATTTTTAAACCATAAACTATAGATTGAAACACAACAGGAAGGTCATCACATCTGATGTAATTCATTTCATCACCACAAGGGGAAACATAAGGCCATTCTGTTTGATTATCTTTGCTGTTCAATTTCACTCTTTTGAAGAAGAATTTTAGGAATTTTTTCTCTGAAGATTTGTGAAGTTATCTCACATGTATAAACATCATATTTTATAACAATCATCACAAAATTCAATAAACGCAGCAGAACTTTCAAAGATGGGCTTTATTGATACATGATACAGATGATCTTTATGCCATGAATCAGTACTGACTCCTGTTTTATTTCTCACCTTTGAAACAAGAGGTAAAATTTTTCATTCTAGCATCATCCAAAAATAACTGAAATGATACATATAATTACCTACATACTAAGGTAAGGTTTACAATACTGGCAACAAAATTCAGATACATTGCTGAAGTAGCCCAGACAATCCCCCTTTTGTTTGGTTCCGGGCAAAAGACCAGGCAGCTTCGATGATACCTGGCATGTGGGTCTGGGTGTGCTGGTGGGCGGTTCTCGGCGTGGTGTGCGCTGAGACTGGGGTGGATGGCTGAAACTGGGTGGCCGCTGGGCTGAGTGATGAAGCTGGTGGTCGAAACGGGAGCGGTCTACATTGAGCACCCAAGTGACGAAAGTCACTAGGTAGCTCGTGGGGACAGCTTCCGGGTCGATAGCCGGCGGAGTTGGCTGGGCTCGGCGTGCTGCTGGGTGCAGGCACTTTGCTCCGGGATCGCATGCATCGTGGCAGGGGGCTTGTCGGCTGGGGCGTCTGTCACACGTGTTGGTACTTATTGATTTAAAGTACAGCGGCAGAGTCAATCCTGAGCACTAGAGCACCACTTATGACTCTGCCCATTTGCTCTGGAGTTACTGCCCAGGACCCAATCCTATCCTTTTTCTCTCACCTATAGTGATTGGTAATGGTGCTTTATCCAGAGCAAATGACCTTGCCGTGGTAAGGGGGCTTAATCGGCATCACACGACCAGCCGAGACTAAGCTGTACTGTTCAGCTGAGCAAAACTGAACATAGGTCGCACGTGCCAACCGTCTTCCTTTACCTCATTTGATCCCTTTTTCTTTTGGAGCTCTCACAGCCTTCACTCACATCTGAGCATATAGGGTTTCAGAAGTTCAGGGTGTGTTCTTCAAGGTCGGGCCCTTAATACCGATCATTAGCACCCATTTTCCCTGTTTTATTGGGCGGCATTTCAACACTGTCGTCGCAGTATTTCTCAGCATCTTTCTACGATTCGCAGAAAGTGTTAAAACTCTCACTAATACACTAGGACTACAACACCGGATTACCATTGGAGGAAGCAGGATAGAGCCGGCCTCGTGCGGGAAAAGCGCAATTGCACAGACCTTACAGTCTTGTTGCAAGTGTGCTGGCCCCAACCGAGACTGCGCTCATTCAGCAACCATCAAGGAATCCACCACTATTACCCCTACACTACAACTCTGGCTTTCCAGTGGAGAGTGCTGGATTGAGCCGGCCACGGGGGGATTTAGCGCAATTGCACAGACCTTACAGTCTTGTTGCAAGAGTGCTGGTTCCTACCGAGGCTGTGCTCATTCAGCAATCACCAAGGAATCCTTCACTATAACCCCCATACTACAACACAGGATTTCCAGCAGTGGGTGCGGGAATGAGCGGGCCTTGGGTTGGATTGGCACATTTGCACAGGCTTCACAGTCTTGTTGCGGGAGTGCTTGTCCCTCCCGGGGTTGTGCTCGCCTTGCATCATTTCTGAAACCCATATCATACACTAGCTACAGAATTATTCATCATCTACTTATTATAGCAAGTACAACAATCATGGCTAATGCAAAGAATGATATGGACCATCTGTCCAACACAGGTGAGTCATCAATCTCCACTGAGCTCAAGATCTCTGATCTGCGGCAAACATTAGACATTTTTGCGATCAAAGCACCCATTTCAGCATTTATGCGCGGGAACGCGCACCTTATCTCCCATACTATTATACACAACAGTTCACTATCTCCGAATTCTTCAGCTGGACTGTCGGATGACGAGAGTATGACCAAATCGGAGAAGGACGCACTAGATGGCAGCGAGCACCTCTCTGACTACGTCACAATAAGCAAAAAACTGACTGATGGTGCTAGTGTACGATCAAGACATAATAGCACTAGTGTAATATCAGTCAGTTCAGACCACAGTATCCGCACCTCCATCAAGGAACTCACCATGACCACTGCAAACGGTGAACTGAGGGGCGCGAGACGGGAGACGGAAAAGTCAAGGCAGGCGGAGAACAGGAACTCGATGCTGCATCTTGCCCGAATGGCAAACAGTACTCCTGGCTCTCCTCTGCCTGAGCTGAACCTCATCCCTACCGCGACCCACTCAGGCCTGCTAGCCATTATGCCCGAACCCATCGTTGACAGCCCAGAGCTGGGGTTGAAGGTGGAAGTCTCGAAGCCCAATACCCCGTCCAAGGCTGCCTCCAATGGATCTATTCCAAAAGAGGGGGCTAAGGAAGGGGGAAAGGACCAACAGACGAAACCTCAGCCCCAGTCTGGGTCCCATCCGTCCAAAACGAGGAGAGGTAAGGGGAGTAAGGGCAAGAAAGGTAAAAAACCGCTTGGTAACAGTGCGAACACAAATCACCAACAACAACAACAACTACAACAACAACAACAACAACAACAACAACAAGACACTGAACTGGAGAATGAGGAGACTGAGGAGGAGGAGGAGGGTGAACCGCTCCCCGCTCCTGAGGAGATATACAAGAAGGGTGATCCTGTGATCACCCTGACCGTTATCAAAACAGGAGAGGGGACTGATGCGAGCGATCGCATCGCCCAACAACTCTTTCTCGTCCCTCAGACCCTAGTCATTACTTCTCTTGTACCTTTACCTGGTGGTTCGATGATAGAGGTGGCGGACCAGGCGACAGCGGAGGTGGTGACCGATTGCCTCACAAAGGCTGGTTGGGAAGTCACTTCCGAGGCCGTCTGGAACCGCTACGCTTTCTACGTGCCTAACCAGTTATCGGGGAAGGGACCCTCTAACATCGGACTAGACCCACACACACTGGTGCGTGGACTCATGTTGCGGAATGCAGCGCATGGTTTACCAAGCGGCTCTCTGCGGCATGTGTCCAACACCTGGGAGACAGTAGCAGTGCAGCTACCTGAAGGTGGGGGCTCGTCGACGGAGTCTAAACAGAGGCAGCGGATCTGGGTGGATGTCTCACCCTCGGGTGAGACATTCTTAGAGAAACACAGTTTTCTCCTAGAAACGCTGGTTGCTGCTATTCGTCTTCGACCGGCCCCCCGACACAGTGCCCGACCCAAAAAGTCCTAGTACTCGTCCGGTGAGGGTATCTGCAGATGCTGCACGCCATGTCCCCAACACCAATACTAATGCAACCCTCACTACCCCCAACACCAATACTAATCCAACCAACACTACCCACCCAAACACCAACAACAAGAACACCAACAAACAACGAAATAAGACACAGAGAGGTGCAAAGCGCCGGAAAACCACCGCTAAAACTACGAAAATAACAGGTAAAAATCATTATGAACATTACTCTGTTACACAAATTAACCTTAAACGCAAGTACAACGCTTGGAAAACCCTGCTGGTGAACACTCACGGCAGGAAAAATCCTATTGTACTTGCGACTGAACCATACACCAATAACAAAAACCTTATCCCACCTATTAGCAAAGAACTAACCGAGTATTACTACAAAGCCGGGGACATTAGACCCCGTGCCGCCATAGTAATACACAAAAACCTAGCTGTAAAAAGCTGGGAACTATCGCAATTCACAACCCCGGATCAAGTAGCCATTAAAATTCAGCTTAGCTCATCAGAAGTCATTCTGGCAGCTTCGTACATGGATATTAATGGTCCAGCTCCATCACACGAAACAACACCTCTAGCCAAATATGCTATTGACAACAACATACTGCTTATTATAGGCTCGGACACTAATTCCCAACATACCCTTTGGGGAAACAGGTTGTGCAATAGAAGGGGGGAGGAACTCCTTGATTTCCTCTCGTCGCTAGGGCTCTCCTGCTCCAACAAAGGTTCAACACCAACATTCCTTAACTCACGAGGTCATAATTCCATCATTGACCTCACTATCACCAACCAACAGGGGGCTGAACTGATCAGTAACTGGCACGTTAGTGATCTTTACTCAAACTCCGATCACAGATATATCATGTTCGACATTACTTCTGGTCCCAAAAAAGAACCAAGACAAATACGCCTAGTCAAGAACACTGACTGGGCGAAATTTGACGAGATTCTTTACAACAACAATGATCTCCACAACACATGCGTTAACACACCACACGACATTGATCACAAAGTTAACACCATCAATACTGCTCTCCGAACGGCCTTCGAGGAGGCATGTCCCATTACTTACATCTCCAGCGCTGTCCGAAAACCACCCTGGCTAACTCGAGAAGTTGAGGAAGCACAGAGGGGTATAAGACGCAAACTCATCACAGCTCGTCGAATCAAAACTGATGCTTCATGGCTCGCTCTTAGAGAAAGCAATAAGCAATACAACAAGATCCTGTCGAACTCCCAGCGCAATGCGTGGCGGAAATTCTGCGCAGACACTGAATCGGTTAAGGAATCTGGCAGGATGAACAAGATTCTGAAAACCTGTACTGACACCAATAACAAACTTGAAGCCGTTTATAAACCAAATGGCGAACTCACCAAAAACGCAGAGGAGACACTGGAGGTCATGACACAAACCCACTTCAGGGAGAGTGTCACTGATCCGCCAGTTCCGCCTCTCTGCCCCTTACCCATCTCCACAGACTTACTAGACAAAATGTACAGCCCTGAAAGAATCGAAAAGGCTCTCCTATCCTTCGATCCCTTGAAGGCTGCAGGACCTGACACTCTAAAACCTATCATATTCCAGAAAGCCTGGGCCCATATCAAAGACATAACAAAAAACATTATGACAAAAAACCATGAAACGCAACACATCCCAACTTTGTGGAGGGACTCTCTTGGAATCTTTCTCCCTAAGCCTGGAAAAACTGACTACAACAAAGCTAAGTCATTTCGAACGATCACTCTTTCGCCTGTGATGTTAAAGTTGCAGGAGAAAGTGATCTTATGGCATATGCAACATGACCTCAACATAGCTAATGATATCAACAAACGACAATTCGGCTTTAAGAAGGGCTGCTCCACAGAAGCGGCACTTCATAAAGTTACTCACACCATTGAGCGCAGAATAGCCAAGAAAGGATATGTCCTAGGTGTCTTTCTAGATATAGAGGGCGCCTTCGACAATGTCTCGTTCAAGGCTATCTCTGAAGCAGTCAAGGCCACGAAAGTGGACTTGGCTACAGCACAATGGATCATCAACATGGTAACCAATCGATTCATCACACTAAATCATAAGGATAAGTCGAGAACGGTACGGATCAGGCGAGGTTGCCCCCAAGGAGGCATTCTCTCTCCTTTTCTCTGGAACCTGGTAGTCGACGATCTCCTTTCCTTTACCGCAAAAGACATCCCGGGTTACCTGCAAGCCTTTGCGGATGATCTGTTGTCTCTAGCGGAAGGGGATGATTTAGACATCATCTGGGACCGAACATGCAAAACTATTAAAACGATAGAAAATTGGTGCAGAACCAAAGAGCTATCTATTAGCGCCCTTAAAACTCAGATAGTCATGTTTACCTGGAATAGTAAGTGGACTCTAAGACCTATAACAGTTGGCAACAACATTATAGGTCTTTCCAAGTCTGCTAAATTTCTAGGAGTGACCTTGGACAGTAAACTCAACTTCAATGAACATATCATTAACACCACCAAAAAAGCCACGGCATCCCTCATGCAATGTCGAAGAGCTGTCGGCCCCACATGGGGTATGAGCCCCAAAACATGCAAATGGATGTACACGGCTGTCATCCGTCCAATCCTATCCTACTGCTGTAGTATATGGATCAGGGCCACTCAAACGGACTATAACGCGAAGAAACTCAAACGTGTTCAGGCATTGGCACTCAGAATGATGTCTGGTGCCATGCCAAGCACACCTTTTATCGCATTGAATCACCTCACCGACACTTCTCAATGAAACGAAAAGTTTTCAATGAAACGAAAAGTTTTATTTTACATTCCTTTAATCATAAATAAAATAAGAGCTTAAACCACGAATTAGTTAGCTAGAAGTAAACTTGAGGAAATATTTTTGGTGATTGTATATATAATTATTTAAAAAACTTTATTTGGTTGTTAGTATTTTTATTATGGTACCTAAGTGGTTGAATTTAGTGAGACAAGGTCAGTTTCTCTATTATCTTAGAAAAATTTCTACTTTACAGTAGGCAATGCTGAGTGGCAGGAATGAGGGACCAAAACGCTTGGGGCTAACAATGGCCCATTTACAAACCACTTCAGACATGGCAATGATGTCATTTATGCTTAATTCGTCTGAAACTGACCCTACTGCACTTGTAACATTCTATAAAAATCTCTTCTAAAATAGGTATAAAAATGCATAACTCAAAACACACAAACAAAATGTTTATAATCCTTATATAATAAATTTCTATAGAACTTTTAAATTTCTATAAAACTAATAAACCTATATATATTCATTTTGCACCCAGAGAAAGATGTGATCACAGAGGTAGTTTCGATATTATGTTCATGACAAGGTATGGGGCTGCTGCAAGTTATATTTTGCTAAGATATTACCGCTTTTTCAAGCTTAAGTAATCTAGGCAAGGTCAATTTTAAAGTTTTTGAATTTTGTCGAACGCTGTTTAAGGCTAAGTTCCAGTCATTTGGTTCTCCTTCCTTTTGAGTGTGAGTGATGGTGATTCTTATGGATGATTTGAGGTGATTGGGCTTATAACAGGTGAATGTAGTTAGCATGAGATTTTGTCGTACTGTATTCCATATTGTCCCTGCTCTGTATATGTAGCTGTCTGATGGTTTAGGTGTGAGAATGAGTGTCTCTTTGCCAAGTCTGCCAGATGTTTCAAAGAGGGAGTATAGTGATATAGGGGTTCTATATTTCAAGACCTTGAAGATGTCATTAATACAATGGTAGAAGTACAGATTATGCACATTCATGATTTCATGAGTGTTGAAGAGGGGTTTTGTATGCTCCTTTCTGTAGAATTCCTTGCCCAAGATTTGCTCCCCGTAGGGTCTGCATCGTGCACTAGTTTTAAATTTATCCAAGTATGCTTCTTTATCTCCAAACATTATGCGGGCACACATTTTCTGTGCTTTGAACAGAGGTTCAAGTTTTTTGTTAGATGCCCCTCCCCAGACAGTTATACCATATGCAAGATAGCTTTCAAACAGAGTGTGATATAGATCTTTATGGAGTGATGTGGGAATGTTTTCTTTAATTCTATTTAGCATGCCACAGCAGCTGGCTAGTTTTTTTGCTAATTTCCTTCTATGTGCGTTCCAGTTTAGGTCTTCATCGATTGTTACACCTAAGAATTTAGTTTCATGTACTCTCTCCAAGGGTATGCCATTGATATTGATTTCTTGGTCAGAGGGTGTATCTTCATCTTTGTTGGATCGAGAGTTTGAGAATTCAAGGTAACAGCTCTTGCCAGTGTTTATGTGAAGTTTATTGGCAAGCATGTAGCGGTGTACGGAATTTAGGACATCATTGGCTTTTTTGTATGCTAGGTTTTTACTTTTTGCAGCGACGAAGATATTTGTGTCATCAGCAAATAGAACAAATTTAGAGTTCTTTTCAGAGTTTGTAAGATCGTTTATGTAAATTAAGAACAGAAGGGGCCCTAAGCAGCTCCCTTGTGGCACTCCAAAAAGCACAGGTAGAGTATCAGATATTTCATTGAGCACACCAACATATTGTTTACGGTCGGAAAGATAACTTTCCAGGAGTTTGTGTGCCCGTCCTCTGATCCCGTATGTGTTTAATTTTTTGAGAAGTATTGAGTGATCTATTGTGTCAAATGCTTTACTTAGGTCGATAAAGATTCCTAAAACATGATTACCGGCTTTGAGTGACTGCTGAATGTGGTGAATAGAGTAGTTGAGTGCATGTGATGTTGAATGACCCTTTCGGAACCCAAACTGGCTATCGTGCAGTATTCCCTGACTCGAGAGAAAACCATAAAGCCGTGAGTAGATAACCTTTTCAAAAATTTTACCGAAAATTGGGAGAGTGGAAATTGGACGATAATTTTGTAAGTGTTCTTCGTTATCTTTTTTGTAGATGGGGCTAATTTTACCTATCTTAAGGATGGCGGGAAAGCATCCTGTTGACATAAGGTTGTTGTATTGTATGGAAAGCACTGGGCTGAGAATGTGTGAGGCCTTTTTAATAACACTGATGGGGAAATCACTAGCTTTGCCATTTTGTAGCTCAGAAATGATGTGAGATATTTCACTCTCAGTGCAGTCTGTTAAGTACATCGAATTTGGGTTAGTTTTTGGTAAAAATTCAACAAATGAAGGAAGTGGCTCAATTTTCATTTCCCCATCAACTTGTTCATTCAATTTCGACGCTATTGAGGCAAAGTACTCATTAAATTTGTTTGCTATGAGTCTACGTTCTGTGATGCGTACTCCGTCGACACAGAATTGAGGCTTTATGGTTTTTTTGCATTTTCCTCTTAATTCATTGATAACTTCCCAAGTCTTTTTGCTGTCTCCTTGATGATCCATAATCTTAGTACAGTAATATTTCTTTTTTTGACTTTTTATTACACCTTTAAGACATCGACGATAGTTTGAAAATTTTGTGTGGAGATCAATATTTCCATCTGGACTAAATTCTTTTGACGTTTTCGAGGCTATCCAGTCATCATACAGCTCCTCTTTAGTTGAAATAGCTTCTGAAATTCCATCTGTCATCCAAGGATTGTTAATTGGATTTCTTTTGGAGACTTTGGGTTTATCTAGTTTGCAGTTAGAGTCAATTGTATGTGTGAAGATGTTAAAGAAGGTTTCAAAGTTGGTACTGTTTGCCATGATATCTTCTTTGGATTCAAGGTCTGTAATTAAAGTATCAACATTTTTCTTGGAGAAGCTGTAGTGTTGGAGTAGCTTTTGGTCTGAAGAAGTTTCGTTCATAGGCATGCAAAGGTTGAACATGGCTATGATTGGTTTGTGGTGGGAATTCATATCATCAATTACCCCAGACATCGTGACGTGTTCAATGTCGTTGGTGAGTATATTGTCTATGCAGGAATGTTGGTGAATGTTTGTGGAATGAGTTGGTAATGAGATGAGCGGAAAGAATCCCAATGAAAGAAACAAATTTTCAAATTTTTGAGTTGTGGGATTTGTTCTCTTTAGAAGGTCAAAGTTGTAGTCTCCCAAAATTATAGATTTTATGTCTTTGGGGAAGAGTGACTTCAGGTGTGTCAACTCATTGAGAAACTCTTTCGAGTCCCCATTGGGTGATCTATAAACCACACCAACATTAACTTTTTCACTCCCTTTATTGACAGTAACAAAGAGTGATTCAAGGTTTTTAGTTGTACTGATAAGCTTGTCGTTTATGGTTGCATTGAAGGAACAGTGGATATATAAACAGACACCTGTTCCTTTTGTTTTATTTGGAATTTTATCATTATAGAAATGCGAGTAGTTGCTTAATTTGTACAGATCACCTTTGTTTTGATTAACATTTGTTTCAGCAAGAGCAATAGCTGAGTAGGTAAGTTTTTGCATGCTCATTTCTGCAGAAAAGGAGTCAAAGTTGGATAGATTTCCATCTATATTGTAGAACATTGTGCTAAAATCAGAGTTATTAGGGACCTTTTCATGGACTGATTTAAGTTTGTAACTCTTACAGTTTTCCAAAATTGTGGATGCTTGGTTAATACAGTCAAAAGACTCCAGGAAGTCTTCTGAGTAGAACTTATCATCAGACTCTTTGCCAAGTCCTATGAGTTCCTTAAAGGGATTGTAGATCATGACACTAATACTATAGCAGTTGGTACATAAGTGTCCAGAGCCTCCTTGGCTAAATTTTGAATTTTTGAAGCATAATTTGTGTATTATTTTGGGACAATTTTGACATTCCAAGTATCCTTGACCAATAAGGACGTTTTTGTTGCAGCAGTCGCATATTTCTCGTTTGATTGATGGAGTCATTTATCTATACAGGGTTTGGTGGGCCACCTCTGAGTGCGTTAGAATATAACCTACTGCTTGATAATTTAGTTTTACTAGATTTAAATTGAAAGATGCAGCGTTTTAATAGGACAACAAGGATGCTGGTGCCTTTTCTATTGAGATGGAGTTCATCTCCAACATCAGTCTTTGCAAGATCATAATCTAAAAGATTTGTTCGCTTGTCTAGGAACTTGATAAAACCTTCAACTAGGATAACTTTAAGGTCACACTGGCATAAATCTTCAGCAATAAATCTATTAAACATAAAAATTCTACGGTTCTTGTCGTGTGATTTTGTGGGAAGTACTGGACATATGAATATTTTACATTTAGGGTTGTACTTCCTTATCAGACTAAGTTTTGTTTTATATTGCTTATAAAGTTCTTTGACCTTTTGGTCGGTAACTTTGTTCTTAAGGTCATTAGTGCCCACCATTAGCACAACATTACGGTATGATGTGCATGATAGTGGGTCTATTGAGTCTATTGTAGGAGCCCAAGATCTGAGGCCAGGGGTCGATTCACCAAGTTTACCTTTGCCGCTTCCGAATGTTATCGGCCCAAAGTTAGAATCCCCTATGAGAATAGTTGAGTTGAAGTTTGACCAATGGATGGCCCTGAATGTTAGACTGAAGCGAATGCCGTCAGGGACAGAATCATCATCTTCTTTTTTGATGGTGTGTTTGAAGAAGTCTTGACTATGCCTAGTCATCTGGTACATGCTTCTGCTATTACATTTGACAGTCATTGTTTCGTCAGACTGTAAGTTCCTAAACTGAAGGTGACGTGGGATCCCTTCTGACATCATACTTCTGACATCATACTGTTCCTGCAAGGCGAAGCAGCAAAGGGTGCGGCCAGGCTACAAGCTTATGGCAGCCTCACTCTTGAAACTATCGCTTTCAGGAAGGGAACTATCAAAAATCATACCACTATCAACAAACAATTCATGGCAGACCTCATTATCCCACCTAGAGCAACGAGAGACCTAACAACACCAACCATGATGCTGGGACGGCACTTCACCGTCACAACTCCTGGAGCCGATACCACTGAATATAGAAATTCACTTCAAAACACCATCGACAACATTACCAGTGAAACGATCACCTGCTACACTGACGGGTCACTCACAGACTCAGGATGCGGGGCTGGCTATATCATCACAACTGACAACAATAACACCACCCTTGTAGAAAGATCATTCAAGCTCCCTGATTATTGCACTGTATACCAAACAGAGCTCACCGCTATCATTGAAGCTTGCAAATATCTATCTACATATACCAACACACACATCATCATATGGTCTGACAGTCTATCATCTATTCAAGCTCTCTCCGCACTTTCAACGCGGAGTAGAACTACAAGAGACTGTTACGACTCTCTTAATTCACTCGGATCCAACAACACGCTAGATATACGATGGATTGCAGCACACATCGGATTGTGGGGGAACGAAAAAGCAGATGAGCTGGCCAAGCTTGGCACTATCAGCGAATCCACTTTGAGGTGTCCAATTCCACAATCCTACATCAAGCGTCAAATCGACAACAAAGTCAACAGACTGAATCAGGAAACTTGGTCAACTGACGGTCCCAGACACACCAAACTGACACTCGGCCACAAGCATGCCAAAATCATCAAAAACCTCAACACTACACTCAGCAACAACAGACAAGATTACAGAACTGCAGTTCACCTCATCACGGGTCACTGCGGCCTAAATAAACACCTTCACACCATTTGCAAATCAAACACCAGTGCTTGTCCTATGTGCGGGGACGGAGAGGAAACTGTCTCACACTTCCTTGGACAGTGTCCGGCTATTGCCCAAATTAGAGGTCAATATTTCCAGGACTACTACCTCTCTGTCAATGACATATTCGACAACCAACACATCACCACAATTGTCAATTTCACAAACCGCACCAAACGCTTAATTGTGCCGGAAGAGCTGGATCAGGCCGGGGTGACTTAAAGTATTATCTCATATGCTGTCTCGTCTCGTTTTACTCTTCCAAACCCAGCTGGCATTTAAGCGTATCATTTTGACTCATATAACATCCTACACCACCCTCCACCAATCACTCTGATCTCACCGGCAACCTTCCCCAAGGTTGCCACACCCCAGAGGTAGGCAGAGCATCTCAATGCTATCCTCTCGTGGGCTATCATGGCCCAGCCTCTCTAAAAAAAAAAAAAAAAAAAAAAAAAAGCCCAGACAATGTATAAAATATTAAGGTTAGGTTATAATACAATAGCGATCAAAATCTACTTCATAACTTAGCTAGGAAGGCCATGTTTATACTCAGTTGATAAAGAAAGTTATAAAATCTATTTCCTTACATAAATCTTACCATGCCCTGATGATCAATATAATAAAAATACTGCCTCTCTTCATTCAACAGTTGCCCCTGTATGTAAGATCTTGCTGGGTTAGATATTGTTGACACAAATGCAGCAGAAGCATTAACCAAGCGAAAAGAGCGTAGTGATGCACATTGCAGTATCTTTAGAGACATGATGGTTCCGGATCAAGATGCCATAATACTATTATGTCTGCAATAGAAGCTGTCAAACTTGTATGCCCTTTATTTGCAATAGCTACTGTACTAACTGTAATATAAAATTAGTTAAAATTACATCCCAAAAGACTGTTGTAGTAATATTACGTTGGGTGGAGTGTTTTACATTTAAAATTTTGGTTGAATTGGATATTTTTTATTGAAGTTAAAACTGACTGTCAGAGAGCACTTAATTGATATTCTCTCGTGGTTAGTTTTATCTCTAAGTAAATATTTTTTTAAAGTAAATTTTTAAAGTAATAATCGAATTCCAGACTAACCAACATATCATTTGCTTAAGTCTTAAATTTAGAATATAGATGCTTTTATTTGCTAATCCCATTTCAATGCAGATGTGTTTCTAAAATAAAACCATCCAGAGAATAATTTAAATTAAGATTATTATTAAGATCAATATGCATTTTAAATGGGTTAAACCTAATTAACCAAATACATTCCCCGATTTATAGTTCATGTAAATCATCTGTAACAATGTTACAGTAATTAAGCAGCATTTCCGATTAATTCAAGGTCATCAGCAAATAATTTAACTTTATTTTGAACCGAGTCAGGAAGAACATTGAACATGAACATTTACTTTTTTAAAGACAAAAAGAAAAGGACCTAAAATTAACATGTGATACTCGTAAAATGTTTGTTTCAAATACATTGATTGACGATGTCAATCCGTCGAGATCGTTGCTCTGCGAAGAAGAGCAACGATCGACGACGGATTCGATGCGAATCAAGAATGCTAGTTTGTGCGGCGCGTCGAAGTGGCGGAATCCTCCAACAAATACTTGATTGACGATGTCAATCCGTCGAGATCGTTGCTCTGCAATCAACGACGCAATGCTTCGATGCGAAGCAAGAATGCTAGTTTGCGCGGCGCGTCGAAACGGCGAAGTCCTCCAACAAATACAAGACCGTCGACGAGTTCAACTCGGCGCGCGTCTTGGTAGGTTATAAAACCTCCGGATGATGATTAATCACTCTACACTCGACTGTCACGTGACTTTTTAAACACGTTCTCTTGGTTGCCCTGAATGACTATTCGAAATCATAGCCCTCTAATCTGATGCCAACCTTAACCCTAACCCAATCCCTATCAAAAGCATATGCTGAAACCCTTACCCTAACGAGAAATTCGACCAACTTCCTTATACGGTCATATCACGTGATCAAGACAGTTTTTCGCAAATATCTCGGCAGGGGAGCATTTTAACCCTATGTCATGGGGGGTGATTTGGAATCAGCGGCCGAAAATACATCGATTCAAGCTGGTTTCAACTGTCGGGGGCCCTTTTAGAATAATCTCGAAGATCGACTGTAGAGTGATTTAGCACGCTCGAAAACCTCCTTGTGGTACTCCTAATATAACACTTTCAGGTTAACAGAAAGTATTCCTTTTACTTGCACATTAGAAGTTCTGTCAGATAAAAATCTTTTATCGCATCCAATATATTTCATGTAACAAAAAAGTTTTCAAGTTTAAATAGTAACCTCATCTGGATTCCAATATAAATAGTTTTAAAATATCCAATAGTAGTTTTAAAATATTTTCAAAAGTCTCAAGCAAATTCAACAAACAAAATTTCCCTTTGTAGCGCAATGCGTTACTGTGCCGCGCCGCGCACTCAATTATGCATGCTTCTCACAACACACAACGATCGGCAAAATGCGCTACTGTGCCACGCCAAGCTGCGATGAATTGACATCGTCCGTCAATTTAGAGTTCCCTTTAATACTTACTCTAACCAAAGCCCTCTCGCTAGCAGTAGTGCGCGACCGTCGACTACTTGTTTAACAAGCGCGTCAGTGTCACGCAGCTGCAGTCAGCAGTACGCGTAGACACATAACATGGCTATGTGTGGCTACCACTTAGGTCTGAGATCACTGAGGATGGCACAAGTAAGACACGATTGAGGTAATCAAAGTTGTATTCCCCAAATGCAAAGAAAGCTTTGATTGACGATCATGTCAACCCATCGAGATCGTTGCTCTGCGAAGCAAAGCAACGATCGACGATGCGAAGCAAAAATGCGAAGCAAAAATGCGAAGCAAGAATGCTAGTTCGCGAGGCGCGTCGAAGTGGCGAAGTCCTCCAAAAAAAGCTTTGATAAACGAAAAATCATCAAAATATTAAAAAAGATTTTGGAAGATTTTTAAAAAGGAGCTTTTGATCTGCCATTCCCTTCACCTCTCCATGTGCTTTTGCGCCGATTGCACCACTCATGGGCAAGGCCCATTAGTGGTGTATTTGGCCGATCTACCTCGAAAAGAATTATTTGAAGTGGCTAGTAATGCATCGTGCTTCATAACAACCAATTATCGTGAAACAACTACCGTATTTTTTTAAATGCGGCAATTTTCAGAGAAAAATTCGTATGCGAATTTAGTTCGAATAATACCAAATACTAAATAGTAAGATTATTCAAACAATATACACATAATATAACAATTACCCTATATAAAAATTCAATATAAATTCAATAGAAAACTAAATAAACACCCTTTAAGTAGTATAAGTAAGCCAGTTTAAAGAACTGGCTCCAAATTTATATCTAATTCTGCTATTTTTACTGCACTACTACTTTTTAACCCTCTCTCTCCTCTAAGAGCTATGACTGTTGTTCTCAAAAGGTCAAATCTTACTCTCTTCCTAATAAATGTCATTGCCTCACTATATCGTTGGCCTGATTTCCTAGAAAGTTTATCCGCTAATTTCTTGAAGAACTTATTAGCTTCCCTTCCCATACCCCCAGTGGTTGATAGGACTATCGGTGTAAACGTCCCATGTTCCACTTCTACAATCCTTTTATTGTATAAATTCTTTTTCTGTCTCTCGTGGCTATTGTACATAGTGGTTGGAGATCCAATAATACCAAATACTGAATATGTTTAGTGCGAATTTCACAGCATTGATCATAAAATCCTGATTACATTCCTGGTTACTCTACTCCGTGTTCAGTATTTTCAAGTAAATTAGTAGGACACAGTCCAGCTTTGTGCTGGCATGAACCAGAAATCTGATAATTTGTATTACATATTCTCATATTACATGTCAGGATTCATCAGAAGTTCAAAAGCCTAGCGATTACAAAATTCAGATAACATTACTGATTACTCTTTTATGCTGTTTTCAAGTAAATTAGCGGTTCTGACACAGTTTGCCCCTTGAAGTCCAAATTTACCTTTCTCATTGCTAAAATTCATTCCTTAAAACAAATTTTCCAAAAATGTTTCTAGATTCTCCCTCCTTGCATGTTGCACCATCTTTGAGAGTGAGACCTGTTACTGTAGGCATATTTTTCAAAATTTGAAGGACTTTTTCTTTGACCCTTAAATTGGCACAACAAAATCTTACTGGATTTATCATTTCAAATTGCTAGATTTCAATTCTGGAAGCAAATTTCCCGAAATTGCATTTAAAATCGTATTTTTTTTAATCGTTCTTGAAACTGTGTTTGAAAATTATTTTTATGGCCAAATTGCTCAGGCTATGACCAAAGCGTGTGCTAAATTTGAAAACCTCTGAGATTTTGGTCCCCTCACGAAGAAAATTATTCCTACACCCCTGCTTAATATTGTATCAAATAAAATGTATGACAATTCCGTTTTGTGCTGATCATTGTTTAATTTTTATAGATGCGTCTAAAAACAAGTTTGAATTATGAAGAAAAATGATGAAAAAACTGATGAACAAATTGAATAGAACCGCTGCTGCCTTAACCTTCCTACCAGGTTCATTCTTTCGATCTTTAATACAAAACTGATTTTGCTATCTTACTTTTGAATATATTGGAAGTCTACTGATTACCTCAATTAAATAACGAGTTTTCTTTCGTTAACCAGCTTTGAGAAAGTTTGATCCGGAAGAGAAAGACAAAGCATTCTATCTATTGAAAAGGTATACTAGTGTAGAACTTTACTCTTTGCATTTCGACGGAACATTATTTATACAGTCTTTGTGATAATCATTCTATACATTCTGTATGTTAGCATCCATGAATTAATTTCGCCGCAATTTTGAATCAGAATGCTTCCCTCAATGATTGTAAATATAGTTCATTCTACAGGCATGTGCACAATACCAGAAGATTTAGACTTTCTGAAATAAACAAAAACTATTTGGAGAGAGAGGAAAACAAATGTCAGATTCAGACCTCTGATCTGCTTTATTATGAGAGTAATCAGTTACCCAGCAATGAACCATGCGAAGATAGGTTATTAGGTAAAGTTTTTAAGTGGAACAAATTATATATGTTCTTAACTATGTAAAGTATGGATACATAATCTCAGTGATCAAACGTATTATTCCATTTGAATGAACCTGTTTTCCCAATATTATTCACAAACATGTTCTGTTAAACAACTAATTCCCTTTCCCATAATACAGTTGCTCAAGTGGCAGGAACGGAAACATGCATATTCAGTGTGATAGACGGACACGGTGGATGGCAGTGCGCACACGCTATAAAGCACAGACTGCCGTATTACCTGGCACTGTACATGTTAGAGGGGGCCGAGCTGACCTGGAGGAATCCCATGACAAGGGAAGACTGGGTGGGTACCAATTAGCAAACAATAAAATTTAATTATAATTTAAGTTTAGTAACCACTTATCAGTACTCAGAGTGGATACCAGATAATCCTAAATAGAAATAGACTTATTATATATTAGACAACTTACTAGTTTATACTCTTTGACATTCAGAATAATGTCTCTATTTACCAATAATTTTACCACCTAGATACTGCCGATACAAGGAGACGATTACAACCTATGGTTGGAGGACTACGTGTTTGACTTGAGAACAGCCCAGAGCTTCACCCACCGTTACAACAGAAAAATGCTGCAAAACGAGCTTCTCAGTGTCAACTCACAATTAGCCCTCGCTTTTGAGGTATTAAAGTGTAATTAGAGTGTTGTCTAAAATACAAACGATGTGTTCATCATTCAATCACAGATAATATTATATCAATCACAAATTACGCTATTCAAAAACATAAAAATTTATCAATGGTTTTACGAAAAGGAAAAACTGTCAACTATAGTTAACTAAAGTTAATGGTTGAGATTTATTTTAACCAAATTATACTCCCTCTTCTAATCTTCTGTTTGTCAAATTGGCACAACTAGCAAGCCGGGTCCGTTGTGAATAATGATAGTTGATATGCTTGTCACAAACACCTGACTATAATCATGATAATTACTTACAGGATTTAGACGAAGACATAGGAACAGAAGCGATCCCAGAAGAACAGCGAATCACAAAAGATACAGTGTCGCGACTAGTAACAGCAAGTTCGGGTGCTTGTTGCTGCACAGCAGTTGTTAAAGATGGCACAGTGCATGTGGCGGGCCTGGGAGATTGCCGTGCTGTACTAGGTAGGACTAATTGTGACATTTCTTAATATATGTTACTCATAAAACCATACTTCATAAAATTCTAAGTTCTTATGTACATGTTTATTGTTCATGAGTCGCTTTAGATGGCTTGAACTGAATCTTTGGATTTTGAGTTCTTTTTGGCTATAAAGCGATGTATAAATTCTAGTTATTATTATTTTTATTAAATGTGTATTTTTACTGTCATGAAGATGTAATTAGGTGAGACCGAGCTAATAGGTAACACGAGGGAATAGTCGTTACCAGTGCGCGGCTTTATCTGTAAACTACAGGTAACGACTATTAGCTCGGTCTCGCCTATTAGCTCGGTCTCACCTAGTACATCTTAACGACAGTTAGGGATCTGCTAAAACAATGTTACAAGTTTCACCGATCTTGTTCCGAGTTTTGCGATATTTCAAAAACTATCGACTATAAAGACAATCTGGGATTGCATGATGCATCCGGCGAGTGTGACATTGGTTTAAGGTGATCTATCCTAATATTGTAATTTTGTTAGTGTCGTTTAAATTGATAGGTGATTTGTCGGTCCCTTTATTTATACAACTTTGCAAGATAACTCTATAAACTTACACTTCTCAGATATCTTGTTAGCTTGTTTCCAATAAACGAATAGCTCAGCTAGCTGCTAGTGGTGACACTAATCGTCACTAGCTTCATGCTAATTGCAGAGGTGCTGTGTACAATACCAATGTTTCAACGTTACAATACCAACAGAGCTTTCAGAGTGTGCAATCAATCTTCAGTGTGCAATCAATCTGGAGTGTGCAATCAATCTCAGTGTGCAATCAATCTCAGTGTGCAATCAATCTCAGTGTGCAATCAATCTTTTCGCTTGTGAGTTGATATCAGTTGTCTCTTATCAGTAAATAGGTAATTGCACTGCCTTTTACTGTGCAGCTTTGCTATACACGAAGTATACACAATATGGAATTTTCGGTCAGTACACTTCACGAACTGGAGAAACAGATTGAGGACTTATCAGACTCGGTTTTAGCGAATCTTAATTGCAGAAAACTAGAGGACCTCACTCATGACTTGTTCAAGCCAAAAGGCGTTACAAAGGATGTAATAACCGAAATAGTTTTGAAGATGGGGTCTATGATATGTAAATCGAGAAATGTTTTGAGATCAGCAGCAGAGACGCTTGACCAACAGAAATCAGAACAGATAAAAACTCAGAACGAGCTCATCCAATGCAAATCTGGTAAACTAGCTTCAGTGAAGGAGACAGTGAAAACAGAAATGAAACTGTTTACAGATGTTGTGAAGAATAACAGCGTAGCTTCTGATATCTCTCCAGCTAAAATCAAAATGGCTGTGAAATCGGCGATTACAGAAGATGATCGGTCGAAAAACTTTATCATCTTCGGGGCCCCAGAACAGCTCGAATGTGAAGAGCAAGAAATGAACGAACGGGATCTTGTGGGTGATATTTGGGGTTTTATGAAGTTCATTGGAAGGCCGACTATATCAAACATTGAGAGAGTGGGAGTAAAGAAGTCTGACAGCCCTCGATCACGGCCGATAAAAGTTACTTTGTGAGATCCTGAAATTGTACGTGAATTTCTGAGCAGAGCAAAAGTCTTGAAATCGGTTGATGTGGCAGACTACAATTTCAACTACAACAAACTCTACTTATCTCCAGACAGGTCGCAGGATGAGCGAATCTCTCGCCAAAAGCTCGTACAGGAAATGAAAGAGGGAATCAAGAAGGACCCGAGCAAGAAATATTACATAAAAAACAACAAAGTTTGTGTCGCTGAGTGACTAATTATTTGAGAAAGTCAAGCATTTGTGTATGTGTGTGACGTTAATTTCATGGAGTTAAAACTTTTTGTATAACTGAGAACAGAGGTTAGAGGAACTACTGATAAGAGTATGATTAGACTGTGTTGCGTTATCAGTTGACTTTTTGCATCACTCTTCTAGATTATACGTAATAGGGTAACTTAGTTATAGAATAGGATTTTAGTTGTTGCAAGCATTGCACTAAGGTTTTAAGTTAGGTAAGTAGGCCACGAACTGTTGAGCAAACTGGGCTGGAAGCCCAAGCAATATGCAGTTCTGGTCTTGAGGCTATTTTACAATGTTTTATAACATGTGCTTGCAACTAGATCTTGAATGTCGCGTGCCCCACGGGGATTTAATTTATTCATACAATTTATTATATATTGGTTCCAAAGCCCTTATGGGTACCAGCAAAAACTGGTTTTCAAACAAGTTAAATGTAAAATTATCTAATTAACACATAACTAACCAGCTAATATTGTAATATAAATATTACTCCTTCATAAATATTACTCCTTCATAAAGCTCTCCATGCTCAGGTTCGTTAACCCCGGAAGGGAACATGCGTGCCACCGTGCTCACGGAGGAACACAGAACATACAACCCGATTGAGCGCGAGCGCCTCATCCGCGAACACCCCCATGAAGATGAGGATATCATGTTCTTTGATGAGCGCCTCTGTGGAATTTTACAGGTTCGTACTTGTGCAGATTTGGTGTTTCTGAGTGTAAATGGTATATGTGTACATGGTATGTCGCAAATCGTTTGTGTATAATGTGTTTAATTTGCTGTTGACTCACTACTGAGTACTGACTCAGGATAGTTTGTTGACTTTCAGGACAAGTTGCTAATGAGAATTCTGTCAGAATGATAGATCAAACTATTTCCATATTTTGTTGGATTGAGCTTAGTGTGTTTTATCGAAACAGTAATTAGATTGTTGAGATCGTAGAATGTACATTATACTGTAGTGACCTTTCTACAAATCAATACCGGTTGGCATCTGCACAAAAATTTAAATGTCACGCCGGTTGTGCTTGAGTGGTAGTGTTACTGCCGTTTTATATTTCAAATATATCACACCGGTTGTAAATGGTGGAGGAAGCTTCACTGTCGCTTTAAATATAGATATAATAACAAGCGTAACGTGATCATTAAGCCCGCAATAAGGCTTGTATTGCCACAAGTTACACAATACACATAATATTAATACATAATTGTTATTGAATTCTACAAATGTGCCCAAAGTAACAGCGTATGTATCCGATCAACACGTATCTGTGTTCTTATAATAAGTGCACTTAGCGACAATATCCAGACACTGTAAGGAAGGGAGGCGAGGCTGATTGTATTAAAAATAAAGGGGAACACCTTACTACAGGGTGTTTCAAGACTCTTGTCCAAATTTTGGAGGCCAGCTGAAGTCTGTTTTCCCTGACATCAGTATTTTCCTATATATAATATATACCTATATTATATGCTATGTTGTGTAATATGTATCATAGATATTATGTAGATTGTAAAATGTAAATAAACGAAAACCCTACTATGTTGGGTACGTTGGCCGTTGGGTACTATGTCATGTTATGTATCATGAATGCAACAGTTGGGTATCTCATTGAAACAGTAACTTTTAAATAGTTCTTAGATTTGGTGCCCTTCACACTCTTACTTCAGCCTACCCGAGCGTTTGGTGATGTGTCCCTGAAGTGGAGCGCGCGCGAGAAGGTTCTCATGCAGTACGTGTTCGACGATCCTGCCTACGTTCCCAACTACATCTCGCCCCCCTACTTGTCCTGCACTCCTGACGTGCGCTCCACTCAACTCGACCAAAACTCTCAGTTCCTCATTATCGCTACAGGTTTCACTTTCAATTCTTACTCTTGATTTCACTTACACAGCTGCCCTCGTTAAGTTGTTTGTATCTTACACTTGAGTTTTAAGTAGAATTCCTTTGGTCGGCACCGCTTGTTATCGGACTGTAACAATTTGTAATAAGCAGAATTTGCGGCAAGCACTGTACAATGCGTAGTGTAGATATTCATCCACGTCCATTGTAATTTGTACGTGGCTTGTTCTACTGTGACAACTACGATCATTAATTTTATAATGCTATGTTTAATCTTATGTTTATCATAATATGCATCCACTTGGTTAGACCGGAGTTAATGAAGTGTGTTGACTGTTGCTGAAATTAATTTCAACCACACTCAACACTGCATCGATCTTCCTTCTCTTATTTAAATTAAACTTCCGACTATTCGCTTACTGTAGCTACTAGCTAGGAAAGCCATCCTATAATAATGTCCTTAAAGTCCTGATTTTTGTCCTTTATTACATGTAGAGTATCGAAAAGTGCCGTGTGTTTTGACAGGGCTAGCTTGAACTAAAACATTTTTCAGATGGTCTATGGGACGGCATGAGTGACGATGAAAGTGTGAAACTTATACAGAACAAACCATCTGATGTAAACAGCGCTACATGGCTCATACAGAACTCGCTGGCCCAGCACAACGAAAAGAGATTGTCTAAAATACTTAGTATTCCTCCAGGACCCATATGTAGAAACGTTAGGGACGATATTTCAGTCATCGTTATTTATTTTAATACATGATAAATAATGTCATACAGCCGTTGCTATTTACGTATCAAATACTATGAAAACCGTTTTCAATTGATTTTTCAATTCAAGGGATTAAGAATAGCTGTGTTATTTTAATGTGACCCGCTGTTTTAAGAAATATATTTAAACATTTTGTTGTGGATTATTCTAGTTTCAAGCTGTCGAAAGATATTATTTATAAATTGAAAACTGAACATTTTATACAGTTAGATTTTATTAAAATATTGGTCTCATTATTTTCTTAATCGCATCAATAACATGAATAAGAATTGTTTATATTCACAAGCTGGCTTGTCCGTAAATGTGACATGTGCAGTGTGGAATCAGCAATTATTCCAGTAGCAGGGAGGAGTTGAGTGTGCACTTCAGTGTATAGAGTTTTTTGCTGCTGAATTGGGTTTGCCTTTAAAAAATTTGGCGGCCAAATTCTGAAAAATGCACAGCAAATTTTAGAATTTGGCCGCCAAATTTTTTAAAGGCCTAACTTATAATTCCACTACAAAACTTAAGGTCGAAATGCGATTCTACGTTGGTTCTAAAAAATTTCATGAAAAAATATTGAAACCCTATTGAGTTCTATTGTTTTGAGCGAAATCAGTTTCGCAAATATCACGAACTGAGATATGGGCGATTTCTTTCATTTGTTGGTCAACTGCTATCTCGAAACCAAGTTTCACTAAAAAATCAGGGTGAACCCAACTCCTCCATGCTACTGGAGTAATTCATGATTCCACACAGCAAATGTCACATTTACGGACGTTCTGGAAAACGACTTGACGGAACACGCTTTGAAGATATCCTTGGCGAGAGAAGCGCGCACAAGAGATATTTTCGGCCTCTCTGCGCGCGCGCGGCACCGGCACGCCTTCGAAGGGAATTCTCTTATATCATGCCGCCGCCAACCGTGATGCCGGTTCTACTTCTAAACACTGTTTCTCAATTCTCTCATGATGGTTCACACCGATCTTTGCTTCCTAAGTAACCCGCGAAATCGATAGATCAACGTAATCAAGTCACCACATCCGAATTCTTTCGGAACAGTTGTTTCGACAATGGTGAACAATCAGTCAAGCGTGATATGAAGCGGGTTTAGTAGTAGCTCACAATCGGCGTACAAAAATATGAAATACAGACCCATATAGAAGATTTTTATTTCTTGGCATTCAGATTTAGTGATTTAAGACACCCATTCAAATTTCAAAGATGTTTGAAATATCGAAGTTTAGTTGATGATCGTTCACTCCTAGGCTAGCCCTACTCCGTAAGTACTAAGCATTTGTGATATGGCAACTATTGTGTTATGTGTAGACTCTTTTTTAACGCTTCTCCCAGGTGTATTAAATGTGAACCATCCCTTGAGATACTGTTTTTATTTATCGGACCCAGACCAATAGTTACATTACCGAACGGAAACGTTTCCGTGAATTCACAATTGCTTCATGTTCATCCGTTTTCAATTAAAAATAATATCGATTCGTTATTCTGGTTTATAAAAATCAATTATATTTGTATTACAAATATAGCGCAACATAAATTTCCACCCAGACCAGTCAAGTCAACAGTCTAAAGAAACACCTTGACCCTAGAGCAGGCAACATACAACCAGTGCTTTTTATATTTGCAAACTTTTTTTTCTTTCTAAAACACAGAACAAAAAAAATATTATTTTTTTACTTTCAGATGTTGGTGGGAAGTTAATAATGTCACTGGCAGGAATGTTGCTGAGAAAACACTAAATGCACACATGTAACATTGAGTCAATATAATGTGCGTCTCTGTACCCGTAACAACAACCATAAAACTGTTAATCATTAAGAGAATGTTAATGTTCTATCTGAATGAAGGAAGGCCCATTTTCTACAGGTTAAGACTTGAGTCCGTCTCAGACCGTGCTGTCTAGCTTACTGGATTCTTGTCGCTTGTGTTCCTGAATCACGGGATCTGAAATAGAAGAGACTGTGTAAGTATTACTGTGTAAGTATTACTGTGTAAGTATTACTGTGTAACTACTACGGTACGACAATCTAGAATCGCTCATATTCATAACCTTAAAACTATCACAACTACAAGACTTGTGGTTGCCCTTGATGTTGACCATTAATTTAAGTAATCTTGGCAAAAGCCAACACAAAACAACACACATAATTAGTTAATGAAAGTGGGAGTAGTGTTTTAACTTACAGAAGTAGGGGTGGGACTAGTGTTTTAACTTACAGAAGTAGGGGTGGGACTAGTGTTTTAACTTACAGAAGTAGGGGTGGGACTAGTGTTTTAACTTACAGAAGTAGGGGTGGGACTAGTGTTTTAACTTACAGAAGTAGGGGTGGGACTAGTGTTTTAACTTACAGAAGTAGGGGTGGGACTAGTGTTTTAACTTACAGAAGTAGGGGTGGGACTAGTGTTTTAACTTACAGAAGTAGGGGTGGGACTAGTGTTTTAACTTACAGAAGTAGGGGTGGGACTAGTGTTTTAACTTACAGAATTAGGGGTGGGACTAGTGTTTTAACTTACAGAAGTAGGGGTGGGACTAGTGTTTTAACTTACAGAAGTAGGGGTGGGACTAGTGTTTTAACTTACAGAATTAGGGGTGGGACTAGTGTTTTAACTTACAGAAGTAGGGGTGGGACTGGGCTTCCTTAGCGCACATAATTAGTTAATGAAAGTGGGAGTAGTGTGTTAACTTACAGAAGTAGGGGTGGGACTAGTGTTTTAACTTACAGAAGTAGGGGTGGGACTAGTGTTTTAACTTACAGAAGTAGGGGTGGGACTAGTGTTTTAACTTACAGAAGTAGGGGTGGGACTGTGCTTCTTTGGCGGTGAGTCTATCGTTGTGGTCGTATCTTAATAATTTATCTAAGTAGTCCAGCGCTTCGGGGCTCACTAAATGTTGATTATCTTGACACACAAATCGTTCCCACCGCTTTTTAGAGTGCCTGAGAAGATATTATCAGATCTGGGTAATCGTGAAAACAATTGAAATGTAATCAATGAACCCTTTACTTCAACGTGTAGCCTTCTTCTGGTACTACTGGTCTTTTCAAGTTTTTGATAGTAAAGAAGTATTACCTTCCAAGCAGCTCGTTGTAGCGTGGATCAAGATCAACGTTATATTTCTGGACATACTCGTAAAGTTCAGCCGTGCCTAGCACTTTCCCAATACGCACCAGTTGATCGTAATTGTCGTGACCGTGGAAGAATGGTTCTTTTCGGAAAATCTGGAGTTGTAAGAGGAATTTATTAAAAGAAATAAGAAGCTTTTGCGATGATTGTAAGGTGATTATATCCTTAACCCAGCTCCTGCTAGGAAGATCTTAGATCTTAAGATACATCATGCTACAGCCCACAACGATATACTACAAACTAATAACTATATGCTACAAATGTTGCGGCATTCCAACGACAATTATAAAATAACATCTTCATGGATTCAGTAAGGCTGGTCTCACATGCACAGTAAGCAGATAAATTGGGCGGTAAATAAGGTAAATAATCAGGGGGTCACAAATAATAAGTGGCTGAGTGTGACTGCTATTTCAAGCGATCAGAGGGAGCCGAACTTTGACAACATACATAGTAAACTGTTGATAACAGGCAAACTCAATCTTGTTGTCAGATCTGTACTGAGGTCTGAGGCATTCAATAGAAAAGTCCGCGCTTTTCACGCACGCACATTTTATGATGATTTAGAATTTACGACGTAGCGTTTTTAATTTTAACCCATCTACCGCTAGCATGAAAATTCACGTTCGCGCGCAGCGCTTTAGTCACTAGCCGCTTTCTCTAAAAATGCGACCGAAAAATTGCCCTACAAAGGTAGTTGGAATTGGACGCCTAGCAACAAGTTATATTAATTAAACTCACCATACTGGCAAACATACACCCGTAGCTCCACATATCCAATGAATAATCGTATTCCTGAAAGTTTCCAGATAATATTGTGACGAGTAAACCGTATGGCAAAAAAGACATGCCCACAAACGATGGACGATTCACGATTGCATAACAAAAGAGATCTTGTTTAACATTTAAACATGGGTGCCAATCTAAAGTTAAAAGTCAAACCTGGTAATCTATGAGTAATTCGGGTCCTTTGAAGTAACGGCTGGCCACCCTGACATTATACGGTTGTCCGGGATGATAAAACTCGGCCAGACCCCAATCTATCAGTCGAAGTTGTCGTTTCTCGTGGTCGATCATAACGTTATGAGGCTTCACATCTCTGAATTATGGGATTACATTTATATATTTTATCGCACATTACGATCATATTACAGCGCCGCATATAATATTAAATTTACAACTCACATTTTCTTGAGATCTTAGATCATAAATACATGATATTAGATCATTCATTGCACACACAGAATGTTACATGAAATTAGTAAGTTTTGATTATACAGCTGTGTAAAGGTGTCACATCTGATTAAATGAAATACGATGCTGTGAGGACTGAGAGACACACCTGTGCATTATGCCCATACTGTGGCAAAAATCGAGGGCCTTTAACAGTTCATACATGTAATATCTGATATCATAGTCCGTTAGAGTCTGATACAATTGCTGAAAATTGTCGAGTTTAGTTAAAAATTAGAATTAACTATTGTTGGAACAAAGACTGTTTTGACACACGTTAGAGCCACTTGCATGTCTGCACGCTGGTTATCATATTATAGTCGCGGTCACGTGTCAAATGTAATTAAATTTAAATACACCTTCATCAAACTAAAATATGGCAAAACATCATAATATTAAACACATAATATAAATATAAACCTTGAAGTCTCGGTTGTTAACATATTCGAATATAAGGGCAGGGGTACGGGCTACAGGGTCTTTAACCACATCAAGTAGCGTTATGATGTTAGGACCATTCCGTAAATTCTCCAGAATCTTTATCTCTCGCTTTATCTTCTTCCTTTTAACTGGCTGCAAGTTTATTATTGTGTCAGATATTATGTGGATTATGATTGGTACAAAACTAGTGTGCTAGACATGAAAGTGAAATAAAGACAACATTATAAAGCACGAAAATGTTTACCTTTAGAATCTTGACGACCACTTTTTTGTTAGGAGTGCGAATATCGACCCCCTCGAATACTTCACTGTATTTTCCTCGACCTAGCTTTCTTACCAGTTGGTAGTTTTCTTGGTCACTGCAGGATATGGTATTTAAACATCACAATTATCATTTTTACCAACGTAAATTTGTACAACACAAAAAGCGCGATAGTATTTCATCGTTTGAAGTCTAAACTTAAATTTGCATTGTGCCTCAATTTCAGGAGGATGTACATTGTACGACGTACGTGCATAAAATATCTATTTCCATAACACCTAAAAATGGCTATATTATTAATATCCATTCTTTGGTGTTATGGAAATGGATATTTATATACGGATATTGGGATGGTACAAAAGTATGGGAAAGTTTATGTAATTTATACCATTTTTAAAAAGCGCGAATACACAATCGCTGAGAAATCAGGAGGATTGTATTTAACATTTAACAGACATATAAAGAGACAAAAGTAAATGAAGACGTTGTTGTATTTTTGTGTCTGATAGCATTTCAGCCCTTGTCACGTTAGAAATTTATGTTTAAACTGTTGTTGTGATCCATCAATCGTAAAGTTATGTTAGCCTTAACCATACAAGTGCAATTATTTCCCAGATCAACAGCCACCGAGCCGGGGTTGTGGGTATCAATGTAGCCCTAGCTTGTGAAATTAAAGGCATAATTTGCATTGAATAGCCTATGTATAAAATGTAAATATAATATGCATATTATATGTCTTTTTCTGAACCAATATTTATCGAATTGGCGTTAGGATTTACCTTCCACACAGTATTTAACTAGTTATAACGGAAGTAAGAACCACTGCTAAAATCTACAATCTTTACTGCCAAAGCCCCCCCCTCCAGGCTTGATGAACGGAAAAATTTTTCACTTCTCTAGCAATGCTGAAGACATGCAGGGCGAACGGATACATGAATAAACTAAATACTTAACTTGTAAATTAATGGTATTTAGTCCCAGACATGACACATAATTAGGTAAGAGTTTTAAACTCGGCCTAGTATTGTTAAACGCAGACTGGGTAAGAAGTTAAGTCCAGGGCTATCAGAATACTACGCCCACGTACACACTCAAAATATCTTGTCAGTTACTTTTTTGAAGCGAACTTAAGGTACATTTTTGCCTTTCTATCCACAAAAACATCTTAAGCTGCCGAAAGGTTCGAAATCAAAACATGAATAAGTTAGGCAAACATAAATGTGTTTAAAAAAATATGCAAGTTCTCGAAGCCATAATGTAGGCGTGGCTATGTTACACCCTTTTTTCTGGGCAAACTCTTAACTCTAGTTTCTAAGAAGTAAAAAATTTAGAGACATTCTAATTTGAAGGCAAGAGATAAGTTAGGCAACCATCAAGAGGTCCGCGTAATCCGGCGAAAGCTTAATTTCTTACGATTAAACAATGTTCGCCAAAGATCCAAGAGCCTAAGTTTTACAGTTTGCCTGAAGTCGAGACAGAAATAAACAGTATAGCTTTGTTTCCTTAATATTTACGGCCAAATATTTCATCCAATTTAAAATATCCATTAACCCCGGTCCGTTCACCCCACACCCCACCCGCATCCGCCCCCGACCAGACTTACCCCCAATCAGTCTGATGGTTCTCGGTAGTCCCAGAGTCACGTGGGTTGTTCGTGTTCACATCCGCTTACAAACTCCGGCTCTTGAGGTCCGTTCATCTGTGAGTTGGATATTCACCTGAAAAACAACTCATGTCAAAAACTCGATTTTGGTACAATTTAAGTATCTTATTAGTGACCAATTAGTTACTAATGATAGGTTATTAGTGACCAATTAGTTACTAATGATAGGTTTATCTTATTAGTGACCAATTAGTTACTAATGATAGGTTTAATCTATTAGTGACCAATAGTTACTAAATATAGGTATTTATACCGCAGCTTAATCCTATAAACCCGACTTGGATGGAGGTTATTTTTGAAGAATGGAAATCAGTTCATTACCAGGAGAAGGCTTCAATTAACACTTGGTATCCGGTTACTGGTATTAGATACAAATGAAGAATGTTGTATTTGGTAAAAGTTATGCTCTGGTCTTACTGATAAGCGGTGTGAACACGGTTTGAGACAATGCAATTCAAATATCAACACAATGCAATCACATATCCCATAATATCGTAAATTTCCAAATCTTCATTAAGATGAGTCAATGGATGAATTATGCACAAACGAGTAGTGGTTCTGCGGAAATGTAAAAACACAACACGCGTGAAGGAGTGTAAGTCAAGACGTGTGTAAGTACAGCTTGTTTTGGATATTAGTGTAGGGAGTAACTAGAGATAAGACTCAGATATTATACAGTTCACATTTAGTGAAGTACTGTGGCTTTAAGATACATATTAGGGTGTAAACCGTACGTGGGCATCAGAGAAAGTGGCTCTGAGACATTCGAGTGTGTTACTGTTACAGCGAGATATTTTAGTGTGGGTTACTGTGTATAGCTGAAATAATCGAGTGTGGTTACTGTTACAGCTGAGATTCGAGTGTGGTAGCTGTTACCGCTGAGATATTGATGTGGTATACTGTTTATTAGCTGAAGATATTTGAGTGTGGTTACTGTTACAGCTGAGATATTTGAGTGTGGTAACTGTTACAGCTGAGATATTTGAGTGTGGTTACTGTTCAGCTGAGATAGTTGAGTGTGGTTACTGTTAACAGCTTGAGATAATCGAGTGTGGTATACTGTTATAGCTGAGATATTGAGTGTGGTGTACTGTTACAGCTGAGATATTTGAGTGTGGTTACTGTTACATCTGAGTTATTCGATGTGGATGCTGTTACGCCTGAGATATTTGATGTGGGTTATGTTACAGCTGAGATATTCGAGTGTGGTTACTGTACAGCGAGATATTTTAGTGAGGTCAGTCAGCATACCTAGAAATAAAAACAAATATTTGTTTCCGAAAAATGAGACATTAATGTCTATTTATTTCAACAGGGCTGTGTCACATAATATGCAAGTCAAAAGGAGGACATGCTAAAAATATGCTGAGTTCAAGCTTTAATACAACCTTATATCGATTTTGATAGGCAATATTTGTCATGAGGAGTTTGAATAATCTTCCCTTCACTAGGCTTTGAATAGGCCTCATAATGAACGACACATCACTTACTGAGATCACTAAGAATGATATTTAATCAAATACGGATCACTATATTGATCACAATAATAAAATAGTGTGAGAAAAGCTAAGATACCGTTGAGACCGATCAGATGGTTTCACGGCAATCAGGGACCTTCCAGCACCTTCATGTCCAGCATAAGCTCCAATATTTCCGAACGCTCTCACTGTACCTACACACGGCCAGATAAGACAGTACCAGACGATTTAAGAGTAAGAAGATAAGATCACCAAACCGATACAAACTACAGCAAATGACGAAGACAAGGCCGTACTAAAGCTACCGCCCCAGGGTTCCTAGATACGAATACGACGGAAGTTACACGACTACACTTGTACACCACATGAGTTGCAGAGAGGTTCTGTCTTATTACTGTAACCCAGACTGTCGGGAAACACGCGCAGAAAGAGATCAGACTAGAATTAAAAGGATCTTATATAATAACACGGATAGAACAACAAGAATGCAACTCGCTCTCTCATCTCTCCCTCTCTCTGAATACACACCTGGTTGGAGTCCCCCCACCCCCCCCCCATCACTTCCAACCCAGCATTTCCTCCCTGCATCTTTCTATTAGTTTGTGCAGTAGAAAAAGGGAGCAGATGATGAGCTAGTACCTGAGCAACCTGCAAATGTATCATATCTCAGCAGTGGTGTGGAGAAAGGGCACACGAGATGCAGACACGGACTTAACGTATATCAGGCTTATCATCAATCATCGACCTCGTTCAAGCTGGTATTGGACCAAAATAACTAGCCGAGTCATGGGAATGTATCTGGGTAGTTGATTTGTGGTACTGATTACACTGTTTATTTTCTCCTGTTTCAGCCCAGTTTTGCAGCCTCTGTATCAGTAAACTTATTGTAGTGCTAGTGCTGGGCTGGACACTGGAATCGGCGATTATCTAATGAAAGTGGGTAGTGTTATATAGTTGAGGGAGGTCAGCGATGGAAGTCTTGTCTGGGAAAACACATGTGTCGGATCCAAGTACCGGTGTAACCTGGATCCCAATGAGAATTGCCTGGCCAGCGGAGACACGACCTGTTTTTAGGTAGTGTTACCATATAAGGGAGTTTTCTGTGGTAACGTGACCTTATATGGTAACACTAACCCGCCACCATTATAATATGGAGTTCTCATGCTTCCTGAGATTGATTTGTCGAACTGTCAATTCAAAACTCGACCATCAAGATATTCGAGTAACTAGTTATTGTAACAATTTAACGGTTTCAACCGAATAAAAGGACAGAAGCATGGAATGGAATATTTCCGACAGTACGGTTTTCTTGAAGATACAAAGCTGGGATTATTTACTGTGTTCGTACAATGTGCAGAGTTCTATAGTTATTACTAATTCTTTCGCTGTAATGTGTGGAATGTCTGGAATGTATCGTGAAGTTGCCCCCAAATTCAGAGGGTGTAAGGGTAAAGGGATGGCGGCTTGTTCGGGGACAAGCTTTACACTACATAGTTCAGCGGAAATAATACATGATAATACGTATGTAAATATGTATGTAATATGTATGTAACGGCCCCCTTAAACAGATTTTAACAAGGTTCCTCTAACAACGCTTAAAGGAGGCGGAGAAGGCGGAGGAGGCGTTATTGTGATCTCAAATCTCATCCAACTTGACCATGTGTTTCCAAAAGAAACGCGGCGCAAATCAGGTCACAACAAGACCAATTACACAAGATACAGTGAAGTAGTGAGAGGGAGCATGCACAACGAATGAGGGAGTTTTCCAAGCAAACAATGTCCATTAAACAGCGCCAGGGGACACGTGGCAGCCACAAAATGTACTCTCTGTAACGTGTACATCTTTGTATATAATTAACGTATAGTATATCATATACTATATTACATAACTACAACTGTAATGTCTCCTGTCAATAACGCTAACATGGTTAGTGTGCTAGGAGCAGCTACAGTCTAGACACTATATGTCACACGATTGGAAACTGTGGGAACTTTGTTGCAACAGTCTACAACAATTATATGTTCACAAGATTGAAACTGTGGAACTTTGTTAAGGAGCCTACAGTCTACGCTATATGTCACACGATTTGAAAACTGATGGGAACTTTTGTACCTAATTTGATGTATTTAGGATGATTAAGTCACCACTTTAATGTAAAGATGGGAGTATTTCATGGTTTAATATTGAGGACATGATTCTTTGAACGGATTACTCATTCCGTTGCTAAATTCCATCCTCACGCCTATATATAAACCTTGTAACATGAAATTTAAACAATATTTAAAGCTGCAAGTACTACGCCTGGTACGTATCTCATTATACTGTAGTTTGTTTGTGAGGGTGATAAATGTAAGCCAATGTAAGGTATCCTCCACTACATCGCAGGAGACTTTAGTACAATCGTTCTCGAAATTAGCAACACGATGGTAGAGATAAGGGTTCGTTGTGTTACTCAATTTTATAAAGTAAGTGGGGTGACGTAGTGTGAACTGGAAAGCTATTAATAGTCACTACACTCAATTTCAACCTTCAGGCCAACCCAAGCCTTGTAATAACATGCAAAAAAGCATGCAAGAATAAAGATAGTGAATCCTAATTACCGCGTCTATTTCATCCTCTCTGAAAATATAATCCTCACTGCTGAGGACGTCCCCGCGCGCCTGGCGCTCCTGCTTCTTCTCCTCCTTAGCTGCCAGCTTCTTCTTCCTTGCTTCCCGCTCTTCACTATCCGATATACCTACAGGGGAGGAGCTCTCAGAGCTGCTCTCTTTGTGAGAAACCAGCTTGTAGTTTTCCAGCCAACTCTTTAACCACTCTGGACTGTACCAAAGTCTCATGGTGAGAACTCCAATATGTACACGACACTTGTATGATATGCATGACGTCTTAGAAACAGTGGTCCCGGAGACCTCTGGCTCTCGTATGTGACGTAGTGTCCCGCGTCACGGTATTTGTTGTAACACTCCCACAGCTTCTCATCTACTGTCATTATGTATACGGGTTTAGGGGGTTTTGCTGGTGGTTTTGGTGATGGTGCTGCTGGTGGTGCCGCTGGTGGTGGTGGTGCTGCTGCGGAGGTTCCACTTGCTCCTCCTCCACCACCTCCTCCTCCACCATGGCCATGACCACCTCCCTCCTCCACGTCTCTTTTTAGCCTTATTTGGTGCACCCGCCACTTTGTTCTTCTGTTGTGCCCATTTCCTGATGGTCTCCTTATCGAACCCTGTCCTCTCAGATACCAGCTGTATATTGTTGTTGTGTTTCTTTAGTTCGTTTAGCACTAAAATCTTGTCGCGCAAGCAATTCCCGCCGCCATCCACGCCCATAGTCACAGTTTGACGGCACGCGCCGTGAGCCGCGCTGTCATTACATAGCACCTTACCCTTAAAAAAGAGCAACTTGATAAACATGATTAGTACGATTAACGTTATCTATAAACTGACGAAACATAAGAAGCAAGAATAGCATAGTACTACAGTGGTGTAGACACAGAAGTATGTGAACTGTGAAGTCATAATACAAAACAACGTTAAGAATGCAACAAAGCGGAAGAATCTAAACAAAAGAATTGATCTAAAAACAAAAGATTGGGACAGTTTAAATGGGAAACACGTCTTGAAATGGACAAAGCAGCTCTGTGATGACTCATGATCTGGACCAAGTGCTTTAATATAATTTACCGAATATAAATCAACAACATGATACCAAATATCTGCTTCAAGGAATCACTGCCAACTTGTATATGCGATAACGTTAGTACTACGTCGTCATAAACGGAAACTCGATATCAATAAATATTGTGACTCGAGTGAAAGCACAAATGCATTGTACATACAGCTAATGAACGAGAACAAGCGACTAAAGCAAGACAACGAGCATACATATTTTCGCTGCATAACTACAAAATATGTCTAATCGCGGAGGCCATGGCGCATATATTCCGCACAGCGCAAACTTTAGACCACAACATGCATTATTAAACCCTCTTCCTTGCTACTAATAAAAAGTCAGAGAGATACACACACACTGCTTGTTCGTGTCAAGAGTCAAGTGAGACGTGTATTATGAACCGATTAGTAATATCTCAATTGCTATATGACAAGCACGCCACTCATCATCACGGTAAACTCACATACAGGGTCCGTCACGTGATCACAACGCGCTGGGAAATGTGCTGGCGCCATTGTGGTTCAAATGCACGTGCTGGCGCCATTGTGCTTTAAATGCACGTGCTGGCGCCATTGTGCTTTAAATGTACGTGTGATATGTCCTATAATCATGTCCTGTATATATTCAGGGCCGGGATAAAACGAGGTGTAAGTGAGACAAATAAGAAATTAAATTTTAAAATTGGTTTGCCGATGATTGACGCAACTAATGAGAAATTGAAAGGAAATATACAAATAAAAAGCAAGATTACGATAAAATGAATTATAGGGTTATAGGGTACAAACTAACAAAGGCCACAGCTACGGGAAAGGGAAACCGGAAAGCGAAATGGAATTCCTGGAATGTATCAAAGATTAAGCGATAAAAATCCTACCCACATATCACATGGATATTGGATAAGGATAAAACAAAAAGTTAAATACCAGGACACTGATTGCATCTAGCATCATGAGACATTAAATAAGTGAATAACCTATGTAAACTGCATACTGCATACTGCATACTGCATACTGCATACTGCAATTAGTAATGTAGTGAGAAAGGTTCTAATCTTGTCAGGGATCTGAGTGTTTGAGTAGAAGGGGGTGTATTCTTATTCCTAGTAGTACAAGTTAATCTAATTCTTTAAGAACTGTCATTGTTAACCTAATTATGGGTAATTACATTAATTATAATCATGGGTATGTTAGTAGTTACAACGATTTTGATAGACTGGATTAGTGGTCAGTAAATCCGATAACTGTTAGTGATGAATGTTTGAGAAACCAGTAAAAACTAAAGACGCTCCAATCCTGGAAGCATGGAGTAGAGACGAAAGCATACTGTAAATAATGTACAAAACAGGATACGTGTAACACTAGTAAAGTAGGTTTAGTCAAGCAGTGGTTTATAATAACCAACAAGTGTGGAACGCATCATCGACACTACAACTGGGGGGTTGACACGCACTATTCTGACTCACAATGCGATGATCTAAGTACCCTGAAAATAGCAAAACACTACAAGTAGGTGTGACGTAGTGTTGGCATTTGTCTCGGAGACACTGTTAACTCATGTAACCCCTCATGACAGGGTATTATTTATCAAACATTAAATCATTGGAACGTTTCTGTTCGTTTGAAGCACTTCTCCCCTTTCGTCACTTTCCAAGCTAATAAAACAAATTTCCAGATTTTATGCATCATAAAGGACGACACACCATGTTGCGTGAGCGATCCACAGTAAATAGCAAGCATCGGAACTTCTTTTAGTAGTGGTTTTGAGGAAACGCATATCAAAAAGCGGAAACGTTTGAGTCGAAGAGATGGCTTTAAAACCGACTGCCGGCTGAAGTAAGTGATGAGATGTTGCAGCGAGCAAACTGTCCGACAGTCCAGTTCCACAGAAAGCGGAACAGAGTGTGTGTGATTGATTTGACCGATAAGCTGGCACGCAACTTCATAACAGAGCACATTGTGAGATTTGTTTGGCAGCGAGCAAAGCTAGTTGTAGTTGGGATCTGGCCAACCGTTGTGACAACTGCTGGTTATTAAAAGAATAATCTCAGAAAGAACTCCAGTGTTGTATTACCAGTATAAGATACAGCACAGAGACCACTGTGTTCCTACCTTCGTCTTGGGTAACAGAGTGCTGAGGCTCAGACAGAAGTTAGACCGTTTGAGGGAGGAGGTGATATCGTAACAGAGCATGACTCCTCTTCAACCGTGCTTCCAGGGAAACCGAGCAGTTAGCACTATAGTCTATAGTAAACACGTACAACACAGGTGCTGACTGCTAACCCGTTCCAAGAGCGGCTATTCGCTGTAACCGTCTCCTTTAGAATATACTCTTCACGGTATCAATATCAAAGAAACATACGATCACTTCTACAGTAAAATCCTCTGTTATTAAAGCTGTTATTAAAGCTCTCACGCTTATCTTGTATGTTCAGTGTTCACGTTGAAGTAACAAACTACTGAGAAGAAGAGAAAGAAGAGTGCCGAAACCTGCTCCGGATAATATCTCTGATCTGTCAGACACCAAAGAATTGGCATGCACTTTCCAGAACGGCTCATCATGTTGAAACACACACGACACCATTCAGCTATATTTACTCACTATAACACACACCTCAGTATAGTTATTCACACCACGTACGTGTAGTGTGTACCACGTACACTGGAATGTTGGTAATTTGCTGCTTGCGGTAACTTAACAACCACACTTCACTTCAGGACGAGCATCAATTCCTTGGTGTTCAACCAAATTATAGCTTAACCATGGCAACTGTCATCTTAACCACTGACAGACGTCATGTACTCGCCATGATATATAATATGTCCATCATCTAGCATGACCATTAAAGTTAGGTGATGGTTGCCAGCGTAGAAAGCCACACTATATATTTGGTAAGCTTCTCAGTAGTAAGGCAGCTAGCTAGTCGGGGAGGATGCATGACCATAATTGGATTAATCAGCAAATAGTCGAGTGTAGAATTCTTCGTTCCTGGCGAGAGAAGGGTGTACTGTAATAATATAGTACACTGAGAACTGAGCAGGGAGAGAGAGACACTGAAGGAGAGAGGGAGGGAGGAGAGAGAGAGAGAGAGAGAGAGAGAGAGAGAGAGAGAGAGAGAGAGAGAGAGAGAGAGAGAGAGAGAGAGAGAGAGAGAGAGAGAGAGAGAGAGAGAGAGAGAGAGAGAGCAACCACTCAATAATCTGCATTACATTGCACCACCTCCACGACGAGATCCCTCACTTTACTATACTAAACCAGAGTATTGAAGTAGCTATCATCCCCTTAAATTGCAGCGCTTTATAAGCTCACATATCTGTGTTACAAGTTGCACAACAATGATATGTTCCAACGCCCACCACGTGCAGCTGGTCACGTACGAACTTCAAATAATGGTCACGTACGATCTTCAAATAATGGTCACGTACGAACTATGATTGGCCGAGTTCAAATAATGGTCACGTCCGACTGGCTAAGTTTTAATAAGCTAACTTCTCTAATAATGTAATGAACCTAAAAGCGTATGTCTCAAAGACACAGAGCTCTCAGAAACCTAATTATAGCGTGAGTAGTACGAGGGGAGGGGGCCGGGGGGGGGGGGGGGCGCGAGTTAACCTAACCAGATTAATGTTGTTAAGTTGGTAAGTGGTTATTACACGCTCTTTTTACACACTATTTCAGTGTAAACACAGCCGGGATAAGAAATACACATGATATTTCCTGACCCGGAATGAATTACAAAATGATAATGAGTAAGTGGTTAACTAACTGACGACGAATGGGGGAACTTTTTGCAAATTGCAATAATGCGAATGCTTTAACGGTTAATATGCGGGAAATTTAATGCACGGAGTTTTCGTAATCATTGAATTGCTATGTACCAGCAGAGTCATCATACTGTTCCGATTATCATGAGAACAACTCAACAAGCAAAACGTGTCCACCGATTAAGATGAAATATAATATAGACAATGAATAATGAGTGTCGATCAGTTTGTTCGGTCTGTAAGTTTAAAAAATTCAAAGCCTCCACAACACTAAATAAAGCACAAGATAGTTTAACTTCTAAACTCATCTAATGTACATTTTACACTCAAGCATTATAGAAGTTTTCACTCACAGCTTTTTGCTAAGATTGGGATTGTGGTCGATAATCGAATACAACATTACAATAACAAGTCTATCTCGGACTGTACACGATTCAGTCCACCCTGCAGTAATACAGTTTGTGAAGGAGTAATACAGTAGTAATACAGTTTGTGTTGAAGGAGTGTTGAAGGAGTGATAAGCGTGGAATACGGCTATGCAGTTAACCGTTCTTAGTAAGATGGCTACCATTCAGATAATACATAGTATGATAAGGACATATAATATAGTGAGGATAGTTATGTAGTCAACTCAGCCCACCCCTCCCCAGTCCCCCCCCCCCCCCTCTAGTAGATAAATAAATGGTGCAGATTTGATTAAAGCAACTGATGAAAGTGTGTGGTGGCTCAGCAAACTCTAAGTTACATTCAACATATTGACCAAGACGCGGACTACTTCAAATCGACGATATGCGGGGAATTGGAAAATCATTATATCATTATCCAATTATTGTATCTAAGTATTACTCAAAATTATGTATAATCGTATACTTTTGCTTTGCTGTGCACTGTGCAGCCACGATAGTTGATTCTCAAATCTGGGAACCATAACAAATCAATATAAACATTTTAAGTAAAGAAATAAGTTAATAAGTCAGTTGTTAAATTTGAAAACAAAAAAGGCTAAATTGTTTAGACATGATTTGACTAAGACGTCTAACAAAATGACGCTCAAAATTTCAAGTATTGAGCGAAATAGATTGTCAAGGTTAATGGAATATCCCGATAAATAGAGTGTCAAAGTAAAGTTGATTTCACACTAAACAAATGGTCGCGGTCAAGAGTGTGACGATAACAGTAAAGGCTGTACAGCTACAGTGTACAACTGTGCTACAATAAACTACTGCTGCTGTCTCCTTCTACAAGACCCATTTCCGGGTAGATTGTTTATGCAACTTATATCACTGTAGTATGAAATGCATTATAAATCGGTATAAATAATGAAGTTGCGACGCAAAGTGAACAAAAAAGTAGTTGAACATTAAAATGATAAAATTATCTACAATCAGAAATACAATTAATATAGAAATGTTGTCACAGGAAACAAATGTATAATTAGGAAACAGGTCATGATTTTCTTTTAGGAAATTGGAATTGAATTGAGAGCGAAACGACGGATGATACAATTTTTAAAAAATTGCTGGAAAGAAAGATTTAGAGATTGTAAAGGTAATTCAACTAATAATCAAAGGATAAAATCAAAAAAACCTTTACAGGATTAGATACAAAAACCAATGTTTAAAAACCTGACATACAAAACATTCATGACGCCTCTAAAACAAATGTTTATAGACGCCTACTTATCTTTATCAGCCGCAAAACCGAAAGATAAGGAAAATTTGCGAGCGCAATATTGGCTGATTAAATTTTACCGTATATGATAAGTTATTGGTTATATTTTATGTGGAATTCAGACGGAAATTGCGGTCACCTTATCACGTTGGGGAATGATAATGTTATACAATACATTATATAATACATTAGAAGGCCACATGTACTTATTTCATATTTGAGTATTGAACGGAATAAATACCTAGTCCAAGAAAATTGGATTAGTATTCTAAAATAACACGACTTTTTTGTTTTATATAGAGTAAATTGTCATAACCTCCCAACTAGAACTCTCTCGCTCAAGTAGTTGAGTAGAGCTGCAGACCTGCCTTACGAATCCGAACTATAAAACCATCTTCCTTCTCTACTCTTCTACTTGTGACAGGAATACCTTCTCTACTTGTGACAGGACTACCTTCTCTTCTCTTCTACTTGTGACAGGACTACCTTCTCTTCTCTTCTACTTGTGACAGGACTAGTTGGACTACCTTCTCTTCTCTTCTACTTGTGACAGGACTACCTTCTCTTCTCTTCTACTTGTGACAGGACTCTCTCTCTTTCTCTTCTACTTGTGACAGGACTACCTTCTCTACTTGTGACAGGACTACCTTCTCTTCTCTTCTACTTGTGACAGGACTACCTTCTCTTCTCTTCTACTTGTGACAGGACTACCTTCTCTTCTCTTCTACTTGTGACAGGACTACCTTCTCTTCTCTTCTACTTGTGACAGGACTACCTTCTCTTCTCTTCTACTTGTGACAGGACTACCTTCTCTTCTCTTCTACTTGTGACAGGACTACCTTCTCTACTCTTCTACTTGTGACAGGACTACCTTCTCTACTTGTGACAGGACTACCTTCTCTTCTCGCTGCCGGAACAGATGAAGATCGGCGACGGGGTGTTGAGAATAAGCCCCCAGGAACTACAGTACGTGTCGAACTAGAAGCCAGAGAGCGCACTGTAGTTCCTGTACGAGTCGAACTACTGTACGTGTACCGGAACTTGAAACTCAACAAAGCTTCAAAATTGAATTGCTTTGTTACCTCCTTTGTTTCAGAAGCTCCCAGTATCTGGTTCCGTGAGTGTTATAGCCCCCTATCAACAATAACTAACTGTAGATTATCTTTGTAAGAAAATTTCTTTCTAAGTAATCTGCACCTCTGAAGTGCAGATCAGATAGAAACAGTCGCCGAAGATCAAGCAACTTCCTTTTGTTTCCAATGTATGATTGGACTCTGAGCAGACATTTTTTCATGATGAGCACATCGTATCTGACATTGTGGAGATCAATTGTTGTAGATTTAAATACAATTTTCCTCTTCCTCTGGCCTGAGGCATCTGTTGTCCAAGAGGTGCGTCCTCTCATTATTGTCCCTGACACACAAGTCTACTCCTAAACAGACATTAGTTCATGAGGATCACAGCGTATCAACTGCTCCTGTGATCTGTCTCATTATTTGATTATCTGAAATTCTAACGTTTCACTTTATTTGCTGAGATGAGGACTCTGAACCTGATTATAACTTTCTCTGCTCTGCTCATTTTGATAAATGCGGAGCCAAAGTGCGGGGGAAGCTTACTCAAGAAGAATATCGAAAACTTTAAAACTTTATGCCTTGTTCAAGGATATAAAACTGAAATAGATGGCTGTACAGGAACGACCGAAAATACGCTGAATAGAAGACAGGTGGAGAAGTGCGCAAATATTGAAGAGAATTTAAAGAGATGTGACTACACGTGCTATGAACCTGTCCAGGGTGGCTGGACTGACTTCGGAGATTGGTCTGAGTGTTCTGCTAAATGTGGCGCACAAGATTGTCCCGTTGCTGGTGGCTGGTCTAACTTCGGAGATTGGTCTGAGTGTTCTGCTAGATGTGGTGGAGGATCTCAGAGTAGGTCCAGGACCTGCACTAACCCTGCACCTCAACATGAAGGAGCAAAGTGTCAGGGAGAGGACTCAGAAAACCAGGATTGTAACGCACAAGATTGTCCCGTTGCTGGTGGCTGGACTGACTTCGGAGATTGGTCTGAGTGCTCTGCTAAATGTGGTGGAGGATCTCAGAGTAGATCCAGGACCTGCACTAACCCTGCACCTCAACATGAAGGAGCAAAGTGTCAGGGAGAGGACTCAGAAAGCCAGGATTGTAACGCACAAGATTGTTGGGTTCAAAATGTGATAAAAGCAACTTGGCAGCAGATTCCAGGAGGACTTACCAGGATCTCGAAAGGAGACTCAGGAGTGTGGGGTGTCAATAGCAATGACAACATCTTCAAGCTTAATACTGATGGAAACAGCTGGACTCATATCAGTGGTGGATTGGTGCAAGTTTCATCTGGGAAATCTGTTTTGGGGGTCAACAAAGACGATAAAGTCTACACGTACTTGGGAGACAACAAATGGTATAGGCTCAGCGGAGAATTGACAAACGTAGATGTGAGCAACAAAGGTCACATATGGGGAGTGAACAGAGAACAGAACATCTACAGAAGGACTGGCGGCTCATGGCAGCTCATCCCCGGAAAACTCATCCAAATCAGTGTCGGAGAATCCGGGGTTTGGGGAGTGAATGAGGCAAACAAGATCTTCTACCGAAAAGGAACTTACGGTGACGCCGAGGAACCTGGAACAAACTGGATTAATGTTCTTGGAAAGCTGCAATGGGTTGGCTCAGGAAAGGGCATTGTTGTTGGCGTGAACCATAATAATGACATCTTTTACCGCAAGGGAATAACAGCAAATAACCCTACTGGCACGAATTGGGTTAATGTACCCGGAAAGCTGATGCAAATTGATGTGCACGGAGACGAAGCAGTTGGAACTAACTCTGATAACAACATCTTCAGATCTCCAGTAGGGCCAGTAGAATAAGTATACTATATATTATATTGAACCATTTCGGAGATGATTCATAACACTCTTTATGCATGGTACAGATATGCTAATCAATTCTTCGAAAATCGTTTAGATTTAAGCTTAAACTGTCAATAAATTACGTGACATTATGCTTCCTTGTTTATTTTAGATTTTGTCATCTACAATGATAAGAACAATTACGCCTCTTTTCGTCCTGACTTTGAATTTATCTTAGTGTAATATATAAAATTTTATTAAATGGGTATAACATATAAATTTTTTAGATTGATAATTTGAGAGTGAAAAACGTTATCTTGTTCCGATGTTGATGTGACTACTGACTATCTTTACTTGTTACGCAAAAAAAGGTTATGATTAATTTTGCATTTTATATTTGACTCAAACAAAATTAACAATAAACGTAAAAATAAAATTGTATTTGCTTTTCTCCATGACGTGGTCATTGAGAAACAAGTTGACTCTCTATAGGGGGAATGAAAACAATGAACTACGACAAAATTTTATTTAAAATTTGAAGCAACTTATCACCCATTGGCTTAGAGCTAGCTACCATTGTAAATTCCACAAATTCTGAACTATTGTGTAAGATCTCAGCTGCTGCAGAGAAATTTGAAATTCCACGACCAGTAGGGAGGTTCATAATAACAAAATATTGTCAAATAATTGCTACCTCCGGCTTATCTGTTGTTTCTAAGGTCGAATAGCTACCAAAAAATTTTAAGCTTCAACTCGAATCGCAAACAATCCCCCGACCATGCCCCAATTTGGGCATGAAGAAGTGCGTTTAGTGCTCTAAAAGTGTGTCTGTCTAAATAAATGGTAGGAAAGGTTAATTTCAGTCGAAGTCTCTTGTCTCTACAACCGTTAGTTCTGGCATACCAAATCTTGCGGCGGAGTCGCGAGATCAGCTGCAACTGAACCAAAGTTCGTGGAGACTTGAGACTTGTACTACTGTATTATGAGATTATTTGATAAAAATGGGTCTTAAATCAAATGTTGCCTTCTACCGAAATACCTTGTTCTCAGAGTCATACACCTCAACAACCACCCCCTCGTCCTCTATATCCTCCTCCTCCTCCATCTTCTCCATCTCACTACTTGTACCTGGTCTCAAAAGCTCATCTAGTTGTGTATACAGTTTAGAGAACACGTGGTTCCATATGTTGAGCCTCAGGTTAGGGGAGTGTGTCCTGCAGAACTTCACATCTGCTATACAGCTGAACATTCTGTTGTTCACCAGGTCTTGTAGGTCACATGTGGTAGGGACTAAAAGCTGACTCAACACGGCAACAAGGAACAACATATGGGATGAAAAACGGAGAAAGTTGACAGAGAAATTCACAGCTCACACGAACAAAAAGTATATGAACGTTTTGAGCAGCTCCAAGTTCAAAAAAGGAGCTGGAGCGTGTTACAACTGGATGCAGAAGAACAAGGCACTTTGTGGGATAAAACCTTATTAGAGGGCCGGTAACAAAGGTTTGCAACTTAGATTGAGTAGTATTTTAGGCAGCAGATGTCAGACAATACAATCTAGGCGTGTGTGTAACCAGTCTTTCTGAATACATAAAAATCTTTTTTTTACTCCTTTGTAAAGCTCACAGGTAAGTACTAACTAAGTAATACAATAGTTCGATAATGTGGTTACCATCGAGATGTTTTTTATTCAATACAGTATTGCGTTTTTGGAAGCATTCTCACGTAGGTAACCAGTTGGCTAGTAGGCGTAATAGGGGCACATGTAACACTCTAAATTTGGGTTAATCTATTCTCCTTAAATTACGGAGAATGATACGTTTTATTATTAATGTCAGTCTCTAGAAACATTGAAATTAGACATATAAAATAGTTCCTAAAACAAAGGTAATTCACCGTACTATCATCTAGAGCAATAATTGTCAAGAGTATTATGCATAAAATAATGCCAGATCCGACAAACTCGTTTTACAATACCGTTTTCTAATATTATGATAGTGTGCAGAATATGGCGGTACCTTTTTCATAATTATAAGAGTTAACACAAGGGTACTAGTCACAAAACCAGCTGAACTATGACGATTTAACCAGCCGTTAAGTGACATTAATAACCAATTAAGTGATTATAACGGAGAGTAACAAGCCGTGTCAGCGTGGGACATTACCTTGGGTTGCGGAGACGCTCGTTTTTCAAAGAGAGGAGGATCCCGGGCAGACGAGGGTTTGGGCGAGGGTCGAGGACTGGACTTTCGGGCTTTACTACTGGATTAGGAGGTCAGGGTGAGAACTCTGGTATATTTGGCGGAAGTGAGCTAAAATTAATGTAACCTTGGTCCTTCTCCGAACCCTAACTCCTAATCTTACCAGAGTTCCGGAATCTAAAAAGATTAGCGTACGAACTCGTGGCGTGGTACGTTATAATGCAGGACAGGTTTGATACAAAAGGCTGGTCATATAGAGAAACAGTGCCGTTATAATCTGAGCAACTTCTTAACATTGACAGTGAACTTACCAGGACATGAACTCTTAGGATTGTACACAAGAAGTGAGGGAGGATAAAAAGGAGGAGAGGACTCTGGTACAACGAACACAAAACACCAAACTACCTTACCTGATCTGTTGACACGAGACCAAGGTCACTAGCAAAGAGTCAATGCTGAACGAAGGAGGGCCCCCATAAGGCATAATGACTTCATGCTTCTCTTTAAAGATCCGCTGATTAGCCTACACCTGAGCCATCCACTAGTCCCACAGCCAAGAAAATACCATGTGCTCATTTATAAAAGTATCATGTACTCCTTTATATGGTATAATGTGAGACAGATTGCAGGTTTTTTAAAAGGAATAGTTAATTAGGATTCCAGAGGCCATTGAATGCTCATTATAAAACTATCCTGACGGAGGGGTTCAGCAGTCACTTACTCTTAAAGTCTCATGTTGATTATATGGAGTGGCCAGCGGCAGTTTAAGTAATAATATGAAATTATTTGACTTTATTCGACCTTATGGAAGGCGCTGGTTTTGATACCATAACTTTGAGTGGGAGTTTTTGAGTACATATATTTTCTCATTTACTGCTATAATTTGTTATGTTTGCTCGAGTTTGGTTTCCAAGAATTAATTTCCCGAGAAAACTTTTCCGAGATGTACAATAAAAGTTTATTTTGTATTAAAATGGGTATGAGAATTTGGTAGTCGGGAATTTTCTCTGAATCACGAATAATTCAAACGATGCTGCTGTGTTTTAACTGAACTCTTTTAGTTATCGAATGTGCAACATAAGAACAAGGTATGATGTTTCTCTTAGGTATTCAGGACGATACGATGCTAGCTACTTAAGAATCTAGAATTAGATTCTCTAGGTGCATAATGTTGTTTTTTGTACTCTAGGGCACGCTTTAATGGCTTGAATAATGAATATGCGTATTGTCTTGGGTGCGATATTATTGTCGAAGCGTGCTATAAATACTAGTTATCAATTTAATATTTATAAATACAGAGTGGCCCATAATATACTCTCGAGATGTATTAGTGTTGCAATAATCCGAGCAACAGTAGGATCAGATGACGCTGGAGCAGATGACGTATATATTTAATTCTTGAACGTCTGCCTTTCGTCGTGTACTTCACAAAACAGACACAAAAACATATTAAATAAAACTATTGACCGCCATTTTAAAAATTCAACCCTCAAACATCCAAATTCGTGAAGTACAGCTCGTGGCTGTAATTCACTAAATATAGCCTGTGGTATAAAAACCGATAATTGAGATAAACTGTAAATGTTAACCAAAACCAGTTATTAATATTATATCAAATAAGGGCATGACGTGATCTAAGTTAATGGGAGTTATCCTGTCAAAATAGCTGTACTGATTATCGAACATTTTAAGAGAGATAAGAGAGAAGGAGTTTTCATAACATGGTGATATAAAATATTCTGATGTTTTTTGAAGGGTGAAATTGATCGGTACGATGGATCGATCAGTGAAGAATGTTCGTTATTTCGATGATATTCAGGGGGATGGTAATTTGATCCTTGGCACTAATTCCCACATATTACACTAGATTTGTCACATTTCAACCACAAATTACACAAATCGTTTCAACACGTCAGCCTTCAACGAGCTAACCGTTCTGGATACAAAAAACTTGACTTCCCAGGACAAATTTCTGACTTCCCAGGACTAGAGCAAGTAAAAAAATAACTGAAAAAAGGGAGCAGTTCATCTGTACCGTCAGTAACGAAACTGGGATTTTTAAACAATCAGGCCCTGGGAACTGAAACAAGAGACATAACAACAAGCTAGAACTGAGGAGGCACACAAACACGTTAGACGAGAAACTGAACGCCACGCACGCACACAAAAAGAGAACAGACCGGACACGGAACCCACAATCCAAACATTCCAGGGTTACACTCTCTCTCTCTCTCTGCAAACAATAACACTGACTCTAATGAGATGATGACGAAGGTAGAGAGAGGAAGAGAGCTCTGAGGTGTATATTACAATAGCTGGAGTGCACAGAGGCACACACACAGGGGCCGGGTACACACAGCCTATAATGGTAAAGTGACGTGGTGAGGTCAGAGCTGGAAAAAGAGTGAGATCTTGTGTTCCACGAGGGTTATATTACGCAATATTACATTATAATATTACCACGAGTTCTGTATATTATGTGGAATGTTACACTGTCTACTATAATACCGGGGGTTTGTTGTAGACCCCATCAGAAAAGGTAATCAATAAGTTAGTGTTTCGTACTTGCTGTGGTTTTAAAATTACAAGTTTCAACTCTGGTGACTAATTTTATTGACATTGTAATGCATTATAATGAGTGTATACTAGATGTGTAAAGAGTGTGCAACAAAACAAATTAATTAAGTAATCAAAGAAACAAAAATGAAAGGATCAGAAATAATCAAAGTTTGGCAGATAAACCTCAATTTCTTCAAGTTAGCAGCAAGCAAGAACAACTACAAAACCAAAGCACTCCCAACATCTCTGGCAAAACGTGACATGATTTTCTTGAGCTAAAGAAATCTAAAGGTTAGTAGAAAGAAATTCACCGGAATTTGGAAAGTTGCAAAATCTGAAAATCACATAATAATCAACCGGGTTTACCGAAGAATAAAATGGCTATGATCCAGGTAATGAATGCATTTGTTAATTATCCATCGGAGCAACTTCACAGTTCACACGAATAAACAATTAAACAGCAGAATAAGTTTACAAAATAACAATTTAAAAATTGTGTGATATTATTGGGTAATATTTCTGAAAATTAGAAAACGAACAGAATTAGAATTATGTTGAGAGTCCTCGACAAAAAAACAAGGAGTGATTCGAAAAACGTCTGAACTCTGAAAATCGTGTTTCTGAACGATAGTTGATAACAATAATTACGTTAAGTGAAAATTTGAATTAAGATATAATTAATGTGATAAAAACACGTATACATGCTATTAGAGACACTAAAAACTGACTTCATCAATAATCAAACAATGATAGAACAGTGATCAAGCCAAAACTTATTTTTGGCATGAAAATTACATTTCACCCAATCGAATCGTCAACGTACAAAAACAAATAAACTTCTTACGTAAAACTTTTTCTCATTCTATCAAAAACCTGTAGAGGAACTGTTGTCTACTGGAGAACTAGTGGTGATCATGTGTAAAACGTTCATGATTTGAATAACGATGATAACTGTGCTGTCTAGTCTGAATCCTCTGCAGCATCATCGTCAATATAATCGGAAGCATTGAGCACATGCTTGCTGTTCAATTTCTTCAAGTCTCTGAGAAGAGCCTTCGTCTCGGCGTCCCTCGCAAGACTGAAAGGTGTTTTCCCCTCATTGTTCTTGATATCAGTCTTAGCTCCAGCTTCCAGTAACAGTTCCACTGATGCTGCCTGACTCTTCCAAGCAGCTTGGTGCAGGGGAGTGTCCCCCATTTTATTCTGAACATCGAGCAGTATGTTCATCTGTCTGAGGAGCACCTTCACGCACTCCAAGTACCCCCCAGCAGAGGCCCAATGCAGAGGGGTGCATCCTGCGTAGTCAAGTCCGTTAGGTGACAACTTGTTAGCCAGACAGTCAGTAAGAAGCTCCATGTTACCCCTCTTAGCAGCCTCATGTAGGGGGTTCTCTACTGTCTCCGTGTTCTCCTCCACGTAGTTAGAGGGGATCAGACCTGTTTTCCCTCTCTCGGGGTGCCCAATTCTAGCCTTGTACCACCCTGCTTCTGGTTCTTCTAAAATGTACAGCTGGTCACCCTCGTTAAATGACACCTCGTCAGCTTGTGTCGCTTTGTACGGGTAGATTGCTTTCACTACTTTGAGGATGGAGTTTGGCTTCTTGGGGGGAGGAGGCGCTGGTCTTTGAGGCATTGTGTGCTAGGTTGGTGGGGTTTGGGTCAGTTTGGTGAAGTGATAAGCGCGTGGCAGTCACAAACATCACTCGTCACACAAATGCGATTTTCACTCACGATCACAACTGGATATTTCATACTTTGTATTTTTCAGACATTCAGCCGTTAAGCACACTTTATAACGATAGTTTCCCCTTACCAGAGTTACCACCCTAACAAAAAACACCTGACCACTCACTTAAAATGATCATGTTCGACCCTCAGCAATAATCACAGACTCCAGATGCGATGCACCGTGTGATGCATGTTTATTGTAAAGCCATAAAAACACTAATGGCGGGAGTTCTGATATAGTTTTATTCCCACGATTACTAAATAAAATGGATACCTCAAATGTTAAACAAAACACAGCCCAAGCAGGCAAGCATGTCAGAGCTTACTCAGCTTAGACAAAGACTGCATCACAACCTCGGTATTCCATTCGGATTCATGGCTGCTTGTGCTTTGGTGGATAATTTTCGAACTCTTAGAGGCAAAAAAAAACCTTACCTCGGCATATCTACAGTTCCAGACTATGACAGAACCCATGATCAAAACGTAGGCAAACAGACTTGTAAAGATGCAAAAGAACGAATCAAACCGTACACGACAAAAGAGATCGACTAAGAGCAACACATTTTGATCTCAATTAAACACCCAACACGGTTCTAGCACGCACAGAATGTTCCGGAAAATAATGTGATATGTATGTAAACTTTCGTCATCATGCTTCAAGTTTAATACATATGGTTAAGAAATATGCAACATGTTCACACTCATTCATGACTGAAATGTTAGAATCTAGATTATCATAACATGATTGCTAGGCACTCCAAGAGAGATGATCAGGATTGCATATAATAAACATAAAATTAAAAGAAACTAACAAACCGTATGTCTATATAATATGCTCAAATAAATTTCAGTATAATGATCAAGAATCGCAAAATCCAGGGCTGGGCGTGGTGAGGTATGCAACTAAACCAAGTAATGCACATTTTGTGCGTTATTTATGAAAAGTTAAAAGGTACAGCGGCCCTATAAAGACAGCAGCTTATATATTTTAGAGTACTTCTTCTAATTATAACAATGCCAACCATATTATGCAACCGTTAAAATAAACACGTCATATTTGTAGAAAGAATATCAGTTTAAAAACGCTCATTGGTAAAATGAATAGAATTTAATTGCGATAGCTGGAATGTGAACTAAAAAAGTAAGAGCTCACTGCTGGCCTCGACAACTAATGAATACTGACGTGAACTACCTGGTGTCAGAAACAAGAAAGTCAAAAACCAAAATCCAAAAACCATGCTCTTGAGATGGTTATGGGTACTTTATATACAGGTCAAAACAGTGAACACAATAGCTGATACACGTCACCTTAAAAACAGAGCAGAATAGATACTTAAAGAAATGAAGTAACAGTCCACACACTCACACACACACAGCCGAATATATGGCCACAAGAAATAGAGTTAGAACGTAAAACAATAGCCAGACTCACGGAGTAGAATGTATAACACAGTATCAGATTACAGCTCCTTCCCTCTTACAGATACTCGGCTCTGTGTGTGACGTCACACATCGTACACCGGAACGTATGACGTCATCAGCGTTATGTGGTGGAGAATGTGCCAACTAATGTGGAGAAAATGTACGGATATATATGGAATGTGTGTGTCACGTCAGAGAATATGCAGAGCAAAATCTAAAAATCACATAACACTGCTCTCACATACGTTAACAAACGAAATAAGCACGCCGCACAATGAAAGAGATTCACACACACGCAAACATTCCTACATGACCACTAGGAAGTGAATTCCGTGTAAAGTGGATTACATTACCCTGCATAATATATTACACACTGTGTGTTGCACACGTAAGAGTTGCTAAGGTACACACGAAAAGTAAACAATCGCACGTAGCATAGCCGCATATTATATAATCTGCGGAATGAAGACACTTATCATGATGATATGGTGAAATGTCAAATATTCAGATATGTTAAATATGCAAATATCATGTAATTCCGTACACGTAAGCTTTTTCTGTTAAAATCACCGGGTACATTTTCAACACGGAGGGATTCCTTCATGATAATGAAAAAGTGAGTAACTAAGTCATAAGTACGAACTGTAAAGAAAACCAATCTAATGAACTGCAAATCTGAGTTCGGTTTTAAAACTCAACATGATAAAATTAAACATTACATCACGTTTCAACAGTTAGCTTCATCAAAGGCTTTTCCAAAACCAATAAAACGTAATCAGTCCACGTAAGACTAACTAAGAGGTTCAATACAGAGCTAGCTGAGTTATAAAGTTATAGAGTAGAGCTATAGACTATAGAGTTAGTTGATAACAATATATAATAACTAAACATTGATTATACATCGCTCTATATTTTATGAATAAAACTCATATCTACTGATTTAGCTCAAGCCATCTAAAGCGACTCGTGGACGCGTACATAAGAACTAAGAATTGTATGAGCCATGAAATTATATGTGAAAGTTATATGAAGACCGTTCATAAGATGTTTAAAACAAAGTTAGTTTAGTGTGAAGTGTGATGTGAAGTGAGCAGATATATTGAGTACTGTGAGAAGCGTACAATGTGTAGAGTGTACAATGTGTAGAGTGTACAATGTGTAGAGTGTACAATGTGTAGAGTGTACAATGTGTAGAGTGTACAATGTGTACTGTGTAGAGTGTACAATGTGAAGAGTACAATGTGTAGAGTGTACAATGTGTAGAGTACAGCGCAGTGTACAAGTGATGTGAGTCGAAATTCAGTCTCCCTGAAATGATATATCCAGGTATCAGATTTAAAACTGCATCTTAAATCTAAAAGATAAAAATTATTTTCAACAGTTGCTAACATTTTCTTGCTTTCATTAGAAATATTACAATAATTTTAAAGCATGAATTGTGATTAAGAAAGAAATAGCAATTAATGAATTCAAACTTAAATATTAGTTTAATGAAAAAGAAGAATTTATTATGACGTTTAAACACAGATGTAAAATGAAATCGATAATACACGAGAA